>NC_069504.1:463966056-464329181 GCF_027579735.1 Bombina bombina | reverse complement strand
TTGGCGATGCTTTTTGGTAATTAGAAGGCTGCTAAATGCCACTGCGCATCACACATGTATTATGTCTAGCAGTGAAGGGGTTAATTAGGGATCTTGTAGGGAGCTTGCAGGGTTAATTTTAGCTTTAGTGTTGAGATCAGCCTCCCACCTGACACATCAGACCCCCTGATCCCACCCCACAATTGTCCCCGCCATCTTAAGTACTGGCAGAAAGTCTGCCAGTACTAAAATAAAAGGTATCTTTTATTTTTTTTAATTTTTTTTAGCATATTTACATATGCTGCTGTGTAGGATCCCCCTTAGCCCCAAACCTCCCTGATCCCCCCCAAAACAGCTCTCTAACCCTACCCCTCTACATTATTGGGAGCCAGTACCCAGTTTACAAAAAAATATATATTTATTTTTCTCCCCACTTTTCTGTAGTGTAGCTTCCGCCCCCCCAAAGACTAAACCCCCCCCTCCCAGATCACTTTGATTATTTATAATACACTTTTTATTTCCCCTCTCTCCCTCTAAATTTACACAAACCATTCCATAGTGTAATGGTTCCCACCCGCTCCCTCCCCGTGCACGCGCCCGCGTCCCTGCGCGCCCCCCAGCTACCCCGCCCACGATCCCGCCCACCTCTGTACTCAGCAAGCCATCAATGGCCGCCCACCCGCCTCCCACCCACCAACGATTGCGGCCATCGATGTCCGGTGCAGAGAGGGCCACAGAGTGGCTCTCTCTGCATCGGATGGGGGAAAATGTTATTGCAGTGATGCCTCGACATGGAGACATCACTGCAATAACCAGAAAGCGTCTGGAAGCGATCAGGATCGCTTCCAGACGCTTTCAACTTTAACGTCGTACAGGGTACGTCGCTGGTATTTAAAGACCAGTTTGTGCAAGACGTACCCTGTACGACGTATGTCGTTAAGGGGTTAAAAGGATTAGCTGGAACACCCACTGCAAGTGACAGTGGAGGGCCCTCTAGTGGGGCTGTAACAAAATTAAGGGTTAACTGAGTAGAAGTCTGGAGTTTGCCAGGGATATTGTTGCAATTTGAGGGGGCGGAGAGTGTGCTTACCTTTATAGGTCCATGTTGCAGTGGTCTCGGCCTCTTTTTCCTGCTTCCAGACTTCGAGAGGATTTTCCCGCCCGACCGTCCCTGAGGAAGCAGAAGTTGGCGGCAAGGAGCTGAAGGTGGCATAGTGGTAGGGTGTCTTCCCTGGCTTGGGTAGGTTTAGTTGAATCAGCTCTGTAAGTCCAGGCTTTAATTTAGTCCACCACCCTTAACCAGCGGGTTGTATGGGGTAGGGGTCGCTCTTCTGGGTTGGTGGTGGTGCCCTAGCTGGCGGTCGGTCATAGCCCTGGAGCGAGCAGTCCGAATGATGAGTGACGGCCTTGGGGAAATGGGGAGGGGTGACGCCCGCTAAGTGCCGGCCTAGGGGTTCCCCTCCTCAAAGTATGGCCGAAGAGCTCAACAAATTTACATCCATTCTATGCTAAGAAGCGTCAGCAATCCGTGCTACACTGTAGGTACCGTATGGGGCTTTGACCGGCTGTTGGTAGGGGATAGTTAGATAGGGATATGTGCCGCCAAGAGTTATAGAACTTTTACAAAGTTCAAGTTAAAAGAGTTGCCTAGGAAACTATCTAATAGTTTCGTTAAAGTTTTACGATTTAATAAACGTGACCGCAACCGGTCTTTTCCCAACTCAGTTGTTGTGTCTTTATTTGGTGGGTGGTAAGGTAAAACAGAAGGACTTAATAGGAGGTTTAACCCTTATGGGAAATATCACCCTCCCCCCTCCCCCTTCATCTGCATATGAAAAGACTCTTTACACAAACAGGAGCAAGCTGGATTAGGTATATGTCAGTATTCTCATAAAACTTTGGGGCTTGGTTAGGAGTCTGAAAATTAGTGCAATGTCATTTAAAAATAAACAAAACTATATTTTTTTTAAAAAAAATATATATAAATAGATCATCTACAAAACATTTATGCAAAGAAAAATCTAGTGTATAATGTCCCTTTAACACTATTTACAAATAAGGTCAAGAAAAGGATAACAAATAGTAATATTTACATATAATACAAGCAAAATGCACCTTAATTAAAGGGACATTTTAATGCCAAAATTGCATGCTCTAGTTTTTGCTTTACTGATACTAGCCAACTATGGGGTTGATCAAAATCATTTAATAATTTGATCATTTGATGCTGACAGTCATAATCAGCTATTTTAATTGTTAATCAACAGCAAATTGCTGTTTGGGTGAAAAATAGTCCTATACTTAACATGTTGATCACAATTTTCACTTATTGATCTCCATCGCTAAAAGGACTTGCTAAAGCCCTGGACAACACTTTTCATTTTATTACCAAGTACTCTACATGTTTTTAAATGTAACCTTGGTTTTGTGCCTGGGCAAAAATCAGTGACATTACCCGCCGCCATAATGGATGAAGTTAGGACGCCACATCACCAACAGATGCAAACACAACCTCTCAATCAATTACAGTACTAAAAAATAGAATAATAAGCAATTTTACAGTAACAAAAATGAGCAAAACTGATAACCCAACAGGTACAAATACCAATAAGGTCCCTGTTCAAATCCTTAAAGAGACATAGACATATACCTATAGTTTTAGAGTACAACAGGTTAATTGCTATTAGCTTTACTAAACCCTATAAAAAGGTATCAATCAACATACAGGCTCCTTTACCTTTGATGAAATCACTAAACCTGCAATTTCATTTGTTGTTATTAGCGCACATTTCATTTCCCCATTATGACATTGCTAGATTAATGGCACAAATAACAATTTTTTATGGTGTTGAGCTTTAGGTGTATTATTATGGAAGGTGCATTTTGGGACTGTGATCAATGAAAAACACACTGACAATATCAGGCAAAGCTCATAAATGTTTAAAATCAAGTATAATATTGTGATCAAACCCTTAATTTAAAAAACAAAAACAAAACTTAACTTTATTAAAGGGACACTTTAATCCAAAAATTGCATGCACTGATTCTAGTTAACTATGTGGTTAGGTGAAGTCTAACTAAGGAGCTGCAGGCCATTGGTGGGTACGTATAACTGCCTCTTCTGATTGGCTCACTGGCGGTTTGGTTTTCTGCTCTTTGCAATTCCATTCAGGACTTTGCAGGAGTTAAAAACGTAGCTAGAAAAAGCAATGATAAAATTACAAGCTCTAATCTGAATTGAAGCATGCTATTTTTGCTTTGGAATGAATTATTAAATACAGTCCTATATTCACCCAAAGAAACCAGTGGTTGAATATTTGTCTTCAGCAGAACAAGCATTTGAAATGATCTCATATGCACATTAATTGCTCCAAGAGTCTATTCCAGAATTTTTATTATTTAAAAAATATAGATGATCCCTTTATTTATTTCTCATTCCCAAATTTGCATAACCAACACGGTTATATTAATACACTTTTTACTTCTGTGATTACCTTGTACCTAAGCCTCTGCAGAATGCTCCTTTTTATAGACATGCATGTTAGCCAATCAGTGCTGACTCATAAATAACTCCACGGGAGTGAGCACAATGTTATTTATATGGCACACATCAAATAGCGCTGACTAGCTGTGAAAAATGCACTGAGATAAAAGGCAGCCTTCAAGGGCTTAGATATTAGCATATGAGCCTACCTAGGTTTAGCTTTCAACAAATAATACCAGGAGAACAAAGCAAATTGATGACAAAAGTAAAATGGAAAGTTGTTTAAAATTGAATGCCGATCTGAATCATGAACATACATAGGCCTCAATTTAACAAAGTCTGGCGGACCTGATCCGACAGTGCGGATCAGGTCCGCCAGACCTTGCTGAATGCGGAGAGCAATACGCTCTCCGTATACAGCATTGCACCAGCAGCTCACAAGAGCTGCTGGTGCAACGCAGCCCCCTGCAGACTCGTGGCCAATGGGCCGCCAGCAGGGAGGTGTCAATCAACCCGATCGTACTCGATCGGGTTGATTTCCGGCGATGTCTGTCCGTCTGCTCAGAGCAGGCGGACAGGTTATGGAGCAGCGGTCTTTGTGACTGCTGCTTCATAACTGCTGTTTCTGGCGAGCCTCGTAATAATAATTTAACCTGCGCGCAAATGATTGCGAGAACCCAATATTGCTTGAGCGCAAAAGTTTGTGCTCCATTAGTAATCTGGCCCTATATAATTTTTTTAAACAGGGGCCAAAAAAAGAGAGAAAAAGAAAACATTATGAAGGGAATAAGTAAAGATCCATAGTTTAACATTTTCATTAACTATACTATCCTTATAATCAGGAAAAATACAAAGTGAATAGAAACAAGAAGTTAAAGTGACACTAAACCAAAACAGTTTCTTTCATAATTCAGGCAGAAAATACAATTTTAAACAACATTCCAATTTACTTCTATTATCTAATTTGCTTCATTTTTTAGATATCCTTTGTTGAAGAAATAGCATTGCACAAAATTAAAGTCACGTTTCACATTTGGCAGGACACTGCATTTTGTGGATTTGGTAATGCTGCCAAAAGCTTTGAACTTTTAACCACTAAAAATTTAATCTGATATCAGGCTGATTATTGCTGGGCAAAGAGTGGCCAATTGAATAATTTATGATTCTGATATGTAATACATATAGTAACACATTTTCACCCACAGAATTGTATCAACAGGAAACTCGTTAGATAATATTCTTTTTGGAGTTGAAATATTACTGTGAAGCATTTTCCAATAAGGGGCTATGATGTATTCTTTTTAGTCAGATGGTAGTTTTTATATACGATATAAATTATATACTACATAAACAATCTACAAACAAGATTTTTTTGACAAAACATAAGGCACTAACCCACATATACAGACTCTTAAAATACGTATTTTACATTCACAGAAAGAAATTGGTAACAAGCCAACTGTGTGAAAATGAGCACTTCATACATAGCACAAAAGGAAGGTAACTGCAAGGGTTACAGAAGTGGAGATCAAATACCATATACAGCCACATGTAGGCCTTGCACCTTAGGTTGGAAAACACAGCTATAAACCATATAGGGCTCAGGGTGCGTTATCCTTAGGAGGACCCTACACTAAGAATAGCATCCTATCTGGTATACAAGTAGATGGTAAAAAAAGGTTTACCAGAGAATCTTTAGCAGGGCTGACATTTTTGTAACTTTGAATGGCTGGTGCAGAGTGCACTATTATTGCTCATATTAAAAGTGCTGAGTTAAAGGGACAGTCAACACCAGAATTGTTGTTGTTTAAAAAGAAAGATAATCCCTTTATTACCCATTCCCCAGTTTTGCATAATCAACACTGTTATAGAAATACACTTTTTACCTCTGTGATTACCTTGTATCCATGCCTCTACAAACTGCCCCCTTATTTCAGTTCTTTTGACAGACATGCATTTTAACTAATCAGTGCTGGCTCCAGGGTAACTTTACGTGCATGAGCTCAATGTTATCTATATGAAACACATGAACTAATGCCCTCTAGTGGTCAAAATGCATTCAGATTAGAGGCAGTCTTCAATGACTAAGAAATTAGCATATGAACCTCCTAGAATTAGCTTTCAACTAAGAATATGAAGAGAACAAACCAAAATTGGTGATAAAAGTACGGTAAATTGGAAAGTTGTTTAAAATTACACTCCCTATTTAAATCATAACAGTTTTTATGGACTTGACTGTCCCTTTGAGTGTTGTGGACAATTACAATACACAATAGCACTGGAAAATGTAGGGCTTTGGGAGAGCTGAAATAAAGTGTTAAAGCTTAAATATATGCATAACTAAAATGTATAATATATTAAAATAAAGCAATTAACTCATTTTTATACACATTAAATGTAAAATAAAGGTTTCCTATTGAAATAAATGTGTAATTTAAAGGGGGCTCAAAAGTGTGTATATGTGTGTACATATGTATGTATGTGTATATAAGTATGTGTGTACATATGTATGTATGTGTATATAAGTATGTGTGCAGTGTTTTAAGCCAATAATTCAATAGAAACTCATAGTTTAAGAGTAAGTGAAGAACTCCACTATTTTACCTTAGGCTTAGTGCGCCTACCGTTTAACACAACTTCAGCTTAGCACACCTTCAGCTTAATGCTCGAGTATTAGCAACATGAGTTTTTCAGTGCCCCCCCATAGTAGTCTATTATGTAAGGGATTTAACGCACCCAATGCTATCCAACATCCAGATGTTAGAGCCCTCTAGAATTTAGTTTGAGTGATAAAATATTACTTTCAACTTGTAATGTAAGTGCAATAATAATAGCACTATTGATTGAGGTCTAGCGATGTTAGCACACATTAATGCTAATGTTTTTGTGCTCCACTTGTAGTCTGCACTATAATTTGCCACATTATTTTTATACCCCAGATGAATATTAAGTACCTCAAATGCTTCTATAGAAATATAACTTCACAGAAAGCTCAGTGTCTTCAGAGGATAAGGTCACTTAGGTGACGTAACACTATTTACACCAAGGATGCCTATTTAATGTCTGATGAATTATTGCAGTTAAACAAAAATAGGAAGCGTAAATATACATCCCTTTAAAATTTTCTTTGACTGGTAGAGAGATTGTAGGTAAGAAAGAAAGAAGTAAAAGATAAGACTGATTGGTAGAGTTCCACTCTGGAAAGAAAGTAATAAGATAAGCAGATATGTTGAATAGGCTCGGTGCAGTGCTATGGAACTATCAGAGTACCTTTCTGTTACAGGAAGTGAGATAAACAGATGATCTGCAAAGGTAGAAAATAAGTAATACATTAATTAAATGGAAAAGGGAAGTAAAAAAATAACAAGACTATTACAAACCAATAACTATATCAAGATGCAGTAAGGATACCAAACGATAAATGATGAACATACTGTTCTAACAGAAACAAATGACTAATTTTAAATAGACAATAAAGTCGAAATGATTGAGCAGTGGCACACAATTTTATAAAACTTTAAAATTTACTTCCATTATCAATATGTGCACTATCTTTTAATATGCACACTTTCTGAGGCACAAGCTTTTACTGAGCAAGTACAAAAAGTACATAGAATATACTAACATGCATTTTGTAATTGGCTGATGGCTGTCATATGACAAAGGGGAGAGAAAATGGAATTAACTTTGAAATTTGCCAGAAAAAAACTACTACTAATTTGATATTACATTGTCTTTTCATTATGTATTTATTAATTACACAAAACTATTGTATTTAATAGTCCTTATATAAAGTAGGGCTAAATGAAAGTAAAGAATGCACAAAAGTGGGTTCAATGACAAGATGAATAACATTATGTGAGATCTTATAATAGCATATTTCAAAATCTTTATGAGAGAGAATAAACACGTTTCAATGAAATAAAGAGTGTTCTAGGAAGGGAAGCTTTAATGTTCTGTTTATTTATTCTAGAGAATCATTTTTTTTAAATTAATCATTTACAGCTTTATCCGACAACCATAGTATAATAAAAAACAAAAACGAGACAACTGATGAATACGTTCCTATAAATGCGCTCATGAGTAAGAAGACAGTGGTTTTTTAAGCAAAGTCTTAGACATAATCCTTGGTCCAAATAAGTAAAAAATAAAGTCAGAACTTTTTAATGTAGTTAATTCTTTAAAGCAAAAAAAACAACATAGTATAGTACTCTACTCTTTAAATAGAAAAATATATTCAAGATATACTGAACCATATACAGACGTCATTTGTAGAAGTATTTCTATATCAGGCTTTGCAAAGCCTAATAAAGATATTATAATTATAATAAGTTTAAAATACTGAAAGAAAATAAAATGAAGTTATTTGGATTATATGTATTTTTTGTAACTCTAAGTAAACACTGAAAATATATATTAACTATAGATGGGCTAAAACAATGGAATGTCTAGAAAACCTGCGAGATAATAACTATTGTCATAGGGCTGCCTCTTTCCAATAAGGCTTCTAAAATGAGGGCTTGTTTTTTTTCTACTAGTGTAATTTCAGTGACCAGCCATGTTATTTCACACAAAGCTATGTGCAATGACTTAGCTAATGCCCAGTTTTACACCACATGATATCTAGATCTACAGTGAATATCATACATCATTTAAATGATGAGACTCTTCTCTTTGCAGAGATAGTTCTTATAGGTTCATGCTTGTTTTATGGTTGAGTAAGGGGCACAGCTTTACCATCTAACCCCTAATCTGACATTGGAGTAAATCACAATCCTTTAGAAAAACATATCAAATGATTAATCTACAAAAATCCCCATAGATTTTAATAGTGATTTTCTGCTGAAATGAATTCATTTTTCTAAGGAATTGTGATTAACTCCATCACCAGATAGCTGAATTTGCAATTTCAAGTGCTATAAATGGACATATTATAATCAAATCCCAAGCAAGATAAGCGTTAAAGAATACAAATGATTGGGTCTCAGCTTTAAAGTCATCACTATGCTCTCCATATTGTATTGAATCTAGGCCTAAGAGATGCTATTGAGATTTTATTTTTAAATCAATAAAACAATCAGGACAAGCTGCTTATATTTTAAAAACCATTGGTATCTGCTTCCTGATATAATAACTTAACAAGACGTTGAAGACTTAAATGTAAGGATATTAAACTTCAGTGGGTTTAGTAGATGAGCTATCATGAGATTTACCCTATTGAAGTTGGCTGTTGTCGGCCCTCAATAAACTTATTATTTATATTGTTTTCAGATGGGTTTAGTCATAAACAGGAAATAAATTATATGAATAATATATTCTTGAATACATCTTCCAAAAGTAGTTTTCAGCATCAAACAGATGACTTGAACTAAGAAGAAACATACTTGAACAATTAAATAAATAAATAAATAAATAAGGTAACAAAACATTCTAATTCATTAAACAATCCAAGTAAATATTATGACAATATCCTAAAATACAGACTCCTAAAGCACTAAGTAAATAAAAATGGAAACTCTATTTAAGAATGAGAGAGGATTGAATTTGACCTGAATATCAATGAGATTCCTAAAAAAATAATTGCATGTTCTGTAGTATCATAATATTTCATTTCCTGACATAACCTACTTTACATAAGTATTTAGAATTTCAATGAATAGTTTGATTGTATTTGATCTATTTGCTCAAACACATTTCTCTTTTGACTGTTGATAGCCAAGTTCAATATCTTTTTGGTGGTCTTATTTAATTTGATGTATCTTTCTCCGGCTACATATACTGCATTGACTGATACATAACATCTTTCTTTCTAATGCATTTATAAGCTAACTGTAAAGGAATTGCAGCAGAACTGCTTAATGAGCAATTCAAGACTTTTGATTACTCAGCCATACCTAATACTATGTATTATTTAATCGTTGATTGTGCAAATTTTACTCACATTTTAACTCAAGTCAAAGAAAATTGTATTAATATCTTTGAGATTTAATACATTTAGCAATAACACCAACGTTTCTTAAACAATTCCCATCGGTGAATAATACAATATGAATATCATAATATAAAAGGTAATGGTGACAATACTGATCATATTGCAGAATCTGGTATCTTTATTTTTACTGCCTAAACAAGCAATTAATGAGTAACAGAAACTCTTGTTTCTGCTAGTTATCCCAAGTAAAATGTTTTATTTAATTAAACATATTATTTTGCCATAAATATATATCTGGTTTTACTAAATTAAAGATGGTATCCTTTTTATGTCATTGATGCTAAATTATAGCCAATCATGTATAAAGTAATCTAACACACGTTTAATTAATTAGTCTCCATCAGATAATACAATTTATAGTTATACGCTTTTATCTGATCTCAAACTTGCTATTCATTGAATAAACTTAAAAATATATAGTTGCAGTTGAGTTTTTAGGTTTCATATTCAGCTGTATTTTTTGAATCTCTGTATCACCTTGAAATTACAATATGCATCTGCTGACACTATATACATTTAACTGAAAATGCCTAGTTACACACACCACTTACTCCTAATATTAATAATCAGTAAAAAAAAAACATTTGTTTAAATAACACTTTTTAAAGTAATATTACAGAAAACTATTTCTTGTTTCCATCTGCATTACAGTTTTACATCTAAATGATAGTACATATTTTTTTACATAAAAGATGCACAAATGTTTTAGTTGTGGGTATATATTTTAATGTGTATTTCTTTTGGATACATTTCAGATGCAAACTTATGTGTTGCAGTGTATGGTGATACGTTCTCCTGGACTAATGTTTAATTTTAAAATGAGGCTCATCTGCTACAAATATAAACTACTGAAATATACCAGGTACTGGAAAGGTTCAACATTTTGAATTACAGGACAAGATGACCATTTGGCTCAGAAGAGGTGAAGTCTGCTTAGTATTATAAGCAACTGCACTAAACATCTCATTTTCCCAACAAGATACTACAATGCTGAAATGGCAGGAAGTGGTAACTGGCAGATTAGCTTCTTTGTAAGATCACTGGTCTGGAGCACATTACTACAAATACTTATTGAGATATTTCCCTACATAAAAAGACTAGCAAGCAGGATATCAACCTATCTTTAACCTTTTGTTTCCGGTGTTTCCATTCATACACCTCCCTACCCTCATTTCTCATCAGAAGTTCATTTTGTTTTGTGACCTACATGTAGTTGCCTCATGTAAGAGTAAATGCAAGGTGAGAATCCTGTATCTTTTTACTGACTTCTTGCTATTCATTTTTGCTTAAAGAGTTAAAATATTGCCCACTCATCCAGTTAAACTTGAGCTATTTTTCTTATTGGACTACTTTTTCTTATAAACTCAGGCTGTAGCAGGGCTGACGTTGGCTAGGACTATCCTCCTTGAAGTTCTAATAATACTTTTTTGGTAGTTATATACTTTTGGAATCTGTTTTTTTGCTCACCTTTGCCTTGTGAGCTCTTTAAAGGGATAGAAAGGTGGAAAATCAAATGTGTACAGATGAATTTCAATTTGAAATAGAAGCATTTTTACAATATACTTCTATTAGAAAAAAATGCTTCTAGTAAAAGTTAATACTGTTTTTTGGCTGCATACGCACATATCCTGTAAGGGCCTGTGCACCAGTATTCAAACACTATGGGGCCTATTTAATATGGTGCGAGTGAACATGATCTGACATTGTGAATCATGTGCGCTGCACATCGATAAATGCCAACAGCATACACTGTCGGCATTTATCATTGCACCTGCAGTGGTGAACTGCTGGTGCAATGCCGCCCCCTGCAGATTCACGGCCAATCGGCTGCTAGCAGGGGGTGTCAAGCAACTGGATCGATTTCTGTCTGCCGCTTCAGAGCAATACGTGCACTATTTCTGTCACATGCAAAAAGCCGATACCATTTACACACAAACAATAGCTCTCCTATTGTAATCTAGCCCAAAATGGTTAACTATACTTTAATTATTTCTCCACTTATTCTTGTAATTTAAATTGTGTGTTTTCTTTAAGTCTTGTAAAAGGAAGTGCACACTACAGACTTCAGAAGCCTACATTTTATACACTGATTACTTATAGATGGGAAACTCAGTTATTGTTCAAGAATGGCTCGGACATCCATAAGAATACCGTGAGTATAAATTAAATAAAAATAGATAGCAGAAAAGAACCAGAAGGACCATCATATCTGCCCATATTACAAGATTTCACTTTTTTTTTGCTTCCTATTTTAAATGCTTAATTTTACGTAAAAGTGAACTTGATAATAAGCACTAAAATAAATTCAACTCTATCAGATCTATCTATCAAGAAACTGACAAAGCATACCAGCGAAACGTACGTCGGAACTGAACTGTTCTATTTGACTTTTATTGCGTCTCTACATCAGCCAGGACACCTTGGGTAATAGCGCTGTTGCCTTGTAATTAAGAGGTATTGGTTACGGCGGTCACACTTCTGCTGATCCATTCACCTCTCTGCAAGTTTGGCTATTTGAAGCATTTGTTATATTAACTCTGCTTTTGTACCCTCACACTGTGGTGTTATTAAGGCTTTTGTGATGCTTTTATATATTTTAAATAAAATTTGTATCCAAGTTTTGCCTAGTGTACTGTTTTCCCATCAGTATAAAGTGGGAGTGCGCATATCCTTGAGCTTAGTCGAAAGCTCCAACAAATGTGAGTAGCCATTTGTTACAAAACAACTACTTCCTCAAAGTGCCATTACAGATTCACACTATGTTGCAATTTTCTGTTTCCTTTTGCATGGGATCTCACTGAGGACCGCTAACAAGCTGAATAATTCATCCAGAGGACTCAGACATATCCTTATTTCTGAACTTTATTTGGTTTTCTTTCCTTTTTATTATTTTCATTCATTATTGTTATCACATTTATTTCACATTCTGTTTGTTTGTGATATTTGGTATATTTATTGCATGACCCTTGCATTCCTATTGGCTGAAAGGTTCCAATCAGCCAATAGGATGAGAGCTCAATCCTATTGGCTGTTCCAATTAGCCAATAGGATGAGGTCTCAATTCTATTGGCTGTTTCAATCAGCAAATAGGATGAGAGCTCAATCCTATTGGCTGTTCCAGCGGGGTCCGGGAGCGGCGGGATAGGGGTTAATAACTTTATTAAAGTTGAGGCGGGGTCCGGGAGCGACGGGATAGGGGGTAAACATTTTAGTATAGTGGCAGCGTTTAGTGACAGGGTATAAATAAAGTTGGTAAAAAGCCGAATAGCAGCGAGATCGATGACTGTTAGTTAACAACTGTCCGATGCTCATCGCCCCGTACTTGGTGCATGACTTTTTTTTATAAATATGGAGAAAATATTCAGGTCCGCGGCAGCGATGTTAGGCGAGCGTATTGGTGCCGGCGAATGCAGCATAGTTGAGGCTTTGATAAATATCCCCCATGATCTCCAGGTAGATGAAAATGTATTAAAGGGACACTTTACCCAAATTTTTTCTTTCGTGATTCAGATTGAGCATGAAATTTTAAGCAACTTTCTAATTTACTCCTATTATCAAATTTTCTTCATTCTCTTGGTATCTTTATTTGAAATGCACAAATGTAAGTTTAGATGCCGGCCCATTTTTGGTGAACAACCTGGGTTGTCCTTGCTGATTGGTGGATAAATTCATCCACCAATAAAAAAGTGCTGTCCAGAGTACTGAAACTGAAAAAAGCTTAGATGCCTTCTTTTTCAAATAAAGATAGCAAGATAATGAAGAAAAATTGATAATAGGAGCAAATTAGAAAGTTGCTTAAAATTGCATTCTCTTTCTGAATTACAAAATAAAAAAATTTGGGTTCAGTGTCCCTTTAATTTATTTTTTCCTTATCTCTTTTTTAGCTTTCTATAATAAGAAGCAGATGCTACAGTCCATATTCCTTTAAAATAACCTAAGAAAAAGAACATTTAAACATTTTGTCCAATGGGACATTTAATGTCTAAATATTTGTATTAGCATAAAATATAAATAAACAGCAAACCAATTTTATTTCAGTATTTCACTGCTGGTAATGTGACAGGCCCACCTAAACTGTTAGCTATGAACCTAACCTTCACTGAAAATAATACTTTATGCATTAAACGCTGGATTGTATGATCTTTTTGATGATCTCAGGAATTTAGTGACCACACAGGAGAAAGATTGCACATTGCGACTTCCTTGAAAAGTGCAAGAACGATCTTATATAATGTAATCGTGTGATTTGGAGCAGATACTCAATATCTCAGAGTGTGACCTGACCACTCTGCATTTGATTCCAAAATATTCCTATTTGCAACTGATATTTAAATCATAGTGTAAGTTGAAAAAAGTGCTGTACCATGTGAACTCTGATAAAGTATATTCTGGGATTGCCTCATAATGCAAGTAAAAGTGATTTATTTTTGCCTTCTAGATTTACAGTTATTGTTGTGTGCCATTTACAGTATCTACTTGCTTAGGGGTTTGGGCTGCAATAGAGCTAAATGCCCTTTTAAGGGCAATGCCCATCCAAATGCCCTTTTCAGGGCAATAGGGAGCTTAGGTTTTTTTAGTTAGGGTTTTATTTGGGGGGTTGATTGTGTGGGTGGTGGGTTTTACTGTTGGGGGGGTTGTTTGTATTTTTTTACAGGTAAAAGAGCTGATTTATTTGGGGCAATGCCCCACAAAAAGCCTATTTAAGGGCTATTGGTAGTTTAGTTTAGATTAGGGGTTAATAAATGTAGGTAGGTGACGGCGATGTTAGGGACGGCAGTTTAGGGGTTAATAATATTTAACTAGTGTTTGCGAGGCGGGAGTGTGGCGGTTTAGGGGTTAATATGTTTATTCTAGTGGCGGCGATGTCGGGAACGGCAGTTTAGGGGTTAATAATTTTCTTTTAGTGTTTGCGATGCGGGAGGCCTCGGTTTAGGGGTTAATAGGTAGTTTATGGGTGTTAGTGTACTTTTTAGCACTTTAGTTATGAGTTTTATGCTATGTGTGGTGCCCCTAAATCTGCAAGACTTGTAATAGCAGCGATAGTAAAAAAACAGCGTTATGAGGCTTAATGCTGCTTTTTTAATCATAACACAAGACTCGTAATCTAGCCGTATGTTTGTGTAATCGAAATAACACTGAAAAGCACTAAAGAAATGCTGTATCTGGCCAGTTTCACATATTTAGTTATAATAACTATGTAATATAGGTAAAGTTCCCACAAGTATAAATCTTTAGTCCTATGTTTCACATAAATTTTTTGTGCTACAGCAAAAAATGAACAGAAAACAAATTACTGTTGTATTATGCTTTATATTATATAGGTATGTATTCAATTACTGAATTTAATGTGTAGAATGGAAATAAGTTAAAATCATTCCCTGGAGCTTTTGGATTCAGGTGGGGTTTTATTCTAATGGTGCGCAGGCAAAACATTTTAGCCTCCAGAAAATGGGCGGCCTCACAACTATAATTGTACCAAATATTAAATCAATTGTACACAAATGTGTTCAGCTTAGCATTTTCTTGTATTACATATAATATCAGAAATGTTGTGATTTGAAAATAGATACTGCAGAGTACCTCAAATAGTAATGTTTTTTTAACCATTTAAAGGGACAGTAGATGGACAGTAGGCACCTTATAATTACAAGATTTTTTTCTACAGTCTTGCAATAAAATTACCTACTACGTGAGTGAGAATTCTTTTGTTAGGGAATGAATGAATAGCTTGTTTGCTGCTACTATTTTACAATGGCCAAACCCAACCTACCACTTGCCTTACTTGGATCTGAAGGTATTACTAGAGTAGACAAGGAAAGCCACTGTCATTTGGTGTCAAAATCTCCATTGTTTTGCAGTTCCTTATCAGATCAACCCTGCTGAGGCCAATTAGAGACAGATTTTCTCAGAAATGGAAAACCCCCCATTTTTAAAAATACTGTCCCAGCATAATAGTTGAATAGGTTACATATAATAAATTGCTATACAAAACTCTTTAATTTAATCTAATTTCATAAAACAAATTAATCAGTATGAAATCCGTATTTTAGTGAATTTGTCTCCAATATTAATGTTACACCTTATGTGTTCTATATGAGTTTGCTGTCTGCAGTTCACTAGATTTTTACATTTGCTTCCCAAATCATTCAAATCTATTTGAATAGACAATGTTTGAATTTGTTAAACCCTCTCAACTACGTACAATATATACAATACCGATTAAACATACAAAGTTTTTATTCAGAAACCTTTCAAGGGTCTTTTCCTATGGAGTTTCACAGACCTTCATAAAAGATATCCAGTCAATGAGAAAATAAATTATGTTTGTCTGACTGATTCACTAAGGATAATGATTACTGTCTAAAAAGTATGAAATCAAATAATATCAATCATGATGAGTACAATTAATAAATTCATCATAACCAACCATATTCACATTCATGTGCTAATACTTAATTGCAATCACAATAGAACACCCCAATTATCATATTATAGTTAAGTTTTATACTTTTTAAAGTATGATGTGAGCATATTTTTTGTTAAAACTGGAAATTACTGTATTTATTAACATATTTACTGAGCTTGAGCAAAACCTATATCTGAAAAAAAGCCAAGGTACGTCAATCAAAAAAAGACTTACATGAATTCTATATGTAATATTTTAATAACACGCATTGAAGATAGCAATTCTTCGCGTACACAATCCCGACCACATTATTCCTAAATTGCGAACCCCGATGCTCCTTACGCATATTTTATGCTCCTATGTAATTTTAATTAGTAAATATATATTTCTATATATATCTGACAATGTTCATGTAAAATACATATCTATACCTATATATCAGAAAATATATATGCATATGCTTATATACATATGTATTTATGTGTTAATATGTGTATATACACATATTAACACATACAAATATATATATATTTTTTTAATTATACCGCTGAGCACTACACTCCTGCTTGGATTTATAGATGCAGGATTGTAATAAGAAGGGTTGTTTATATGCAAATTTCTAGTGCCAGTATTAGCTATTTAACAATATATATATGTGTATATATACATATATATATATATATATCTATATATATATATACACACATATACATACAAAACATGGAAAGAGGACTGCACTCTCAGACTGGACTGGGTACATAGCCAATGACCCTGCAACATGCTCAGCCCTGGGTGCTCAATAGCACTCTCAGGAAGCTGTGCTATCTCCAGAGTCTCAGGTAGTTAACCCCAGACAAGTCTGGGTGCAAGGCCCATAGGGAAAATTACAAAAAAAATTAATTAATACAACACACAGAGAAAGTCCAGCACTTGCTTGCAAGCTCTCAGCTAAGATTAAAAGCAAAACTGGAAGAGTTAATTACCGCATCTGGCCAAATCGGACAAGCCCAGGTACCACATCAAGGTCTCTCTCAAAATCTGGGTCCCTAATAAAGCCATACAAATTCAAGATCTCAATCAAAGAAACTGGGAACAAGTGAAGGGTAAACAGGCTTATGTAATCACCCTAGACATATACAAAACATGTAAGGGGACTGCACTCTCAGACTGGACTGGGTACACACCCTATGATCTGCAGATATAAATGATAAGAAAGAAGGCGCCACCATAGTGTACAATCAGATGTGTATAACACGCCAATAGAACAAGTAAGACCGTACTTACAAGATAGAAGACACTTGAGAAGTGTCACAACCGCCTTCTGGACTATTAAAGAGTCGTCCAGCTAACTCCCACTGGTGGAATCCTGACTGTCGTCTTTATGTGAGAGCGGCGAAGAAACTGTTTCCAGCGTCTGGCATACACAGCAGGCTCGTCCTGTAGTAGCATAAACTACTCGGGATACAAAGTGTCAAAGGAGATGATAATAAAAGATAGTTTGTGGCAAAGTCTTATAAAAGTAAAAAAAGACTTTATTGTAAAGCACATAAGCACAACGTTTCTCGGTCTCTCCTGACCGTTTCCTCAGGTGCAATCTACATATTTATCTAAACCACAAACTTTTATTGCCGAATTCTCGGCGTCTACTAAAATGGACAGCGCATGCGTGAAGGTGTAACAACTATGCAGAGCTTACATTGGCTATGATGCGTCCAGTTAGCTGGACGACTCTTTAATAGTCCAGAAGGCGGTTGTGACACTTCTCAAGTGTCTTCTATCTTGTAAGTACGGGTCTTACTTGTTCTATTGGCGTGTTATACACATCTGATTGTGCACTATGGTGGCACCTTCTTTCTTATCATTTATATCTGCAGATCTTAACATCTTGGGACACCAACAAGAAATCTGAAGAAGCAGCTTGCCATCAGTTCCTGATTTAGGGCTTGGATTTTGGACTAATAGAACTGTCCTATTCACTCTCATCACTTACTATTCAGTGGTGTGGTTTGGTTTTCCAATATTTTTAATTTTATTTTTTGGTATAGTATATCCTCTTCACGTATATGTATTGGTATTTACCATTTATCTAGGATATTATTATTCGAATAATCTATGTGATTTTTGATTATTATTTTTGGCGCACTGATTTATATATGTTATCAACACACCCTATGATGGCTGCTACCCTTCAACGAAGACCATTCCTGATCAAGCTTCTTCGAACTGTAGAAAGGCCAATTTGGCCTCCTGATGAAACTAACAGATGCTGAACCAGGTCCTTGATGGATTTCTTCCGGTCTCTCAAAGAAGAAACTATGAGAAACGTCTCATCAGATTTTGAAAGTTTTCTTGGCCTTCTAGTCCTTCTTCTGTCCTTGACCTCTCCCTATTCTTTAAATTTCTTTATAACAGCTTGAATACTACATCTTGAGTATTCAGTTTGTTCACTGATTTCCCTTTGAGAGTGGCAAAATTCTGTGATCTTTGGCATTTTGAACTGAATGATGTGATTGAAAGTTGTTCTTATTAGCAAGCTATCAATGATTTAAACAAATACCACATGTGTATGTAATGCTCAAGCATGTCTTGCACAAACCTGGTGTGATAGGCCTTTTCACAGAAGTCATTTTGACATGAAATAGTAGGACAAATACAGGTGCTAGCAATGACATTAATTAGGGTTCCATTCCATTTAGGTTTACGAGAGTCAGGTTTCTGCTATTGCTTAAGTGTAAGGGGAGGTCACACTAAATACTTGCCACCATTTTTATCTGATGTTTTTCTGATTTTTAATACTGCATACAAATATCATGCATTTTCTGGTTGTATACTAATAAAGAGACTGAAAAATAATTATATATGGTAATTATACCATTGCTAAAACATCAAATCTAATGGTGGCCTAAGACTTTTGCACAGTACTGTAAATGTATTCTTGTTTAAATATTGAAGATATAAGTATATAGGTTTAGTTTAAAAAAAAGTAATGATCACTGCCATGTTTGAACTTAAGTGTTCTATTGATCTCTTCTGCTGTGAATAATTAGGGACATATAAATCTAAGATAAGAGATAGTGTAAAATCAAGGCTATGTGGAACCCTGTTAGATATTATTTTTAAAATTTATTTGTATAGCACCACAAAATTCCATAGCGCAAGGGTTTGTGATAAGATACAAAAACATAACAGACCATATAGATCTAGTACAGGAGGAAGGGGCCCTGATCCAAAGAGTTTACAGTCTACAGGTTGATGGTGCAGAGACATAAGTTTGGGGTAACTTGTTACATGAACTGTAGTAGCAGCAGTGAGTCAAGGCACTTTAAGATTAATTATGGTTAAGACGAAAAGCAGAGGGGAGATGGTAAGCTTCTCTGAATAGATGGTTTTTCAAAGAGCTTCTAAAGCTACACAAGGTTGTGGCAGTCTGATGGAGTGGGGTAGAGAGTTCCAGAGGACAGTAGCAGTGCGTGAGAAGTATTGGAAGTGAGAGAGGGATATAAAGATAATAGAAGTGGAAAATTTAGATCAGAAGCTGATCAAAGAGGACGTTTCGGGGAGTATTTAAATATGAGAGAGGAAATATAGTTGGGAGTAAGGTTGTTGAGTGATTTATAGATTAATGTTAATATTTTGAATTGTATTCTAAAGTGTATGGGAAGCCAGTATAGAAATTGGCAGAGCAGAGCAGCTGATGTAGATCGGTGACTTAGATAGATGAGTCTAGCTGAAGCATTCTTAATAGATTTGAGGGGGGAGAGGCGGTGTTTGGGAAGGCCATGTAGAAGTAGATTGCAGTAGTCAATGCGTGAAAAAAATGAGGAAATTAATTATTACTTTTAAAGTTTTTTTGAGTAAGGAAAGGTCGAATTCTGGAGATGTTGCATAGGTGTGCATGACAGGATTTGGCGAGCGCTTGTACAGGTATATGTGTAATAAATGTAAGTTCAGAGTCAATTGTAAACCCAAGACAGTGGATCCGGTGAGGTGTTGAGAATAGAATCTCCAATTGTCAGAGAAATGTCAGGTTGTCTCGAAGGCAGAATGAGAAGCAGCTCAGTTTTAGACATATTGACTTGATAGTGTGAGGACATCCAAGAGGAGATTGCAGAGAGACAGTTGGTAATCAGGTTGAGTAAAGAGGGATAGATTTCAGGATAGGAAAGATAGATTTGGGTATCATCGGCATATAATTGGCACTGGAAGCCAAAGGAGGATAAAAGTTGTATAGAGAAAAAAAAGAAAGGGACCCAAAACAGAACTTTGTGGTTCTCCAACTGAGAGAGGAAAAAGATCAGAGGAAATGTAGTTAAAGGAAATTGTAAACAAGCAATTTGAGATATATGAAGAAAACCAGGAGTGGGCTGTGTCTTAAATGTCAAATGAATGTAGGATTTGTAAGAGGAGAGGATGGTAAACTGTATTAAAGTAGCAGATAGATCCAGAAGAATTAGTAAGGAATAGTGCCCCTCTGCCTTAGCCGATAGCAGATCTTCTGTTAAGTGTTTAGACAAAAAACAGATTATAGTGGGTCAATAAAGGAGTTAGTTGAGAGATATTGATTTAGATGATTATAGACTAGTCATTCCAATAATTTTGAGGCAAAGGGAAGTACGGAGACCGGCCAATAGTTAGAAGGATTAGGATTGGTATGATTGACACAAGCTTGACTGTATCAGGAAATGTGCCAGTGGTGAGAGACTGGTAAAAGAAATGAGTTAGTGCAAGGGTTAGAGAAACAGAGAGAGAGAGGAAGATGCGAAGGAATAGGGTCAAGAGGGCAGATGGTGAGATGAGCAGAAGATGAGGACTTCTTCCTCTGTTACAGGGGGAAAGTAGCAGAGAGTTTTGTTAGTAGAAGGTGTGGGTAGGAGGGCTGGATTTTAGGGGTGTGAGGGAGAGATGTTTTTTCTAATTGTGTCAATTTTATTTTTGAAGTGATAAGCAATAATCTGAACAGTTAATTTGGTAGTGGGTGGAGGTGCAGGCGGACATAGAAGGGAGTTAGGTTGAGAATAGCCTTCTAGGTTTGGATGCGTGGGATGGCACGCGCATGCAATTTCAGTCCGAGGACTGGATTCTGATTTGCTTATCAGTTTAAGAAGAAGGCATCTACGTAATAGTGGGGGGAGTTTGGCATCCATATTGACCGGGTATTAGAGTAGTTAGCGCCGCTGATTAGGACAGAAGCAAGGCGGCAAGGGAGGAGGGGTATAGTGTAGGCGGACCTCCGTTTCTTAATTTACAATATTAAAACCTGTTACACTAAGTGTTGAATGTCCCTTTAAATTACAGGAAAAGTGGACACATAATTAAACAGTCTCAAACTGTTTAATATCCCCTTTATTCTGCTTTTCAGATAATCTTCTTTAGTGAAGATAAAGCAATATTTTCTAGGATTACAGACAGATTTATCTGTGTATGTACTGATACAAATTAACTGATTGCTGTAAGACGCTGACTCCCTCCTTTATTTGTATGTCTCAGATTTAGAATTTGACATATCCCTTTAATAAACATAATGCAAATGCTACATTGCATTTTAAATTCAATGATGATGAGCACTTATTAATCTTTGTTAGAAAAAAATAAAAGTGGTGTTTTTAAACCCAGAACTAGTCACACTGGGAGGAGTAAATCAGCCATGCCAAACACATAATTTTCACTGTTCTAAATTGTGGTTCTGCCTCGTCTAGAGTTCTGCCTTCAACATTATCAGTTTAGTGCCTCCCTAAAAAGATGGATAATAACGATCAATAAAAATGCACCTCTACTGTGGGAATACAGCAGTTAGCATTTAATTAAAATCTCAAGGTATTTATGGCCCTTTCACTCTTCCTACGTTTAACCTTTTATCAGATTGGCTGTAAATATTTAGAGCAGATGCTGGTTATAAGATCAATTACTAAATGAAATGTAGGGGTTTTAATGAAATATAGCATCTATTACTCTATAGCAGGGGGTTTCAGACCTATCTGCAGGCCTCCCTTACAGAACAGATTTTTAGGATAACTGAACTAGAGCACAAGTGAAATAATCAGTTGATTATTAAACATGATTATTAACCTGCTCTCACCCAAGGTAATCCTGAACATCTGTCCTGTTAGGGAGATCTGAGGACTGTTTGAAACCCCCTGCTCTATAGGAGTGTTAACTTTCACAGTTGAACAGAGCCTTTATTTTTTCATGTGAACTTTCAGTCTCTCATTTAGTAAATATGCTAACATTATATCAGTCTTATAAGCCTAAATTTTACATTGTATTATAGTTACACATTTTGTAAATTAATCACTGCACCTGCCGTATAGTAAAGGGCTTGGGCAAGTTATTTCATAAACAAGTGTAGGATTCAATATATGAATATCATAGGTAGTTCAGTTTGAATAATAAAAATGTAGCTAAAGTTTATGGTGGTTTTGTTATTGTCTGGTATATTAAATAAATACAATTAATATAGCATGAAAATAACGTTCTAATTTAACAGGGATGCTGAATCCTGAATATTTAAGACATAAATGGCATATGGCAAGAAATATGAAACCAATTACAGCGTGTAATAGAAAAGTACAAGCAGAGAAATAAAGTTTGCATGAGCTCTGTAAATAAGCAGATGTGTTATTTTCCAAATGCAAAAAAAGTTTAAAAAAAACATTTAAAAATCTTTTCGACCTCCCAGTGTAGATAAACAGTGTGCATAGGCTGCTGCATTTGATTATAGCAGACAATATGTGTAACGAGTCCTATTTTCAGTTAAAATCATTTTTCTAAGAAATATTTTTTTTTCATATTGTTGTCATTTATCAGTTTTTCAATTAATGCACACAATGTATTTCTAGGGACATTAAACTTAAAGGGACATTAAACACTAAATAAATGCTAGATAGAATGATGCATTCAAAGAAAAGATTAGTCTGAGAATAACCTGTAGATGTATTTTTTAAAGTTCCATTAGTTGTTTAAATATTTACAAAATAAGTGTAAAGTTTTAGTGTCTGTAAAACAATGGGAGCTGCTATACTGTAACTAGAGTGTGCAGCCAATGGCTGTGTGGAATATAACAGTGTTCGGCACTTCCATTTCTAGCAGGAACTGAAAAGCTCTCAATTTTAGAATGGAATTATAAGAAAAGGGGACAAAATAAATAACGAAAGTATATTGCAGAGTGTTTATATATATATATATATATATATATATATATATATATATATATATATATATATATATATATATATATATATATATGATTTATCATTTTATCTTACTATCTCAAAGTGCTTAATGTCCCTTCAATATTTAATCTCCTCATTAAGGCTCAAATTACAAGTGGAGTGCTATTGATAGTGCAGAGTGCGCTATTATTATTGCTGGAACGAGCCAGTATTAGCGCACAAATTGATATTACAAGTCCACAGTAAAGAAGAAATAGCAGAGGATGTTTAGCACACCTTTGTTTAATGTGCGAGCAAAAGCCAGAAGAGTTTTTTGTAGTACACCCTGTAGAAGTCTATGGGGAAAGGGAGTTTGCGCATCCACACTATCTGACCTCCAATTGTTATCTCAGCTGAGTTTTTCGCCTGCTCGCTAACCTTTTACTATCAACTTTTATTATGAGCACTTTTGGATGTAACTTCAGCAGAGTAATCACTCGACAGAGCTAATATTTTTGCATTACACATGTAATCTAGCGCTGAATGTATAACCCAAAAGGTACAATTAATAACATTGCTGTATTAATGATCTATTTTGCCTGCTTTTGCTATAAGATATCTATGATGTAAAATATCTACATCAGGAGGAGCCTAAATTACCCCAAGTTTACACAAACATATTTAAGATAAATTTAAACACAGTGCCACTTGTAATGTGGATTTGAGTGCAAAAAAAAAACAAAAAAAACCCCAAAAGGGAACATGTTGAAGTATTGATAAATGGCGCCTAAAATGTGTTTTTTAATTATTTAAAATAATTGTATTTGTAGTGTAGGGCTAAATTGATGAGCTATGTTGTGTTATTTTCCCTTTAATGACATTGCTATAACACAATTCACAAGATTTTTTAAATGCACAACAGAATCAGTGATAACACATTGTTGTAAAATCATTTGAATGACCAATATAAAACCTAAATGTCATTATAATATTACATTATTGCTGGTTACAGTTATACTACACAACTAATAATGATTTTGCACGAATGGAGAGGATGTGGTTAGGATTTCAAATGCTCCTTGTCACAATATTAATGAAAAAACCCTTAAACAGTTTAGATTTTTTGACTATATAGCCAAAGGTAATCCCTAGGCTCATGTACAAGAGCTATAGTTACTACATAATTAAAGTTTAATTCAGGAATGTCTGGGATATGCATCAGGATATGGTAAGGATTAAATAAGGTTCAGGTCTTTAGTTATATTAACAATTGGTTAGACATGAGTGCCTATTGGTTCTGATCTGATCTGTCATCAAAACATATGCTACATGGTTTCAAATGCATTCTTACATCATTGTGATGTTCTGAGTACTAATTCACTACATAAAATGATGATCCTTGAATTGTAAAACACCATTTATCACTGAACTACGTCCAACATCTACTGCGTCTTCTGCAAATGACATAAAACCTTCTCTGGTTGGGTGGATCATGCATCAATGTTAATTACCATAAACAATTGCTGAAGTTAAATCATTGTTTATAAGAAACTCAGATGAAAACCTTTACCAATTTTAAATCCCTTCTGCAATGACTCTTATTTGTACGTTGTTATAAAATATCAGAACTTAATTCCTTTCTGCCATCACAAATATAACTCTCTTGTTCCTAGTTTTATTTAAAGAGAAATGAAACCCAAAATATTTTGTTCATGACACAGAGCATTTTATTTTAAACAATATTCTAATATATTTACGTTATCAAATTTGCTTCAATCTCTTGTTATTCTTTTTTGAAGAAGCAGCTTTGCACTACTGGGAGCTAGCGGAACACAATTGCCTCCATTTATGAAGAGCTTATTTGAGCTTCTTAACGAGTCTGCAGCCTCGGACAATCCGTACTCATTTGTCCAGGATAGCTGTCATATCCTGTTCCTGCGCACTTGGTTGTGTGAGAGCAGGGGCCGGGTTGAATGAGCAGTTGCTTGCGCAATCTTAAACTATGGCAACCGATGCAGCTCTGGAAGCCCAAAGGCATGCAGATAGTTCTGTCTATCATAACCTTGTCTGCACAGAGATTAATAAATGGGGGCCAGAGGCCGAGCAAAGACATGCAGAGCCAAAGACAAGAGGCATGTATGTGCAGCCTCCAATTAGCAGCTTGCTGTCAGTAGTGCATTGCTGTGACTAAGCTTAACTAGGTCAACAAAGAATACAAAAAGAACAAAAAAATAGGTAACAAAAGTATATTCGAAAGTTGTTTTAAATTGCTTGCTGTATTACTGTCCCTTTAAAGACAGTCCAATACAACAACATACTTCTGTATTCACTCACTAATAATTTACATATTATCAAATGTTTACATTGCTTACCATTTCTGGGTAAACGTTTTTCAAAAATAAACAATACATGTTCCTTTTTAGCAATGAGAAACTTTAATGATGACTAATCAAAAATCATTTTATGCAGTTCCACTAAATTAGATTAAAGTGATTATATTGATGCAGTTACGATTTAACAATGAATTGCAAATACATTATAAGATCAATGTGATGATAATCTTATTTTTTCTTCTGTAAGAGGGAAATAAAAAAATTCTCAGAGCTGCCTAAAACTATGGTCAAACAGACAGCAGACAAACAACATCAACTGCTTAAACTTTGTCCTGAATAAATGTTCAGTGTAAATGCCAGTTTATATATAGTTTAGAAACTGCTTCTTTTGCTCAGTTCATAAGACATTTGCAGTTAAGTTTCTGACTTGGAGGAGTTGAGTCACAAGAATCTCTCAGAGGATCTGTTTCACCATATGGAATTGTCCCCAGACTAATGGTTAGCGAAAGTCAGATTGTATCATTCATGAGTGAATTTTCTACAACAGACTGATTGGTCTTGTAACACTTTAGGTGTCAGTCTGTTCAGCTGGGATGTGATCTGTAATCATCTACTAGTTCAAGGGACAAAGTACCTGGGTTGTTTATATAAACCATCAGGGGGGTCTTACAGCACCTGTACAATGCAGGATGTGTCTCCATAATAAGTCATAAAAATTATATTCACATTCCAAGTCTTCAGAACTAATAACCATATTTCATGAGTTGTCACATTATTTATCAATATTATTAATTTTATAATAATGTCAAAATGGGTAAAGCCAGAAACAGGTGTAAAGTTACCAAAGGAAATCGGCATAGTAGTCAAGTAATGTGTGAGGAACAGGTATCCTTAAGTATTCACTACAGTTGCAATGACAATCTCTTGGAGTCTTTCATTTGCTCTGGTCCTCTCCTGTTGATCTTGTCCCAAATTTAGTTTTTTTCACCCCTTTGTAACCAATATATAATATGTTTTTTAACATATGTGATATCTATTTATAGCTGTT
This sequence comes from Bombina bombina, assembly GCF_027579735.1. NCBI lineage: Eukaryota > Metazoa > Chordata > Amphibia > Anura > Bombinatoridae > Bombina > Bombina bombina. Next base: position 464,302,791 of record NC_069504.1, on the reverse strand, counting down.
GGTACCACTTTTATTTGCAGTTCATATTAAGGTTATAATGAGAGATTATTTTTATATAACTTTTTAAGATAACATTTCTATATTTATTATTTTTATGACAATCAAATGCCACAGTTAAAAACTTATATTTGTTTTTGTTTATTGCAATCTCCCTTGCAGTGGCGTAGCGTGGGTTGTCAGTGCCCAGGGCAAGGCAAGTATTGCGCCCCCCCCAACCCCATTTTAGATATGCTGCTTCTTCTTACATTTGGGACAAACCAAGCGAAGACCCAAGCCTGGTAGATTACATAAAGCAAGGGACACTGTCTCCTCTCCCACAAAATGCTCCTTTAACCATCTTTACTGGATAACTAACAGTTATTGCTGATGATACCCATATCCCCAAAATATGTCCCTTGTCATAAGCAGCTGCTAATCAGTAGCGCCTTACAAACAAAGCCATGAAAATAATATATTGGCAATACAAGAGGGAGTGGGTGAAGCCTGCAAGCATTATGTGCTATCCCCCTGTGATCAAACCCTGTCTGCAGCTCTCCAGAGCTGGGCAAATATATATAATATTAAATTTTAAGATTTATTCTCGTTTTACACATGGGGGAAAGCCCCCCTTAACCCCCATCTGGTGGTGACATGTCCTGATCTGTAAAACTTCATGGTACAAATACTGCAGACCACAGGGTGCACCCACCCCCACATTGCAACAACCCATATTGTATATGTGGTGCAATAGGTTTTTGGTAAGTCGTTAAAAAGAGGAAAAGGGGACACACAGGTTGGCAGCTGTTACATAAGGTTGTCCCTACTGGGCAGACTGTCATTTGGGTGCCAATGACATATAAAAGTGGGGTATATATTCTACCTTAATAAATATAACAATTGTAAGTAATCAATATAAAGGGGGCATGGGACAGACAACCCAGCATTACATACATATATGGGGGGAGGGTGTATGGTATTTAGGGGGGTGCTGTTAAATTTATTTACTAACACAAATTATAGTTATTTTTTTTACTTTAAATGCAGTAAGGGTGGGTTTAATGTAAATAAAAAAGGCAATGAGCACCCAAACCCTAAAAATCGGTAAAAGTCCACACCTCAGGAGTCCAGCAAGAAATAGATTCAAGATGGTGAATTCATAGGACTTCTTTGATAGGAGTCAGAAACACAGTGAAATGCCTGGTGAGCAGCACAATCCTGGTGCCAGACAGCACACAAACCCCTAAATCTACTTCTGCCATAGGAAGATCATGGAGGGGAAAAATCAAATACAGGAAACAAGGTCTCATTTTTGTCAACTGTCACAAATATACTTTTTTTGTGCAAGGACAAGATGGCGTAAGTTGTAATCAGAATCCGGTCAAACATGAAAGTATGGTCTCTGATCACCCCACCATCCCACTAACTAGGTAACTGGGGTTAACAGAAAGGCAGAGCCCAGCCATGCTGCCACCAGTGCTACGGGTTTGAAAGAGATTTATTGCACTTTTTAAGGATTCCTCCCCCCCACCTCTGCTTAGAGATCCTTAAAAAGTGCCCCAGGCAATGCATGGCATTCTGGCTCTGGGTCCTTTGTTGGAAGGGAACTTACTTGTTGGGTAATAATAGAACCATAATTAAGCTGCATTTTGCGTGTTGCTAGTATCAGGCAAAAACAGGGCTATAAGTAAGTCTGGTCCTGACACCTTAGTCGCGGCATCACCACTTTCCTGACGGGTCGCAGAACAGAGCTGGGGGCCTGTCAGAATTTTTAGCCTCCCTTCTTCCCTTTGCTAAGTTGAGGCTGGAAGCGCCCCACAGAATTATGCGCCCGGGGCAACCGCCCCTGTTGCCCCCCCCACGCTACGCCACTGCTCCCTTGTAAATGTTTATTTTGTTAATTTGATGATAAAATATGTTTGTGATAAAAGCTAATAATTTTTTTCCTGCAGAAGATTTTTAATATATACCAAAGTTGCACATTTTTTTTTTAATTAAAGGACCATTATAGTGTAAAAATGACATGATCTAATTCAGTATGTCATTTTAAGACTATTGACACTGCAAGTCTATATGGCAGAATTATCAAGCGGCGGGCGGACATGATTCACTGTGGTGAATCACATCCGCCCAACATCGCTAAATGGTGAAATGCTTGTACATTGCCGCCCCCTGCACAGTGGCCAATCAGCCTATAGCAGGGGTGTCAATCATCCCGATCGATCGGGATTATTGCTGTCCGCCACCTCACTTTCCAATTTACTTCAAATAATTATCACCCAGTTGTCTAGCTACAAGATATAGGATGCATCTACTAGATGAATTTTTGAGCAAGGTGTTTTTTGGATCTACTAGATGATGACAATCCACACACACACATGTTTTTAAATTGCTTCTCATAACAATACACTAATATATACTATTTTGCTTATAACATTTACAGAATGTACTCAGCATTCTATGCATAATTTGTGTCCTTCATTTGTGTAAAAAGGAAATCCCTTGCATAACAATATATAAATCCAAAACAACTACTGGAGAGATGCAAAATATTGAAAACGTGTTAGTAGTACGCAATGCATTTGCAAACAAGAGTTCCTAGAAATTAGTGACTAAAGAAAACTACAAAGTATGGGTCCAAACAATGAAGACATTCTAATTATTAACATCCAAATACACTAATAGAGGTCCAGACAATTTTGGAGGTACATATTTCTTAAAATTCTGCATATTGAAAATGTATTCTTTATCATGAAAATTCACATTATTTTCCATTTGTTTTCATTACATTGATTAATATGACCATGGCCATCAAATAATTATCAGTCTTTAATATTATAATAGTTGGGTATCTCCAAAATTGTGTCTCAATAGCAGTAGTAACATCAAGATACTTAATGATACTGTAGATAAAGGAAAGTTGATAGAAGTGAACCAGAGGAGAAAAGAAAATTTAAAGTAAAGTTACCGGATAACCGTCACGTCCTGGTTGACCCTGTAGTGATTAAATAGTGGAAAGAAATATAGAAAGTAAGCAGTGCAGTAAAGATAGGTTCTTAAACTTTATATTTATATTATTATTATTATTATTAATAATAATAAATGAGAAGATATTAAAAACTAAGAAAAATACATTTAATTTAGAGAACGAATAATTCAATGCAAGCCTGGAGAATAGATAAGTAAAATATAAAAAGACTTTAACCTGAAGATAACATCTATAGAATATGTTTGCAAGTGAAATAAGGTTTATAATAATATAAATGATAATATATTATAATATAATATTTAATAATTAATATAATATAATAATTTTTTTAAACTACTTTTTTGGTACAATAGTATATGAATATAGGAATCTACTAAACAAAGTAAATATGCTACAAAGCAAAACCACAATTGAAGAGGCACCATTAATTTTAAATCCTCCTAAAAGTGAACAAATGGTTCATTTAGTCCCTGGGTACCAAAAAAAGAGTTCCTCATGTAATATCACATAATGAGCTAGATTACGAGTGGATCGCTATTTATCGCTCCCACTTGCATGTTAACTCCACTAGAATTAAGCTTTTTGTGTGCGTGGGGTAGCGCTCGTATTCGTGATTGCATTAACATACTTCCCCATAGAAGTCAATGGAGCAGAAGAAAAAAAAACAATTACACCCTACTTGCGCGCTAACGCGACATGAAAATATTAATATTTCACATTCCAAAGTTCTTTACATAGAAGAATATGTTATATTTATTCATAAATACATTTTTCTGCATATATCTGATGGTATTTTGGTACTATATCTATACATATATACAGTATATATATATATATATATATATATATATATACACATGATTATATACAGGTATATATTTGTAAACATATGTATTTATATGTTTATGTGTATATATATGTCTGTAAATAAATATATACACATATGAATACATAAATACATATGTATACATATATAGACATACATATATATATATATATCCATACATGTACATATTTCGACATGTATATGTATGTATCTCTATGTTAAAGCCCTTTGCACCTGATACCTCATATCTTTGAGCCCTTATAACCTTTTATGCAATTTTTTAAAATAATTTTTATTAGTATTATTATGATTGTAACTGTACTTTTAAATGTATTTTTGATGTGTTTTGTGACTTTTTTATTCAACAGTTAACCAGAGGTTGCGCTATGCCAATGCGTGTTAAAGTCTACACCTTAGTCATCTTAAAGTCTTACCTTAAATTAAGCTGCAAATAACCTCCTTCACCCTTTCTTTATCATGCAGCAGGAACAGTAAAACATGAATATTGTTTCTGGTCACTTTGAAATGGCTGCCAAGCTCAGCCCACTGATGACATCACAATCTGGGCTGTATCTAGGCACTCTGCTGAAAATCATTGACAGTCTATTGAATTCAACTATTGAGCCTTTTGTGTTTAGATGCCATATACAGCCCAGATTGTGATGTCATCAGTGGGCTGAACTTGGCAGCCATTTCAAAGTGGCCAGAAGCAATATTAATTTTAAAATGACTTTTTTATAGTGCAGCGGAATCTGTTGGCGCTTACAAATAACCGATAATAATAATAATAATACTGTTCCTGCTGCATGATATAGAAAAGGTGCAGAAGGCTGTTTGCTGCTTAATCTAAGGTAAGAGTTTAAGATGACCAAGATGTAGACTGTCCCTTTTATTAAACTGAACATGAAAAGCAATAGATTTTTCAATGAATGTAAACTATTGCAGCTCATATTTTTTAGCAGGTTTTTGTTGGGAAAACAATCTTTTTGGTTTATATTTTATTGCTTTTGTATTTGATCTAATTAACAAAAATGCTACTCAGTTTTAATTATTTTACTGCACTGTGGATTAGTTGTATAACGATGTATTATCACTTAGAGCAACATTATGTGGTAGGGTTCTCTGTCTTTGGTTTTAAAGCCAGTGGTTGCATATTTTTTAAAGGCATATGCGTCAACTCGAGATAAATGTAAAACTAATTATCTTGCGTGCTTTTCTATGGTAATTTTGAGCAGTAGATCATTTATAATTAATTATTATAATATTTGTATTTTACAACTCACATAAAGTAAAAATAAACAACAATAAATAACATTTTATAAATGTAATAATATTAAGGGGTATTTTGCATTTGTGCTAGTTTTCTGCTGAGGGCCATAAAACAATGTGTGTGTGCCAGATGCCAAAAGGTTTTAAGTATTTAGCTGTTATAAAGCTGCTGTCATTAAAGTGAATGTAAACTTGAGCATAGTCACTCAAGTCATAGGAAAAAATAAAAAAAATTAATGAGACTTTCATTCATCAAATGTGTAGGATACTTATCTTCTGAGATTTTCACCTTGTAATGTTAGAAAGATAAGCACCGTTCCTCCGCCCGCCATATTCGTTAATTGATTGACAGATGACTCATCTGCAATCCACTAATCGCTGTATCCCTGTTCAGCGTTCAGCACCTTTGCACAAATGTCACGCCCGGGGAGGGGGGGCGGGGGGGGGGGGCAATGATTAGTGGATTGAGTCATCTGTCAATCAATTGATCGAATATGGCGGGCAGAGGAACGCTGCGGTGAAAATCTCAGAAGATAAGTATATCCTTCACATTTGATGAATGAAAGTATCATTCATTTTTTAAATTAATTCCTATGACTTGTGCGACTATGCTCAAGTTTAAATTCAGTTTAATGAAGTAATTTAGCTTGAAAAAGTACATTTTATGTTTCTTTTAACAATATTCAAATATTCTAAATACTGATAATTAACTCAGAAATATATAAGCCGAGTTAAATAAGTACTGTTTTGCAGATTGAAAATACAGCAGTAAAATAAAAGTTAAATAAATTAATCAAAATTAAAATATTATGAGAAAGCAACATTTTTATTTAAGCAAAAATGTGAAAATGTGCCAAGTTAAAACAGCTATAAAATATGAATGACCAAATATTATATAATGAAAGAAATATACTGACATCGTAAACATGATAGTGTATATATGAGTGTAACCCTTAATTTCTATATATTTATATTGTGTTTGGTGCATATTTTATTTTAATTCTTACACTTTACACTTTGGTCTTTGGTTGCACAAACCTGACACAAGCTAAATGTGTTTACTTTGAATGTCTAAAACGCGCACAAGTTAGCGTGGGCGAGATATTGGTTATCATAACCCGTGCTAACAATAGTGCTCCACTTGTAATCTAACCCAAAGAGTTTGGCCGTTGAGTTGTAACTCAATTATTACATTTGCTTCAAAGTAAAGCAAAGTATAAACATTCAATAATGTTCTCTTTTATCAAATATTAAAGTTTATTAACAACTTTAGAAGATCAACAATTACTGCTGTCTTTTAATATATAATGTTTTTCATACTAAGGGCCAGAAAATGAGTGGAACGTTTACACGCGAGCGATATCGGGATTTTTCATTTGTTTTCGTGCAAGTTAAATAGCGCTCATATTACAAGTTTAAAGTAAACATGGTTGCTTGAGCGCAAGTGAAGTTAGCGCTTGTCGGGTTAGCGCATCCTCAGAGCTATGGTTAACTGTTTCGAAAAAACAAACAAAAAAAGTGTCACAAAATATATCAAACATACATGTAAAAGTACACTTACACAAAAAAGTTATAAGGGCTCAAATATATGAGGTTTTGGATGTAAGAAAATTAAGGCAAGCAAAGGGCTTTAACATAGATACTTACATATACATGTCTAAATTTGTATGTATATATATATATATATATATATATATTTATGTGTACATATGTATTTATATGTGTATATGTGTATTTACAGACACACATATAAACACATAATTACATATGTACATATACAGTATATAGACATATATATAAGTGCATTGGAGCCCTTTGCAGTTAAGTAGTTGAAAACATGAAAAAAACGTGTACACAAATGTTTATACACACATACATATATATATATATATATATATATATATATATATATATATATATATATATATATATATATATATATATACATATACAGTATATATATGTATGTGTGTGTGTGTGTGTGTATATATATATATATATATATATGTATAGATATATATGTTACCAATATACCATCAGTGGAAATGTCATTTTTGTGAGAATGTAGCTCTAAATGAAAGTGCAATTTGGTTAGATAAGACATGCAAACCATATTATTATTTTTTTTATCAATTTTAATGTTTTTTTTTTAGTAGAAATGTAGGTTGATTTTATTGTTGTTGTTTTTTTAGAAAGAGTAGTGTATGCTCTTCGCTATGCTGGCTTGACTTAGCATTTATTAATCAACTCTGAAATTATTGTGGAGTTATGGGTACATTTTAAAACATGGTTTCCCATCCATACCATTGTCAAATAAAATCCATATTTTATTACTTTTATATAAACACATGATGAAAGTGAATTGTTTTGTGGGTATAACTATTGTAATCAACCTCTCTTATTGATTAAAGGGACATAATACTCATATGCTAAATCACTTGAAAGTGATGCAGTATAACTGTAAAAAGCTGACAGGAGAATATCACCTGAACATCTCTATGTAAAAAAAAAGGAAGATATTTTACCTCACAATCTCCTCAGCTCAGCAGAGTAAGTGCTGTGTAAAAAGTTATACTTCAGCTGCTGTCCAGCTGCAGGTAAAAAAATATATAAAAATGAAAAAATGAACTGCAGCCAATCAGCATCAACAGTGCTGAGGTCATGAACTCTTTTACTGTGATCTCATGAGATTTGACTTAACTCTCATGAGATTTCATAGTAAACTTCCTTAAACTGAATAGGGAAATAACATGAGTGTGCACGAGGCTCACTCCCTTGCCTGTCCCGGGACTGACATACAGATTTGCTGCTTAAAGTCCATTGCAATGGGGTTTGAATACTTAGTACATTTTGAGGTAAAATATCTTTCTTTTTTACATAGAGATGTTCAGGTGATATTTTCTAGTCAGCTTTTTACAGCTATGCTGCATCACTTTCAAGTGTTTCAACATTTGGGTTTAAATCAACTGCCATGTATTTATTGGTTGGGAGACACTAGTCTATGAAAACTGAGGAAGCAAAGTGGAAGATAAAAGAATAATAGAAGATTGCAAATAAAAATTTCAGATGCAACAAACACGCAAACTATATCTGGATACCACATGTGGACATGACCCATGTGATGTTTGCTATATGTTTATGGCGTAAAGGAGGATTTCCTGTAGCTGGACAATAATAGTTTAACCTAAGTACTATTCTAAGACTTGCTGTAATCTGTCCATGCTATATTCTATTTGTCTGATGAATCATATTGAGTCTGCACATAAATAGCTTGTCTATCAGATCTTATTCAAGCACTATTTTGCTTTTTAAAGGGAGAGGCTGTTCTGTGTGGTAAAATATTATGTGCTTTGGTAAGAAGGCTCCATACTCTTTACTGAAATTACTTATGTCCATTGCACCTAATATCAACATTAGCCGCGTTTGACAAGTGCCTCCAGCGAACCCAGTGTTCGCTTGGTGCGTTCGGGGAAAGCTTCCAAGCGAGTTGCTGGGCGTTCGCTGAATGCTCAGAGGACATCACTCCCAGCGCTTCCAGCTTGCTGGTAATGCTGGGAGTGAGAAAAGCAAGCGTCTGAGCATCTCAGCTCACTATGACGCGGCTTGGGAGCGTTTTCTTAACGCTCCCAAAACTGTGACGTCTTCCCAGCGCCACATCATCACTCAGGGGATTTAACTGGCACTGGGTCTCGCCGCTTGCCGAACATGGCCATCGTGGTTTTCAATTAAAGAGATACAAAAGCATTTTTTTTCTTATGTATTTCATATCTTTGTAAAATAGATATTCCTTTATAAAAATTAATAGCTTGAGCTTAACCATGTTTTCGCACATACCCAATCTAAACAGTTCTGAATTGTGCTGGAAAGCTCAGCCTAAAAGCAAATAATAACAACATATTTTTTCTTAGCAAAAAAACAATTTATGGGGTATCTTTTATTTATTGAAGCAGAGCTCTCCAGTCATTTGTTATTGTTATGTTATCCTTCACACCTTATAGATGCAATTTAACTATATACGTTTAGACATTTATCACTGTGGCTGATTTTTGTATTAATTTTTTCCTTTTTTCTTTCAAAATATGGAATTGGCTTTTGTATACACAATATTGGAGCTGCGTCTCCAGAATCTATAATATATTTTCTTTTAATATCAATAAAGCTGATTAAAATTTGTTTTAAAATAAATAAAACTTATGCGGTATCTTTGGTCATTTTAACAGAAGTTCTTATTGCTATGTTGTGTCCCTTTACTTTAATTGGAGTCTTACAATATTGAGCAATGAGCATCTCATACATACAGATAAGTAAGAATGGATATATTAAGCTGTATTGTACAAAGGCTGTAGTTTTGGTAAGTTCAGGGTTCACATATGTACACTGGAGTATACAATCGTCTAACAAAAAAAGACTTGTAGTTATATATTTTTTTTAACCAGATATTAAACAGGTTTTTCTGTGGTACATACATTTTAACTGCATAAAGACTGCTTTAGTTAAGGGTACTGTATTATTACAGATTTACTGAAAAGTGAACTGATCCGTGCCACGTCAGCAGCATTAAAGCAATAAAACTGAAAATGAGAATATCATGTAGCTAATTTAACACATTAAAAACACCATCACATTTTCAACTAGAAAGCAGACAACTAATAAGAAAACAAATCTTCTGTGGCACTTTCAATATTGCATTAATACTTCAAAATTAATAAACAGAGAAGATTCATTGGAAAATGTTATACAGTATATTGAAAAAAATATGAAATATTTCTAATCTAATGTACTCTGTATTTACATACAGTAGTTGTTCTTTAACTGGTTGTTCAGACTAACGCAGTTTTATTGTCATTAAATATAGACTTGCAACTCTGCTGTACCCTCCTTTTAAAGGGGTGGTTTATAGCCATGCTCATATCTAAAAACAAAATTAATTTTAAAAGCATAAACAAAATGTATAAGGTGAAAAATAGCTACATATAGCTGGTATAATGGTGCTTGTCGATCTGCAGGGGATATGCATCTGATATATGGTAATCATTTCTGGTGATACTAATGTTGCTATGTACCTGCATTTATTACTGTAGCACCCCAAGCCTCACCATGTATGTGTCTAGAGCGCTATATTGCAGCAGTGTTGTGCAACAATATGGTCGATCACAAGCCTTTAGAAAAGCTTTTCAAATGATTTAGGTACAAAAATCTCTGTAGATTTCAAATGTGAAATCTCTAGAAAAATTATTAGATAAACATTTTGACTCTTTTCGGTTCTGAAAATAGCTAAATGCCACAACCCACAGTCATATTTGGCATTTATTTTGCAACCAAATCGCTGAGTGCACATTTAACATTTAGTCATGCCAGGTGACCACTATTACCACAGTGATCACCAATTTATTTATAGGGGCTTTATTTTAAAAAAAGGGTCTTTTGGACTTTAAAACAAGAGGGAGTATTTAGGCCATTTTGTTATAAATGCCTAGAGGCCCTCTCATTAAAAAAGTGTGTATTTTTATTTTTAAAAAATTGTGTTTACACTTTATACCTCCAAGTTACCAGGCAAATGCTTTTCAAATGGTGGGTCTTAGGGGTTTCTAGGGTTTAAGGGAACTGGGACCGAGGGATTTGAATATTTAACCCCCATCTTACTCCCTTAAGCTGCCTGTAGCACTTCCTCGTTTCAGGGTTGTGACTACCTTGGCAGTGCTGTAACCCTCGACCACTTCATATGGGTCTGTAGCTGCAGGGGGTCAGTGATCAGCTCAGAAAGCCCCCAGATGATGCCATGCGGTTGTCATCTGTACATAATGCATTGTTTGGATGATGACCACATATCATCCATAGTTAAAGGGTTAAATGTCCCTTTCATGTCATTTTTATCTATAAGGTAATCCCATGTTTGCATGTCCAAGTAAAGAGAAAGATATTTATCTTTGTGGTCAACTTTTTGCAAGTTTATGCTGTAAAACTTCCACTACTTCATCTAAACTTGAATATGATATAGGATGAAAAAGAAGTAATGCCCACCCTATATACATGATTAATACACTATTTTTAGACAATTTTTAATATTGATGTTAGTGGAAAAAAAAAATTTCTTCAAACAAAAGACACATTTATTCTTTAACATTTTAAGTCATCAGTAGTTTCATTTTTGAAACAGCTGTAATTTCCCCCCTCAAATATATGTTTTTATGAAATTAATTAAATAAGTTCTTGATTTGAATTAGCTACTTTTCTTTAAGTGATTTTTACTAATTACAAATATTATATTGTTCCATCATGTTTCCTGTTTTGATAAATCAGTCTTCCTATTATGGTAAATTAAACATTGCTCCTATTACGTTAAAAAATTTATCTCTGGAATGTTATAATTAAATTCACAAGCATAATATATATTAAACTTTTGTAGCATAACATAACATAACAAATGTATCTTTAATTAAGAATAAAAGCTTGGCAAATAACCATTTATCTTTTATACCACTTAGTCTAAAGTTACATATTTGAGTAACAATCTTATGTTATATATTATTGCAAGAAAATGCTATGTATTTTATTTTAAAAAAAATCTAAGAATCACTTCAAACTGTAGTAAAATAAAAGCAATCTGCTAAGAAACAAAATAGGAAAACTTATCTTTGATAATGCATGAGACATTTCGAATGTACTTACAGCAGGGCCTGCAAAATAAAAAAAAATATAAATGTTACTGAAAAGTAAAACAGTGTGACATATTATTTTATATTATAATTATAATTAATGGGACACAACCGTCATATATTTTACTAGATTGAAAAGAGAACATTTTAAAATCTAATATTGTTTTTGTAAATTGGATGTTCCCGTACATAGAAACAGTTTTTTTTTATACATGTGAAACATGCCACTATTCATCAGTTGAGAGTCCTGCTGATCAGCCAGTGAGCATGAAGTCCTTAAAGGGACATAATAATTATAAGCTAAATCACTTGAAAGTGATGCAGCATAACTGTAAAAAGCTGACATGAAAATATCACCTGAGAATCACTTTGTAAAAAATGAAAATATTTTACCTAAAAATTTCCTCAGCTCAACAGAGTAAGTGCTGTGTAAAGATTTATCTTTCAGTTACTGCCCAGCTGCAGGTTTAAAAAAAAAAAGAAGAAGAAATTAACAGCAGCCAATCAGCATTATCGGTGCTGAGGTCATGAACTCTTTTACTGTGATCTCATGAGATTTCACTTAACTCTCATGAGATTTCATAGTAAACTTCCTTAAACTGAATAGGGAAATAAGATGAGTGTGCATGAAGCACGCTCCCTTGCCTGTCCCGGGACAGACATACTGATTTGCTTCTTAAAGTCCTTTACAATAGGGTGTGAAATACTTAGGACATTTTGAGGTAAAATATCTTCCGTTTTTACATAGAGATGTCAGCATTTTACAGCTATGCTGCATTACTTTCAAGTGTTTAAACATTTGAGTATCGTGGCCCATTAAGGATCAGTTGTATACAGTCATGCAAATCTGGAATCTTATGGAGAAGTCAAAGGATTGTATAATTTTGAGCATTACAAATGAGGTACAAGTTTAAGCCCTACATATTTACAGATGTTTCAACAAAACAGAAATCATAACCAAGTGAGAGGGAGTGTGGCCTGGGTGGCATAGGGATGGAGACAGACCAAGGCTGCCGTCTGGATAGTTCCAGGTGTGTATTGGTACTCTGCATACCTTACAATCCAGTTTTCAGAGATGGGAGTGTTAGTTGGTATATTCATGAGATCCCAGGGGCAGAGTCGGGGTGGGTCAGGATGGTTTGCCCTTGCATTGATTGAGGGTTAGGGTATATCTATGGTGAAACTTTTAAAGTGAGCCATCTATAGGGAAGGGTGTGTCACAGAAAGGACAGTACTTGCAAGCTGGGACTATGGGGCCGATTTATCAATGTCTGTCCGACATGATAAGCTGTAGCGTATCATGTCTGACAGACATTGCTGAATGCCAACAGCATACACTAGCAGGGTGTGTCAATCTGCCGATCATATAGGATCAGGCGGATTGCAGACCGCAGCCTCAGACGCAGCGGACCAGTTATGGAACAGTGGTCTTAAGACCGCTGCTTCATAATTGCTGTTTCTGGCGAGCCTGATAATTCGCCCCCTCAGAATGAAAGACAGTTAAGAGCTTGTGGGTGAGGCTTGGGCATGCAGAGTAGAGTTTGGATGGTTCCAGGTCTTCATAAAGGATTCAGGACAAAAAAAGAAAAAAAGGAGGAGCAACATGACAGCGATATTGAATAAAGATTGTTACACAAAGTGTAGGATTGACTAGTAAGTTATATTTGTAGATAACCAAAAAATAACACAACCTCAAGTGCAGCATGTTTATCGTAAAGGAGCCATTATTCTATATATATATATATATATATCTATATATATATATCTATATATATATATATATATATATATATATATATATATATATATATATATATATATATATATATATGATTGTACTTTATTTTATTTTGTTTTACATGTGTTTTGCTTAACTTTTTGTTACCCTAATACTTTACTTCAGGGGGCCAATTTACTATGCAGCATATGCTGCAGTTTCCAAGCGAGCCTTCAGGCTCACCGGAAACAAGATTTAATAAGCAGGGGTCCTAAGACCACTGCTCCTTAACTCGTCCGCCACCTCTGAGGCACGGACAGCAATCATCGCAATCGGATACGATCGGGATGATTGACACCCCCTGCTAGTGGTTGGCTGCGAATGTGCAGGGGGCTGCATTGCACAAGCGGATCATGTCCACCTGCACATTCATAAATTGGCCCCCAGGTCTCAAGTTGAAAAAACTGTTACCATTTGCTACTATTTTCTAAAAAACAACAACACACAATTGGGCCAATTTAACATTGTGCGGGTGGACATGATCTGCTGTAGCGAATCATGTCCGCCACACATCGATAATTTATCATTGCACAAGCATTTCTCAGGAAATGCTTGTGCAATAACACCCCCTGCACATTCAGGGGGTGTCAATTATACTGATCGTATCTGATCAGGATGATTGCTGTCCGCCACCTTAGAGGTGGAGGGCGGGTTAATGAGCAGCGGTAATAAGACCGCTGCTTCTTAACTCTTGTTTCCGGCATAAACTGCAGCACACCGGGCAGGATAAATCGGCCCCAATAAGTCTCATATAAAAAAAAAAATCAACTTTTGCTTTTACAAACAAATATGCAACCAGCCTATATGATTTATTTTTCAACTTATAAGATACATTTTTGTGCAATAAAAAGTGTGTCTTAAATCAGTAAATGCATAGGCTGGCAGACATCAAAGCATGCTGGGTTGATATAAAATTAAGCAATTATTGAAGGTGTTGATGGGGTTGCTAGTTGGCTGGAGAGTTAGCTTTTATCAGCTATTTGCTATTTTGTGCTTTCTGTAACACTTGAGAACTGGGGCTCTTCTGCCAATCAAGCACTTGGACGTTCAGCTATGACCCCATGCCTTTGAGAGATCGTGCATATGAAATTATCTGCAGGTCTGAGTGTGGGCATACTTGCAGCTGTGTGTGCATGCAGTAAAATGGATTCTAGTAAATGTGAGTGCAGATGTATTTGCTGTAAGCATATGTGTGGTTGCTGGTGTATATGTGTAAAATTACTGTACTGCATCTGTTGAAGTGTGTATAACTGTATGGATGAGACTACGTGTGTGACTATATGGACAGGTGTGAGTGCTGGCATGCATATGACTGAGCGGGTGTGCATGTTACTGACTAATGTGTGTGTGTTTATGTGTGTGTTATGTGCATGCATGTGTATGTTGAGGGTGTTTGACTACAGGTGAGAATGATGGCTATGTGTGTGCATGCATATTTGGTGTGTGCATGCGTATGAGTATTTGTGTGTGCGTGTAGGGGACGGGGTGATATGTTTAACACAGCAAAACCCATTCTCTGATTTAACCCTGCAGTTGCTGAAGATAGAGAGTGTGTTTCAACATTATAATATTTTTTTTTTATAGGAAAGCTTCTTTAACACTGCAGTTTGACACAGTACTTTTTACACAACATGTTTCAGCATTGCAAATCCTGTTAGACTGTCACTTTTTGCTATAATATGGGACTCTCTGCACATTTTGCATCACCAATTAATGTAATTTTAGATGTAATTATTGTGGAGAATATGGCTTTTTTTATTGTCAATAATGGCACTAATCATAACGTGAGGTATGCATGGTAAATCCAGAAGTGTATACAAGAAGATAATTTATATCAACAGTCCCAGACGACGGCAGCTTCACTGGATAGGGATGTTGGCGTTCCTCCAAACAAGTGAAAACTGGAGACTATAAGCAGCCTGCAGACAAGCTGATGTCTCTGGCAGGTGTAAGGCCACAGAAGCAGACTTCTGCTCAGCATTGAGTGAGAGTAGGTAGGCTATAAACCCCTTGCTTTGCCTGTGATGCTGGTACATTCCACTGTACATTAAAACTATTTTTGTTCCATTTACCTATTCTGCATCATCACAATGCATATGTCCTTTTTCAAACAGGAAATCTGGGTAAATGCAGCCACTTAGAAATTATTCTGATCTTATGAATTATTACAGACACTAATCAGAAGAGTTTCCTGAACCTCTTCTATGAATGTTTTGTAAAGAGAATTAAGAAGTGTAAGCTTCTTTTTTTCTGGAAAATAAAAGGTCAAAAGTACACAGATCAAATAGGTATTAGCAGAGGCATAGAAGCAGTTCAACAGCATGTTTCTATAACTCACCAAATCCCTATATAAATGGAAAACAGGCAGTGTGTTCATGTGGTTCAAATTCTCCATTTAAAGGTTAAATTGTGCATTAGAGGACAGTAATGAAAAAGAGGTTAAACAAAGTTGATGGCATTTGAAAACATGCACCCACTTAGACACTGAACGTATTTATATAATGAACAGGAATACATGAAAATGTTAGTTATAAAGCTTCTGATGAGTCAGCGGGCAGCTACACACAGCATCATATGCATTTGTGACAACATACATGTTTATGTGTCAAAATATTAGAACACCTGTTCTGTACGTAAAAACACACACTGGCCTTCTAGCAGTAATTTACAGTTACAAAAAAAAGAAAAAAATCATTAACACACAAAATAATTTGTTTTAGGCAATAATGAGGCAATAATGAGTGTTTTCTTAAAGGGACAGTCTAGGCCAAAATAAACTTTCATGATTCAGATAGAGCATGTCATTTTAAACAATTTCCCAATTTACTTTTATCACCAATTTTGCTTTGTTCTCTTTTTATTCTTAGTTGAAAGCTTAACCTAGGAGGTTCATATGCTAATTTCTTAGACCTTGAAGCCCACCTCTTTCAGATTGCATTTTAACAGTTTTTCACCACTAGAGGGTGTTAGTTCACGTATTTCATATAGATAACACTGTGCTCGTGCACAAGAAGATATCTGGGAGCAGGCACTGATTGGCAAGACTGCAAGTCTGTCAAAAGAACTGAAAAAAGGGGCAGTTTGCAGAGGCTTAGATACAAGATAATCACAGAGGTTAAAAGTATATTATTATAACTGTGTTGGTTATGCAAAACTGGGAAATGGGTAATAAAGGGATTATCTATCTTTTAAAACAATAACAATTCTGGTGTAGACTGTACCTTTAACTCTACCTGGTTTACATTTACTTTACACACACTCCATATAGCACTGGGGTACCTGTTGGCATATTACAAATATAATTGTTATTATTAATAATAATAATAAATCACTGCTGAAATCAAGTCATGATATTAAATAATGTGTTTTGAGGTAAAATAAAAGGTTAACTATCTGAAATATATATCTGAAATATATGCAAGACTGATTTAACCATGTGATTGCCAGTAAAACAAATACAGCATTGATTTAACCCCTTGAATGTTGCCTACCATACCAAATTTATGGCTAGATTACGAGTTTTGCATTATGAGTGAAAAAACAGCTTTATGGCTCTTTTTCACTACCGCTGGTATTACGAGTCTTGCAGGTATATCTGTACCGCACACGTTTTTGGCCGTAATGCAACGTAACTACCGCAGCTTTCAAAAAGTCCTTTTTCAATGGGACTTCCACATCGCCGGTATTATGAGTTTGCCTGTCCGCCCAAAAAAGTGAGCGGTACAGCCTATACCGTCAAGATCCATACCATAAACTGAAAGTCAGTAGTTATGGGATTTACGCTACAAAGCCGTCACATAAAACTAAAGTGCTAAAAAAGTACACTAACACCCATAAAGTACCTATCAACCCCTAAACCAAGGCCCTCCCGCATCGCAAACACTAAAATATAATTACTAACCCCTAATCTGCCGCTCCGGACATCGCCGCCACTATAATAAGCATATTAACCCCTAAACCGTCGCACTCCAGCATCGTAAACAATAGTTAAACCGCCACAACCTAAATTACTGTTATTAACCCTAATCTTCTGCCCCTAAAATCGCTGCCACTATACTAAAGTTATTAACCCTAACCCTAAGTCTAACCCTAACACCCACTAACTTTAATATAATTAAAATAAATCTAAATAAAAATGACTATCATTAACTAAATAATTCCTATTTAAAACTAAATACTTACCTATAAAATAAAACCTAAGATAGCTACAATATAACTAATAGCTACATTGTAGCTATCTTAGTTAAAATAAATACAAATTTACCTATAAAATAAAACCTAACCTGTCTTACACTAACACCTACCCTTACACTACAATTAAATAAATTACATTAATTAAATGCAATTAACTAAATTACAACCCCCCCACTAAATTACACAAAAAAGGGCCTTATGCGGGGCATTGCCCCAAAGAAATCAGCTCTTTTACCTGTAAAAAAATAATAATACAAACAACCCCCCAACAGTAAAACCCACCACCCACACAACCAACCTCACAAATAAAATCCTATCTAAAAAATCTAAGCTCCCCATTGCCCTGAAAAGGGCATTTGGATGGGCATTGCCCTTAAAAGGGCATTTAGCTCTTTTTCAGCCTAAACCCTAAGCTAAAAATAATACCCACCCAATAAACCCTTAAAAAAACCTAACACTAACCCCCGAAGATCCACTTACATCCAAGCGGCAAGAAGTCCTCAATGAAGCCGGGAGAAGTCTTCATCCAAGTGGCAAAAAGTGGTCCTCCAGACGGGCAGAAGTCTTCATCCAGACAG
Source organism: Bombina bombina (assembly GCF_027579735.1). Lineage (NCBI taxonomy): Eukaryota > Metazoa > Chordata > Amphibia > Anura > Bombinatoridae > Bombina > Bombina bombina. Next base: position 464,284,526 of record NC_069504.1, on the reverse strand, counting down.
CATCTTCTATCTTCATCCTTCCGACGCGGAGAGGCTCCATCTTCAAGACATCCGGCGCGGAGCATCCTTATCTGTCGATGGATCTTCAAGAATGAATTCTCCTTTAAATGACACTATACAAGATGGCGTCCCTTGAATTCCGATTGGCTGATAGAATTCTATCAGCCAATCAGAATTAAAGGTGAAAAAAATCATATTGGCTGATGCAATTAGCCAATAGGATTGAGCTTGCATTCTATTGGCTGATTGGAACAGCCAATAGAATGTGAGCTCAATTCTATTGGCTGATTGCATCAGCCAATAGGATTTTGGCAGATTTTGGCAGATTAGGGGTTAATAAGTGTAGGTAGCGACGACATCGGGGGTGGCAGATTAGGGGTTAATAAGTGTAATGTAGGTGGCGGCGATGTTAGGGGCAGCAGATTAGGGGTTAATAAGTGTAGGTAGGTGGCGGCAATGTCGGGGGTGGCAGATTAGGGGTTAATAAGTGTAATGTAGGTGTCAGCGATGTCAGGGGCAGCAGATTAGGGGTTAATAAGAGTAGGTAGGTGGCGGCAATGTCAGGGGCGGCAGATTAGGGATTAATAAATGTAATGTAGGTGTCGGCGATGTCGGGGGTGGCAGATTAGGGGTGTTTAGACTCGGGGTTTATGTTAGGGTGTTAGGTGTAAACATACATTTTCTTTCCTTATAGGAATCAATGGGGCTGCGTTACGGAGCTTTACGCTCCTTTTTTGCAGGTGTTAGGCTTTTTTTAAGTCGGCTCTCCCCATTGATGTCTATGGGGAAATCGTGCATGAGCACGTAAAACCAGCTCAAAGCAGCGCTGGTATTTGAGTGCGGTATGGAGCTCAATTTTGCTCAGCGCTGCTATATTGCCTGCTAACGCCGGGTTTTTGCAAACCTGTAATAGCAGTGCTATAGGGAGGTGAGCAGTGACAATAACTTGCAAGTTAGTACCAAGCCGCTCATAACGCAAAACTCGTAATCTAGCCGAGAGTGCTGCTTCTTCTTGTTAGTGTGTGGAGATGTTAAGGAAGGAGATTGAGAGAGTTAAGCTGCTTACCCTCAGCTTTCCCTAAACTTGGCTTGAGCAACTATATTCAAGGTACCATGGTGCCCTGGCAACAATTATCTAATGAGACCAAGCCTTTGTGTATTTATTAGAGGGACATTAAACACTTTGAGATGGTAATATAAAATGCTAAACTTTATATATAAATAAAACTCTACATTCATTATTTATTTTGTTCCCTTTACCTGTAATTCCATTCTGAAATTGTGAGGCTTTTCAGTTCCTGATAGAAATGGAAGTGCAGCATTGCCTGCACCCTCTAGTGACATATTTATAACTGTCCCTAATTGACCACAGCAGATAAAGTAACTTAAGTTACAACCTGGCAGCTCCCATTGATTTATAGACACTAAAACTTTACATTTATTTTGTCCCTATTTAAGCAACTAATGAAACTTTAAAAATATATCTACATGTTAATTACAAACTAATATTTTCTTTGAATGTATTATTCTATTTAGCATTTATTGAGTGTTTAATGTCCCTTTAAGATTATTTCCATGAAGCCTCTATACTTTACCCTCAAATGATTATAGGATATATTTTTTTCTGCAGAGAATAGTGTGAATTATTTATTAATGGTTCTTAACATTAATATGGTTTTTAATAAACATGAAGTATAAGGAGAGAGGTAATGTAACTAAGTTTTAAGAATGGTTAAAATGTCAACCATAACATTAAGTTATTAAAATAATTTATCCTTTAGTTAAATTTATTTGTCTTAAATAAAAATTAAAGACACCGGAATACTGCGTTCACAACCTCTTACAGCCATCTGTAAATGTGCTAAATAAAAGTGAATTAGCATTTATGGTTTGCATTTAATTTTAGGACACATCTTGCATGTAACACTGATTTATTTGCCATGCTGATCTTATTTAAATTACAAAACGGTGGGTGTATTAATTATATAAAGTTTAATGGGACACTGAGATCAAAATTAAACTATCATGATTCAGATAAAACATTTTAAACAACTTTCTAATTTACTTCTATTATCTAATTTCCCTAGTTCTCGGTGTCCTTTGTTGATAAGCATACCTAGATAGACTCAAGAACAGAAATGTATAACTGGGAGCTAGCTTCTGATTGGTGGCTGCAAATATATGTTTCTTGCCATTGGCTCACTTATTGTATTGTACAGTATTGCTGTTCCTCCAATAAAGGGTATCAAGAGAATTAAGAAAATATGATAATAGAAGTAAACTGGAAAGTGGTTTAAAATTTAGAATGTAATTAAATGGTAGTAAGAATAATTGAGAAAGGATGATCTTTATTTGAAGCTGAAGATTAGAAGACCTGGAAGTAATTTAAGAAGATCCTATTTTACACTTAGGGTAGTAGATATTAGACAGGTGCATTCACTTTTAGATAAAAATAAAAAACAACCAATTTTTCCCCAAATTATTGTATTTGTCCAAAAATGATAAATAAATCTCCAATTAATGAAAAAAAGTAGCAAACTAATGCATGCGAGAAAACCATTATTTACAGTGTCAGCTAATAAGTATGTAAGCTTCACTTTTGTTCTTGGCCAGTCCTAACCTCATTGTAAAAAGAAAAAGAAACTGTTTTATACCACTGCAGGCTTGTACTACTAGCACTAGATATTACTTTAGTTTAAGTTTAAGCTGCTGTCCAGCTGTTCCTCTGCTTCTCTTTTTGGCCTCACATGTTCCAAGAATCTATTTCCTAAACCAGGAACACATTGCTGATGTGGGCATAACAATGCATTGTTCCCTTTCTCTAGCAGAAAATTCACTTTTGTTCCCTCCTAATCACATAGTGGTCAGCCAGAGTTTGCTTCACCCGACAGCTCAGTAAAGTTGGAGCGGGAATGTTACCAGGGTACAAACACATCTGCACTTTTCCCTACAGCAAGAGAACCGCCTGGTAAAACATAATCATGCAGCCTTCAGTCTACAGTGTCAGTAATATCTGGAGGAATGCCATCTTATCCGTGAATTAAAATCAAATTACTATTGACATGCTGTTATATAATACAAACCCAGGGCCAAAAAGAGCAGGAGAGCATGACTTGAGGGACAGTCGGATGCTTTGTAGTTTGCTGCATGCAACTCAGCAGTCTCGAAGGCAATATGACAGAAGTTCTTATTTAGTACGGTTTAAAAACATTTTATGACTTACAATAATGAACTATTATTGGGTACTCAAATAAATTTGTCTTTGTAAACATATTTTACTTATACAGGAAACTAAAGTAAAACACATAATGCTAGGGATAAATCTGCTCATTATATTTATATACTTTACCCTTTTAACCCTTAGGGGCCTATTTACCAAAGAGTCAACTATGTTGCATTCGCTGGCGTCAATACGCTCGCCAGACATCGCTGCAGCGGACCTGAATACAATCTCCTTATTTATCAAAAAAGTCATCAGAAACATGCGCGTCAAGTACGGTGCGAAGAGCATCGGACTGGTGTTAACTAACAGTCATCGATGTCACGTTTTTTTCGGGTTTTTCCCAACTTTATTTATACCATTTCATTACTGTCCATGAACAAGCACATTTCTCTAAAGCTTTATCTTTTATTTTTCAACTGTTAATGTCCAAGAAATAGATTGATTTATATCTCAACAAACTTTATATTGATTTGTTATATGATACTTTCACATAAATTAATGTGTATTTGTATTTTTAGAAATCATATTTTTTATAAATTTTTTAAAATTGTTATTAATGCTAGAATTTGTATATATATATATCCTTGCATATATATATATATATATATATATGTGTGTGTGTTATGTCAGAAATCTTTTGCAAACATACTTACATGTCCCTAAGTTCATTTTTTTGTTCTAAACAATGTCGTCTTTCATATCTCTGTGTTTATTTATACCACTATATGTATATATTGTAAATGTATTGAGCAGGAATAATTGCGAATATAACATGTAATCAGAGTATCATATGTATTTATTTGCAATCAATGGATATTTTAAAGGGATAGGAAAGTAAAAATTTAAGATGCATGATTCAGATAGAGCATGTCATTTTAAAGCACTTTGAAATTCGCTTCTATTTTCAGATGTGCTTTGTTCTCTTGGTATCCCTTGTTGGAAAAGAATACACACATATCCAAGGATAACAAGAGAATGAAGCAAATTTGATAGTAGAAGTAAATTTGAAAGTTGTTTAAAATTGTATGTTCTATCCAAATCATGAAAGAATATTTTGGAGTTTCCTGTCCCTTTAAGAGCTGGGTCAGGTTTCTCTCTGTACCTGTGTAACCCCTCCTGATTGCAATCTATTTTTAAAAACTACCCTTTCACAGGTGATATAAAATGGGCTGGCATATAAGATATTTCTTACTGAAAAAGAAATTCAAGAGAAGGAAGAAATACACTGAAAATAGCATGCTAGTAAAGAGGTGAATTTAATTTCTGCTGTATCTGAATCATGACAGTTTAAAATTAGGTGGGCTATCCCTTTGAGCTATCAGCTTAAGATTCTATTGAATCAAACATCCATTCGAATTTTAAAATCATTGTCTAAAATATTACAGTGTGTCCTAATGTCAGCATCAATGTTTATCTTTAATACTAATTTCACATACACATACTTTCAAAGTATAATACACAATGTAACAAATGGCACTTACAAGTTCTGATGAGTGATCAATGACACAAGTATCGAGCAATTTGATTAGTTAGTAATAGTTTATAATGTGTATTTGAATCAGATTGGCTGATGTCATAAATCATGTGATTATGCATATTCCAATCAAAAGTGGTGAAAAAATTCACTAGTGTGTGGGTTATTTAGGAATTTGCGTCATAATTGGTGCGAAAAGTGTTGAGTCAAATATGGCGCGAAGTGGAGAGTGGGATCTGTATTACATGGCTTAAACATGGTGCACATAGATTTTTCCAACAAATAAAAAGGAAGTTAGCTATATTATGTTGTGTTTTTATTTCATTTTTATCTCTTTTTTTTATTTATTTATTTGTAAACCGATTCAGTATACAATTCCAAAAAAGAAAAAACATATACAAATAGTACCCTATAAGTATTTTACAGACATCGTCATTGCTAACAATACCTTAATATACATATATGGAATATATTTCCTTGTCGTAACAAATATTGGTCCCTTATATAGGGGGAAACAGTAGTGGCAGCATAGCCATAAGTAAAGATGACATATTTAACATTATAAGGCAGGTTATACCAGGACAATATAGCCACAAAATAAATATTACACATTAAATACTTTAAATTAAAGTTGAGGAACATATATCCCTTATCTTCATAGAAAATGTTACAATTAACGATATTTATAATTTCCAACATTTTTATCTCTATATCTATTAGGGCAAAATTTTGCACCAAATATGTAGAAATAATATTGTCCCCTTGCTTTGTAATGAGAGACAAAGTTGTAGCATAATCCATAAGTAGTAATGTATTTTTCATTTTTTTTCCCTATATCTACTAGTGCACCAAATATGTAGCAATAATATTGTTTGATTTAGAAAGGGTATACAATTTTAATAAAGTTTCTAATTCACTTTTATTATGTAATATACTTCATTCTCTTGCAGCATCGAACACAAACGTTCTATGTTTTCCGACTCCAATTGAGTTCTATGGAAACTAGGTACGCTGAGTCAGAAAAGACGCAAGCGTAACTGTAGAATTTTTTATAACTTCGTGAGAGCTTCAAATAGTGTCGATTAGGAGGGTGAATGAACACGATTCCGCTTGAATTCCACGGTTTTCAACTCGCATCGATCTGTGTCGGATTGAGATCGCGGGATAGTATTTTACATCACAAATTTCAACATTTGCCGATTTTGACGCTTTGATAACTACGGCGGATCAATCTCACGACAATTACGACACGGAATTCCAGCGTATTTTCCATTAACGCTTTGATAATTAGGCCCCTTAATGTTAACAGTGACATTGGCCTCTAGTTATCAAGCCGTCAACCTCAAATACGCTGGAATTCCGCAGCGTATTTGTGGCGAGGCTGATTCGCCTAAGTTATCAAGCCCTACACACCGGCAAAAGTAGAATTTAGTGACGTAAGCTTCGATCCGCCGGACTCAGTCCGACACAGATCGATTCTTACATCACTACAGATGTTCCGCACAAAAGTTCGGCACAATCTGACTACTTTTGCTAGTTATCAAAAAACTAGCAGGTACGCTCGGCACTTTTCCGGCCCAGCGTACCTGGTTTTCAATCCGCCGCCCTGGAGGCGGCGGATCCCATAGGAATCAATGGGAGTCTGACCATAGCGAAAGTTCATGTTCGCTGCTGCCAGATATCCCATTGATTCCTATGGGAGATGTCTACACCTATGTTGAATAAGGGAGATGTCCCTTTATTAATTAGGAATAGCATTTGCTGTTGTTTTTATGTGTTATAAGAATTTTTAAATAAACAAGATTGTATAATACATTAGTTAGATTGGTATCATCATTTCCAAGCTTCTATTAGCGCTGCTAAATAAACCCCATTTTTTTTCTCTTATCCACCATTTAGTTCTCTTTGAGGGAAGAACTTTTTTAGCAGCAGGAATCCACCTTTAGGCGCTCCTATCACACTACACATATACACCTAACACCCTAACATGTACCCCGAGTCTAAACACCCCTAATCTGTCCCCCCCTACACCGCCGCAACTAAATAAATGTATTACCCCCTAAACCGCTGCTCCCGGAGCCCACCGCCACTCTAATAAACTCATTAACCCCTAAACCGCCGCTCCCGGACCCCGCCGCCACTATAGTAAATATGTTAACCCCTAAACTGCCGCTTCCGGAGCCCACCGCCACTCTAATAAACTGATTAACCCCTAAACCGCTGCTCCCGGACCCCGCCGCCACCTATATTAAACGTATTAACCCCTAATCTGCCCCCCCTACACCGTCACCACCTATAATAAATGTATTAACTCCTATCCTGCCCCCCCTACACCGCCGCAACTATAATAAAATTATACCCCTAAACCTAAGTCTAACCCTAACCCTAACACCCCCCTAACTTAAATATTAATTAAATATATCTAAATATTATAACTCTTATTAACTAAATTAATCATATTTAAAACTAAATACTTACCTTTAAAATAAACCCTAATATAGCTACAATATAAATAATAATTATATTGTAGCTATTTTAGGATTTATTTTTATTTTACAGGCAAATTTAAATTTATTTTAAATAGGTACAATAGCTATTAAATAGTTATTAACTATTTAATAGCTACCTAGTTAAAATAAAGAGAAATTTACCTGTAAAATAAAAACTAACCTAAGTTACAATTACACCTAACACTACACTATCATTAAATAAATTATTCCTATTTAAAACTAAATACTTACCTGTAAAATAAACCCTAAGATAGCTACAATGTAATTAATAATTACATTGTAGCTATTTTAGGATTTATATTTATTTTACAGGTAACTTTGTATTTATTTTAGCTAGTTAGAATAGTTATTAAATATTTATTAACTATTTAATAACTACCTAGCTAAAAGAAATACAAAATTACCTGTAAAATAAATCCTAAACTAAGTTACAATTAAACCTAACACTACACTATCATTAAATTAATAAAATAAATTACCTACAAATAACTACAATTAAATACAATTTAATAAACTAACTAAAGTACAAAAAAAAAAAACTAAGTTACAAAAAATAAAAAAAATAAGTTACAAACATTTAAAAAATATTACAACAATTGTAAGCTACTTACACCTAATCTAAGCCCCCTAATAAAATAACAAAGCCCCCCAAAATAAAATAATGCCATACCCTATTCTACATTAAAAAGTTAACAGCTCTATTACCTTACCAGCCCTTAAAAGGGCCTTTTGCGAGGCATGCCCCAAAGAATTCAGCTCTTTTGCCTGTAAAAAAAATACAACCCCCCCAACATTAAAACCCACCACCCACATACCCCTAATCTAACCCAAACCCCCCTTAAATAAACCTAACACTACCCCCCTGAAGATCATCCTACCTTTAGCCGTCTTCAGCCAGCCGACCACTGATGGAACAGAAGAGGAGATCCGCAGCGGCCGAAGTCTTCATCCAAGGGGCGCTGAAGAAGTCTTCCATCCGATTGAAGTCATCATCCAAGGGGCGCTGAAGAAGTCTTCCATCCGACTGAAGTCATCATCCAAGGGGCGCTGAAGAAGTCTTCCATCCGATTGAAGTCATCATCCAGGCGGCGTCTTCAATCTTCATCCATCCGGAGCGGAGCCATCTTCAGACGAGCCGACGCGGAGCCATCTTCTTCCACCGACGACTGAACGACGAATGACGATTCCTTTAAGTGACGTCATCCAAGATGGCGTCCCTCGAATTCCGATTGGCTGATAGGATTCTATCAGCTAATCGGAATTAAGGTAGGAAAAATCTGATTGGCTGATTAAATCAGCCAATCAGATTGAAGTACAATCGGATTGGCTGATCCAATCAGCCAATCAGATTGAGCTCGCATTCTATTGGCTGATCGGAACATATTTAGACATGTGTATGTATGTATCTCTATGTTAAAGCCCTTGGCAGCCTTTTTTCCCTAACACCTGAGATCTCATATGTTTGAACCTTTATAGCTTTTTTATGTAATATTGTTTTTAACCATTTTTATCAGACATTGATATTATTAATATAACTGTAATTTTAAATGTATTTTTAATGCTTTGTGCAATTTTTTTGACTCGCGAAACAGTTAACAAGTCACGCTATCCTGATGAACGTTATATTCAATTGAGCTAAAGCCAACACATTTACTTTCAACTCTAATATTGCACTACTTCCAACGTGTCCCAAAGAGCTGCAATAAACCCTTTATTGTTCACGCGCAACACTCGTAATCTAGTCCTAAATGAGATATCCCTCTATACATAGTGGCCAGAATTAGTAATATAAACTTGCTGAGGTCCACTGCATTACTGCTCAACATTTGGAGATAAGTCTGTAAAACAGTCAGGCAGTGAAGCAACAGTGAAGCAACTGCCTGGCATTGAGCACTACTACTTTTTTACCAATCCACATAAACTTATATATAAATTCCTATGTTACTTTCCAACTTCTAATTGTAAGAAGAATTTTGGAATTGTGTATGTTTGAGAACAATCTAATGTATTTCTTCTATTACATGGACTTATTAACGGCTCTAACAAATTATTATAGAATATTATGGATTTTGGGGCTTGGGTTTTAACACTTGTAACAACCTGTCTGTTTCTGTTTACAACCTCTGCTGTATATTTAGGGGATTGAATCTCCAAAGACGTCTCTCCGTTGAAGTTAGTAGGGACTGCAACAGTCTTTACAACTATCTTAGCTGTTCAATTGGGATCTAACACAGCCTTCTCAGCAGTTGATTGTGCGTTTAGAGGTTTTATATCCAGCCGGTCCCTTCACCCTCTGCAATGGACTCCGGTCGTGTACCAAAGTTCATGGCAATAAGGCCAGAGAGTTTCTGAAAATGTTCCTCTAATAGAGTGCAAACTGCGTTCTCAAATACTTACAAGTTGAATGCCATAGCTCTAATGACAGAGTAATCAGTTAGAGATGTAAGAAGACAGCTTTACAATCTGTTATACTCGGGATAACCGGGGGGGGGGGGGTGTTAGATGATGGTCTGGCCCTTTATTAGCCGCCACTGTGTACCTCATCGTTCTGGTACCTCAGGGTTAAAGTTGGCTTCACAATCCAGATCTTATAATTCTGCAGAGTTTGTAGTTTTAGTATGTGTCATTCACGATCATAGATGGTGCAATAGTCGGGTGATATGCAGTAGAAATATAAGCCCAGCTCTTCAGCCTCTAAAATAAGTGACCACCATGGCCACCGCCCAGAAGCACCCCCCTCGGTTTCCTTTTTTTTTTTTTTCATTTTGAATTCAGCATTAGTTTTCTGAGAATTTAAACTCTTCCATTAAGAAAACTTGTTGCCTACAAATTTACTGCCATTTTCAAAGATACAAATGAGAGAACGTGTAACTCAACGGGCACAAGGCATTGCAGTTCCTAATCTTATTATCTCTGCTGGGGCCAGTTAGGCACATATATTTAGCATGGCTAGGATTGTGAAGCCTAAGTGTGCATTTCCAGTTCTCAGAACTAGAAATCCCACAATTTCCAGACATAACAGAGGAAAAAACATAATGAATGTTTATTGCATTTTTAACACATAAATCCAAAATCATGTGAGAACCTGTAGGAAAAAAGGTTTTTGCTGATGGATTGGAATGCCATTCAATTTCAAAAGACCTGTGAAAATCCAGGTGAAGCACATATGACTTTTTCTAATAGAATAGAAAACGATTTTAAATGTATGAAAAACTGTTTGACTTACACACTTCTAATCTTAGTTTTATTGTGATTGTCAAACCAACCACATAATCCAATTTATATGATGGTTAAAAAAAAAAGGCATGCCGTATTTCAGACAAATTCATACTGATTTTTTTCTGTATTCAATTGCAAATTTTCTCAGAGCAGAAAAATAAAACACAAATTGAGACAATATTTTTTTTAAATTTAACACAAAAAATACTAAGTCACTTCACTTTAACCAAATACATATACCAATTAACTTAATCATATACAAGGTTATAAAAAATTGAAAATCAGGCTTAGAATGGATTTAATGTTGTGATTGTGTTTGAAAAAATAACAAATTGCCAACTTTATGCCATGTTTAATATTCTTGGTAAATTGTAATAATTTAATGTGCACACAATGAAATATGTTTTTCTTACCAGATAACCTATTGGCATGTATTTATCAAGCCGTCAACTGCAAATACGCTGGAATTCCGCAGCGTATTTGTGGCGAGCCTGATTCGCCTTAGTTATCAAACCCTACAGACCAGCTTTTGTCATTACAGATGTTCCGAATGCAAATTCGGCACAATCTGACTACTTTTGCTAGTTATCAATTTTCTACCAGGTACGCTCGCCACTATTCCGGCCCAGCGTACCTGGTTTTCAATCCTGGAGGCGGCGGATGCCATAGGAATAAATGGAAGTCAGAAAGCAGCGAGAGCTCATGTTCGCTGCTGCCTGATATCCCATTGATTCCTATGGTAATGTCTACACCTAACACCCTAACATGTACCCCGAGTCTAAACACCCCTAATCTGTCCCCCCCCTAGACCGCCGCCACCTACATTATACTTATTAACCCCTAAACCACCGCTCCCGGACCCCGCCACAACTAAATAAAGTGTTTAACCCCTAAACCGCCGCTCCCGGAGCCCACCGCCACCTACATTATATTTATTAACACCTAATCTGCCCCCCTACACCGCCGCCACCTACATTATATTTATTAACCCCTAATCTGCCCCCCCTACACCGCCGCCACTATATTAAATGTATTAACCCCTAAACCTAAGTCTAACACTAACCCTAACACCCCCTAACTTAAATATAATTTAAATAAATCGAAATAAATTATTCATATTTAAAACTAAATACTTACCTATAAAATATACCCTATGGTAGCTACAATATAACTAATAGTTACATTGTAGCTATCTTAGGATTTATTTTTATTTTACAGGCAACTTTGTATTCATTTTAACTAACTACAATAATTGTTAAATAGTTATTAACTATTTAATAACTGCCTAGTTAAAATAAATACAAAAGTACCTGTAAAATAAAACCTAACCTAAGTTACAATTACACCTAACACTACACTATAATTAAATTAATTACCTACATTAACTACAATTAAATAAAATTAAATAAAATTATCTAAAGTACAAAAAACCCCCACTAACTTACAGAAAATAATAAAATAATTACAAGATTTTTAAACTAATTACACCTAATCTAATCCCCCTAACAAAATAAAAAAGCCCCCCAAAATAAAAAAGGCCTACACTACACTAAATTACAAATAGCCCTTAAAAGGACTTTTTGCGGGGCATTGCCCCAAAGTAATCAGCTCTTTTACCTGAAAAAAAAAGTACAATACCCCCCCAACATTAAAACCCACCACCCACACACCCAACCCTACTCTAAAACCCAACCAATCCCCCATTTAAAAACCTAACACTAACCCCTTGAAGATCACCCTACCTTGAGACGTCTTCACCCAACCGGGCCGAAGTCCTCAACGAAGCCGGGCGAAGTGGTCCTCCAGAAGGGCAGAAGTCTTCATCCAGGCGGCATCTTCTATCTTCCTCCATCCGGCGTGGAGCGGGTCCATCTTCAAGACATGCGACGCGGATGTTTTTTTTTTGCACTTTAGATAATTTTATTTAATTTTATTTAATTGTAGTTAATTGTAGTTAATGTAGGCAATTAATTTAATTATAGTGTAGTGTTAGGTGTAATTGTAAGGTTAGGTTTTATTTTACAGGTACATTTGTATTTATTTTAACTAGGTAGTTATTAAATAGTTAATAACTATTTAATAACTATTGTAGCTAATTAAAATAAATACAAAGTTGCCTGTAAAATAAAAATAAATCCTAAGATAGCTACAATGTAACTATTAGTTATATTGTAGCTATCTTAGGGTTTATTTGATAGGTAAGTATTTAGTTTTAAATAGGAATAATTTATTTCGATTTATTTAAATTATATTTAAGTTAGGGGGTGTTAGGGTTAGTGTTAGACTTAGGTTTAGGGGTTAATACATTTAATATAGTGGCGGCTGTGTAGGGGGCGTAAGATTAGGGGTTAATATGTATAATGTAGGTGGCAGTGGGCTCCGGGGAGCGGCGGTTTAGGGGTTAATACATTTATTAGAGTTGCGGTGGGCTCCGGGAGCGGCGGTTTAGGGGTTAATAACTTTATTTATTTGCGGCGGGGTCCGGGAGCGGCGGTGTAGGGGTTATACAGTTTAGTATAGTGTGGGTGTTTAGTTACAGTATACCAATAAAGCTGAAAAAAAGCCAAAGAGCAGCGAGATCGATGACTGTTAGTTAACAACAGTCCGCTGCTCATCGCACCGTACTTGGTGTGCAGCTTTTTGACAGCTTTTTTGGTAACTTCGGAGAACTATTCAGGTCCGCGGCCGCAATGTTAGGCGAACTTAGGCGAGCGTATTGGTGCCGTCGAATGCAAGAAAGTCGACGGCTTGATAAGTAGATGCCATTGTATCCACATTTTTAAAGAAATGGTTATGCTTAAAAAAAGGATGAAAAAACCTAAGTATGAAATACAGACTGGGTGGGCCATTTAGTTATGGGCCCTCAAATGTCATATTTCTAGTAATAAAAAGGGCAAATTCACAGTGCTAAAAGTAGGTTTCCATAAAAAAGGATAACTTTGCTATTTATTTTAGGGATTTTCTTAGCTTTCTTTTATGTGAACTCAAACTCCAAATATATGAGAAAGTAATATAAGACAGATCTTTTTTTATTGTGTTATTATGTTATATGGTGTTACTGCTGTTCTATATACATCACATTTTCATTTAATTTAGAATAAATCATAATAACATTTTAAATTAAATTTGTGTAGCATGAAATTGAAAATGTATTTTGCAAGTTAAATGACAGGTCAGTATAGTACTGTCAGAGAACATATGAAACTGACACAAAAACGTGAATTAAATAGCAAATTTTTCTACCAAACTCATTTATTTCATTGGATACATATATTATATTTTGTATTGAACCATGTAATTTGTTGTGATAATTCAAAAACAAACAAATTCATGTAGACAAAGGTTTCATAAAAACAGGTATTTCATATAGAGTGATATCCTTAAAGGAACATGAAATTAAACATTTTTCTTTCATGATTAAGATAGAGGATACCATGTACACAACTTTCCAATTTATTTTATGATAAAATGTACTTAATTCTCCTGGTATCCTTTGCTGAAAGGACAGCTGTGCACTACTGGGAGCTAGCTGAACACATTTGGTGAGCCAATGACAAGAGGCATATATGTGCAGCCACCAATCGATAGCTAACTCCCAGTAATGCAATGCTCCCACAGCAAAGAATACCAAGAGAATGAAGCAAATTAGATAAAAGAAGTAAATTGGAAAGTTGTTTAAAATTGCCTGCTTTGAATCATTGAAGTTTAATTTGGACTTTGTCCCTTTAATGCTTCCCATGCAGTAGAAATGTTATCAGCTGCAGCATTTAACAGACATATTTTTCTTAATTTTGTTTTAAATATTCTAATTTCTAACTTCCCAACCTTAGGTTTGTACTTTATTTTGCAGCATGAGAAATACAGCCAATCACAGGCTATATCACCCAAGTCTTTATAGACCATGCATTTGCTCTCTTAAGACCAACTTCTTACTTTATGCACATGTGGACTAAAGGGAGGAATGTAACATTTTTATCTGCATGTGCAGTAGCATTTTTTTTTCTAGGTTATTTTACAATTTCTTAAGGAACTTATGCTTATATATTTACTTATAGGGGCATATTTATCAATGTGTGAGCAGACATGATATGAAGTAGCGTATCATGTCCGCCGCACATCGATAAATGCCGGCACCATACGCTGTCGGCATTTATCATTGCACCAGCAGTTCTTGTGAACTGATGGTTCAATGCCGCCCCCTGCAGATTCGCAGCCAATCGGCCGCTAGCAGGGGGGTGTCAATCAGCCAGATTGTATTTGATTGGATTGATTTCTGCCTGCTGCAGAGACAAGTTATGGAGCAGCGGCCTGAAGGCTCACCAGAAACGAGAATCATCAAGCTACATACAGAGCTTGATAAATATGCCCCATTGGGTGTTTTTTTATGCTATAATTACAGTTTCCTTTAACTAATTGTTTTCAAACAATACATTTGAACAATCTCCAACCCAATCCATTGACTGCAAAATTAAAATAAGCTCAGTTTGCTTATATGACCCCCTAATAGTAATTTATAAATTTAATGAAAGACTTATGGCGACAGTATACTCAGGCAAGAAAGTTATAACGTTAATTGTATTCAAAGTAGCTACAGGAACACCCTTTCAAATGAGCTGGGTTCTCCCTCTCTTCCATCCCCAACAAGAGGTTGATGTCTGCTGTTGCATCTTACTTACTGTGGACTCCTGGTCAACATTATTGTCACCCATAAATATTTGGTTTATTATTGAACAGCACAAGATAAAACAAAAACAATTAAAAAATGAAATGAACTATAATATCATTGTTGTAAAATGATACACACCTGTGATACATTTTCAGTTCTCACATGGCTTGAATTAACCATTTAATGTTGGCTTTAAAGGCCAATTTCATTGCTGTTCATTTTTCACAATAGTGAAGACAAGAGAGCTGTCTGAGAGCATCAGAAATGTTGTTGTCGCCAAACATAAGAATTACAAAGGATGCAATGCCATGGCCATTCTGTTTCAAAAGTATGATATATTATTGGGAAGTCTGCAGCTTAGGTAGCAAGCGGAATATTGATTAGAGAAGTCGTTGAAGGTCAGTGCAAACTGCGGAAAAAAACACCACACAGCTTAAAGTGACATTATACACTCATTTTTTCTTTGCATAAATGTTTTGTAGATGATCTATTTATAAAGCCTATAAAGTTTTTTTTTTTTAAAAATGTATAATCTTGCTTATTTTAAAAGAACATTGCTCTGATTTTCAGACTCCTAACCAAGCCCCAAAGTTTTATTTGAATACCGTCAGCTACCTACTCCAGCTTGCTCCTGTTTGTGTAAAGGGTCTTTTCATATGCAAAAGAAGGGGGAGGGGGGAGTGTCTTATTTCCCACTTGCAGTGGGCTTTCCAACAGAGCTAAACTGAAAGCTTCTAAGTAAGTCTTTAAACCATTTTATACTGGATTTTTATATCAGTATCTGTGCATCTTATTCTTTATAGTAGTGTCTATTATATGCAGTTATATGAAAATGAGTGTATACTGTCTCTTTAAGACTGATAGCAATGTGGAGTGATGGTCTCAACCAGTACCATATGCTGCACCCTAAACCAAAAAGGGCAAAGGCCAAGGAGGAGAAATTTAAAACATAAAAAGACGTCTGATCTAAAACCTACCTAGTGAAACTGCAATCATTCTGCAAAAATGTTCTATGGACACATTTAACTAAAGTAGAGCTATTTGGCAAATGTAGACCAGAGATGAAATTAAGCTAATAAAGAAAAGAACACCCTACTCCTACAGTTAAATATGGGGCTTCATTACTGCTTCTGCTACAGGAGGACTTGAACATGCTAAGGGAATCATGAAATCCAAGAGTTAACAAAAATGTACTGCCCAGTGTCATAAAACTAGCTATAGGTTGCATGAGTTCGCCAGCCGAACAATACAAAGCACACATCCAAAGCACACAAAAAAATGGTTGGAGGAAAAAAAAAAAAAAAAAAAAAAAGGATTGTTTTAAAATGGCCAGCAATGAGTCAGCAATGAGTTTTAGATGAGCCAGCAATTGTTTTATACCCTGGAAAAACACAGTGAAACAGTCAACAGCGTATGAAATGATGGTATATATTCACTTAGGCTCTCTTCACCTCACTTTTATAGCCTAGTGGGCATTCCTGTAAATCACATATTTAATTGTATTAATTGGCCAAACACATGATATCTCACACAGCAAGCAAGAACTGCGAGAAAAGAAAAGTCATGACCACATCATCTAGAAAACCAATTTGCAAAAAGTGTTATTAAAACGGTTGTATTTAGATTAAACTTTTCTGTAAAGTTAAATTACAGCACTTTCAGGTTTGTAAACGCTAAATGTCTCAATAATCACGTTGACACAAACTCGATCTTATGCTTGGCATCCTGTGCAAGGTTGTGAAATTCATGACTGAGTTTAAAAAAAACAAAAACAAAAACCCCCCACTTTAGAGCAATCTGGTATTTGTTGGGAAAATGCAATTTTGTACATTTTTATTTATTAATGCAGTTATCCTGTGCAGCAAAAAATCATGTTCTGTACAGTGATAATCTAATCTTTTGGTGAGACTGAAGTTGCTCCATTGTTTCAATGAAGTAAGTCTTACAAGTTTGAGCTTAGACAATGTACAGTGTTTGATCTTTTTGAATCGCACTATTGTACATTGTAGAAGTTGCAGCAAATTTCTTCTGTGAGACATTAATTTGTTGTATGTCTGGACGGATTTGTATTAGTACGAAGTTGAATGCACATCTTTAATTTTTTTATATATAAAAAAATGGTTGTTACTGCCCTGAATATAACTTCTCCTTTTTGGTTAGGTTTACAGGTGATGATACTTGTCTTCCAATACATTTGCAAAGATTTGTACGCTGAGAACATATTTGCCAGGCTGGGTTAATTTTGGTGATTGTTTGTTTAAAAGTCTGTCACCAAATATTTGGTGCATCCCGGAGAAAGTATGGTGAATCCACACAAAAAGTGTAGGGTGTTGGGTGTTCACTACTGATGTGTCTGTGTTTTAATGTTTGTAATTTGTGTACTGAATAATAAAGACCATTTCATTCAGCATTCTGTCTCAAAAGACTTATACCATATTGTGTGATGAATCAATATCTTGCTACGGTACATGCATCTCCTGCTAATTTCAATTTAAATCTAAGCAGTTTGTGCTTAACTTTTTTCTCAGAAAAAAAAATACATTTAAAAAATTGTACTTGATAGTAGGAACTGCTATCAATGGGTCAAAGACTTAAATGAAGGATATTGGAAAATTTGAGTGGCAAAGAAGAGGTTGGAGCAGAAATAGTGCAAAGGGTTTTCCAGGAGAAGAAATGCAGGGTAATGCAGGGTAAATTACTTATTTTAATTATGAGTTTTGAAGTGCATGTATGAAGTGCATCTACGGACTGGATTTAAACTTGGCTTGCTTTTTTAGATTTTGAGAAAAAACTTGACATGTTGACATTTGTGGTTATTTTGTATCGGCTAGATTACGAGTCTTGCGTTAGCCTTAAAAAGCAGCATTGAGAGGTCCCAAAGCTGCTTTTTAACGCCCGCTGGTATTACGAGTCTGGCAGGTACAGGGGTACCGCTCACTTTTCTTCCGCGACTCAAGTATACTGCAAATCCCCTTACGTCAATTGCGTATCCTATCTTTTCAATGGAATTTTCCTAACACCGGTATTTACGAGTCTTGGAAGAAGTGAGCGGTAGACCCTCTCCTGTCAAGACTCCTACCGCATTTAAAGTCAGTAGTTAAGAGTTTTATGGGCTAACGCCGTAACATAAAACACACTAACATCCATAAACTACCTATTAACCCGTAAACCGAGGGCCCACCCACATCGCAAACACTTAAATACATTTTTTAACCCCTAATCTGCCGGCCGGACATCGCCGCCACTTCAATAAATATATTAACCCCTAAACCCCTGCACTCCCGCCTCGCAAACACTAGTTAAATTTTTATTAACCCCTAATCTGCCGTCCCTAACATCTATGACACCTACCTACATTTATTAACCCCTAATCTGCCGCCCCCGTCGCCGCAACTATATTAAATGTGTTAACCCCTAAACCTAAGTCTAACCCTAACCCTAACACCCCCCTAACTTAAATATAATTTAAATAAAATGAAATAAAATTATTACAATTAAATAAATTATTATTCCTATTTAAAACTAAATACTTACCTATATAATAAACCCTAAGATAGCTACAATATAACTAATAGTGATCTTCACTACTTCAAGGGGGTAGTGTAAGGTTTTATTAAGGGGGGATTGGGTGGGTTTTAGAGTAGGGTTGGTTGTGTGGGTGGTGGGTTTTAATGTTGGGGGGGTATTGTATTTTTTTTTACAGGTAAAAGAGCTGATTACTTTGGGGCAATGCCCCGCAAAAAGCCCTTTTAAGGGCTATTTGTAATTTAGTATAGGGTAGGGATTTTTTTTTATTTTGGGGAGCTTTTTTATTTTATTAGGGGAATTAGATTAGGTGTAATTAGTTTAAAATTCTTATAATTATTTTATTATTTTTTGCATTTTAGTTTATTTAATTTAATTGTATTTAATTGTAGTTAGTTTAGGTAATTAATTTAATTATAGTGCAGTGTTAGATGTAATTGTAACTTAGGGTAGGTTTTATTTTCTTTTATAAATTTGTATTTATTTTAGATAGGTAGTTAATAAATAGTTAATAACTATTTAGTAACTATTCTACCTAGTTAAAATAAATACAAACTTGCCTGTAAAATAAAAATAAACCCTAAGCTAGCTACAATGTAACTATTAGTTATATTGTAGCTATCTTAGGGTTTATTTTACAGGTAAGTATTTAGTTTTAAATAGGAATAATTAATTTAATTGTAGTAATTATTTTTAGATTATTTTAAATTATATTTAAATTAGGGGGGGTTAGGGTTAGACTTAGGTTTAGGGGTTAATATATTTATTATAGTGTCGGCGACGTTGGGGTGGCAGATTAGGGGTTAATAAGTGTAGGTAGGTGGCGGCAACAATGGGGGCGGCAGAGTAGGGGTTAATAAATAAAATGAAGGGTTCGGCGATGTTGGGGGCAGCTGATTAGGGGTTCATAAGTATAATGTAGGTGGCGGCGGTGTCCGGAGCAGCAGATTAGGGGTTAATAATATAATGCAGGTGTCAGTGATGTCAGGGTGGCAGATTAGGGGTTAATAAGTGTAAGATTAGGGGTGTTTAGACTCGGGGTTCATGTTAGGGTGTTAGGTGTAGACATAAATTTACTTTCCCCATAGGAATCAATGGGGCTGCGTTAGGAGCTGAACGCTGCTTTTTTCAGCAGATTCTGCCCCATTGATTCCTATGGGGAAATCGTGCATGAGCACTTTTAGCCAGCTCACCGCTACCGCAAGCAGCGCTGGTATTACAGTGAGATGTGGAGCTAAATTTTGCTCTCCGCTCACTTTTTAGAGGCTAACGCTGGGTTGAAAAAAACCCGTAATACCATCGTTGTCTGTAGGTGAGCGGTGAGCTGAAACTGCTCGTTAGCACCGCACCCTGTTACTGCAAAACTCGTAATCTCGCTGTATGGTTGTAATATTATTAATAAAAAAAATGAATTCAGGAGTCTATAAGCATGATTCCATGTGCTGTTTGTTCTGGATTTCTGTCTTTCGATTGGTTGTTCTTTAAGCTAACGTCAATACCTGTCTTTTTGCTGAGTCGATTTTTTTTACAATGGCTCTTTAAGCAATTCTTTGTTTTTAATGAGATTCTAGTCTTCACATAAAAAGTTCAGTGAGTTTGAGCTTCATTTCGACACAGACTGAACGTTTATTACTCCTATTAACCTCAAAGCAGATGTAGATATATTTGCAGTAATAGAACAACAGAACAAACTTTTTAAGAGCAAAAGCATGCGATTTTCCAACCAAATGGCTGTACCAATCCCTGTGGCCATTGTAAATGTTTCATCTCCACATGAAAAGGATTTTAAATTCTACAATTAACTATTAATGCAAATTACAAAGTAGAATGCAAATTACAAAGTAGATGATGTATTTCCAAAGGAAAGAGAGATTTTCCTATAGTTCCTATGGCAGGCTCACTTTTTTGGCTAATATGTGTATAATTCACACAGTACACAAATAAATACAGATCTTGCGGCAGAAAGTTATTCCTTATGTTTTGAGGGCTTAAGTGATCACAAAGAACTGTCTGTACCACAAGAAACTGTCTGCACATTTTCTTTAAAGTCTAGCTTATGTAGCATTAATCATACATTAATCATGCATCATGACACTTACCAGGATCACCTCGTCTTCCTGGTTTTCCACGTCTTCCTGGAGGACCTGTAATGAAGGAGAAAAGCAATATTTTTATTGGCTGTCCAAGCACTTTAAACAGTGTGTTGTTAAATTATATTTTTCAGGAAAAAAAACAACACATAACCCAGTTTTATGAAAGCATTGAAGTAAAAAACACATAGGGCTTGATTGCAATGGGAGTGCACATGATAGTGCAGGGAACACTTTTAGTGAGCTCCTTGCTCTTATATTACTAGTGAGCTAAGTGTTGTGCTCCAGCCCAATCCATAGTACCTCTAATATTTAGCGCTTTTTAAGACCTGATGTAAACCATTAATATTAATAGTATATCACAGAACTACACTACTTACGCACCATCAGTTTAACAAAAAATCAACCTTGCGCTCAAGTGAACATGAATTTTAATATGCGCTCCCTTACAAGTATGTTATGTAATGGATTTGGTACACACAAACACTACTGATTGTGCTCAAGCGATGTTATTGCACACTTACTCCCTATTTCTAAATTCTTTTGCTCTTCACTTGTGATTTAGGCATTATGTGCCTATAATGTACTGCATATTGCAAACCTTCATTTCCAATTTTCAAAATCTTATAAGTTACATAAATGAGGTTAAGAAAATGTACTGTTTCCTCCAACTCAAACACTTTCTACATCAAAACTGTAAAAACATAACCAATGAGATTACTGACTGGTAATATATACAACCAACAGTACATTTAAAATGTTAACTTGAAAAAAATTATGTCCTGGAAATTGGATAAGAAATTAACCAGGGCCAACACACATAAAAAAGTCACCCACTTGGAGAAAGGAAAATAAATTACTCTGTTGACTTACAGGTCATTTTCAGCCTTCCTTATCTGTTAATAAAGTCTCCAGGAACAAAATCCATTTAAAATAGCAACACACAAAAATAAAAATAGTTATTGTAAAAAGGAGGGGGGGCTGGGCTGTTTTGGGGGCACAAAATATTTATAAGATTGGCTTTATTGAAGGTTAGTCTCAGAATACCCCCCTTAATTGTGCACATACTGCATAATAATGTAAAATAAAAGTGCACTGTTCCTTTAAACTGCAGTTAAGTACAGTGTGGAAAAAAGTCAGTTTAGTATCTGTTAAGTAATGTCTAGGTAAACATTTGTACATGATATAAGAAAGTGATAAAATGTGATAGAAATTCTTTCCTGAAATCCAGTAGCTGACTGAACTATTGTGACGTGTATTGGAATTTACAAGATATATCATAAATAAATACAGATGAGGAAGGAAAATCTTTCTAACAACAAATATACCTTAAATGGCTGACTGCAAGAATACAGAGGCAGCTTTTCAATTCCTATGATTTTATATTCTTTCTTTTTTTATTTTTACATTAATTAAGTATAGCTTTAATGCAATTTTCTAGCAAGCAATTATATTACAACTATAAATACTCAACTCAAAACGTGGCAGATTTAGGTGTTAAGATACTAACTTTTTAACTACATGTTAAGATATCCAACTAATGTGTTTGATCTAACAATCAGCTCTTTACAAGTAAAACAGACTTGTTTTCCCAAGATACAACTTAGAGAGTTTGTGTATCCGTGAAATGAAAGACTTTCCTACTCCATGTTGTTCTAATCTTTTTTTCCCACAGCTCCCTTTTACTGTAGAATCATATCTTCTTTATCTACAACATAGTCTGCCTTCAAAGACACAAGACACCATTTATATCATATCATTACTCCTGCTGTAATCAAATAAAAATGCATATGGTTAACGTATGTCTAGCCAAAATGTAGAAACCTAGCTGGCTGGGTCCATAATGTTGATTTAATCCTCAAGTGTCAAAAACTGTGAACACAGTTCCTCTACTTACAGACAGCTAAAATGTGTAGGAAGTTAACCTTTTTTTTTGCATTTAATGTCTTTAACCACAACTTGTCTTTTAGTCTATTTATTCTTATGGTAAATCATTTTACAGTTTTTTAATAACTTTATGTACTTATTATATTTCACCATATGCCTTTACGAAATATGTATTTTCATGATTTTTAAAGACAAGGGCCCCTATATGCTCTCCGTATTCAGCATTGCACCAGCAGCTCACGCCGCCCCCTGCAGACTCACGGCCAATCGGCCGCCAGCAGGGGGGTGTCAATCAACCCGATCGTACTCGATCGGGTTGATTTCTGGCGATGTCTGTCTGCCTGCTCAGAGCAGGCGGACAGGGTTATGGAGCAGTGGTCTTTAGAAACACGGGAGCTTGTTAAATGGGCCCCAAGGAATTTACAGTTGAAGAATTCTTCCCATTATACATTTGTATGTCAGTCTATGGTCTAGATTCATGTAGAGTCTCTAGACTGCCAAGGGGTCTCATTATTCAGGGGAAACCATGTTTGAAACTCATTGAGGCCCATTTAACAAGCTCTGTAGGGAGCTTGTGGGCCCGTGTTTCTGGCGAGTCTTCAGACTCGCCAGAAACACCAGTTATGAAGCAGCAGTCTAAAGACCGCTGCTCCATAACCCTGTCCGCCTGCTCTGAGCAGGCGGACAAAGATCACCGCAATTCAACCCAATCGAGTACGATCGGGTTGATTGACACCTCCCTGCTGGTGGCCACGGGTCAGCAGGGGGCAGCATTGCACCAACAGCTCTTGTGAGCTGCTGGTGCAATGTTAAAAGCGGAGAGCGTATTGCTCTCCACATTTAGCGAGGTCTTGCGGACCTGATCCGCACTGTCGGATCAGGTCCACAAGACCTTTGATAAAAAGGGGCCCTAGTGTCTTACTTAACCTATTTTTCTAGCTGTCAGTGAGGGTCCCTACCATTTATTAATATTGTTGTGTTAAATGTACCAATACAAGATATCTTGCACAGCAAATGCATACCTCACCAACTGTCCCACATTCTGCAGGATTGCCACTGATTGGAAGGTCTGGCGTCAGGCGCTTCCAGGATGTGGTCAGGTTTTTTCACCTAAACAATGACTCAGCATACAGGATTTAAAGAGACATGATTTCCTTATGAAGTATTGGTCTCACAATTATGTCTCACTACAGCTGACGAGGATGTCTCTTCTTTTTTTCCATTTGTGCATATGTTATAGAGCAGTGCTTCTCAATTCAAGTCTTCAGGTCCCATATGAGGTCAGATTTTAATGATATCTGAACTAGAGCACAGGTGAAATAATCAGCTGATGGCTATCAGCATGTTAGTAACTATAGTTACTGATCAGCTGAATGTTTCACCTGTGCTCTTGTTCAGATATTATGAAAATCTGGCATGTTAGGGGTCCCGACATCTGGAATTTAGGAACACTGTTATGGTGGACTGTTCAAAAGGAGGATGTTGTTTAAGCCAGTAAGAGAGTTCATTGGGATAATGTGAATATTAGTCTAACATAATTTAGATTTAGATTTTAAACTGTTTACTGAATACTACATTTTAAACATCTGATGATAATAATAAACATACAGCTTAGTTGGGTAAAATAACTATTTTATTAACTGCTGCTAATTTGCTGAGGGTATGTGCTATGTTGCTTTTTCGATAAGAAGAAAAAAAAAAAAAAAAGAAGCTTATATTGCAACTTTAGTGAATTAAGTATAAATAGTATCATTAATTATGGCGTGTAGCAGTTTTCTATACACAGACAAACTGTTACAAGGATTAACAGGTTAATAGAAGTAGGGCTCCTAACTAGACATTATGATTAAAAGAGACTGTACTTTTTTGTAAATCACAAATTGTATGAAATCAGACAATTTATCCTTCTCGTCTACCTTCCCCCCTCTACAACACACATGAACTCTATTCCTATCTCACATCCCTCATCTAGCCATGCTTCACTGATTCTAAACTTAAACACTTGCATAAGACACAGGGGCCTATCTATCAAGCTCCGTATGGAGCTTGACGCCCCGTGTTTCTGGCGAGTCTTCAGACTCGCCAGAAACACAAGTTATGAAGCAGCGGTCATAAAGACCACTGCTCCATAACCCTGTCCGCCTGCTCTGAGCAGGTGGACAGGAATCACCGGAATTCAACCCGATCGAGTACGATCGGGTTGATTGACACCCCCTGCTGGCGGCCCATTGGCATCAAGTCTGCAGGGGGCGGTGTTGCACCAGCAGCTCTTGTGAGCTGCTAGTGCAATGCTGAATATGGAGAGCATATTGCTCTCTGCATTCAGCGATTTCTTGCGGGCCTGATCCGCACTGTCGGATCAGGTCCGCAAGACATTTGATAATTCGGCCTCATAGTCTCATCTACTTTCGCTCACCATATTTCTTCTTCTTGCAGCTGGGAATGTCTCACCTAACCCAGGTCCACCCTCTGCTTCCCTCAATTCACTACCCCAAATGACACCTCATACACCTTGCCCACGTAACCCTCTAAACCTCATTAACTGCACCTCTGTTAGTACACCCCAATTCTCTTGTGCCCTATGGAATGCATGCTCTGTATGCAATAAGCTTACATCTATTCACAACCTATTTATTTCATGTTCACTTAACCTGTTAGCCCTCACTGAAACTTGTCTTTCCTCCTCTAACACAACTGCTGTAGCCTCTCTGTCCTATGGCAGCCTGCACTTCAGCCACACTCCCAGACCAGGAGACAAACAAGGAGGGGGAGTAGGAATTATCCTGTCTCCACACAGTATCTTTCACTGCATTCCTTCACACCTCTCTTTCCTTCTCATCTTTTGAAGTTCATGCTATCGCATCTTCTTCCCTGTAGCTCTTTGTGTTGCAGTTATCTATCAGCTCCCTAGCCCAGCATCACAATTTCTGGACCACTTTGAAGCCTGGCTTCCACATTTTCTCTCTTGTAATGTCCCTTCTCTCATCTTCGGGGACTTCAACATACCCGTTGATAATTCTAACATACCTGCTGCCTCTAAACTTCTATTCCTTACCACCTCTTTTGGCCTGTCCCAGTGGACAACATCTCCAACCCACTACCTCCAACTCAATCGTCCAAAACTGATATGCTTCTTATTCCCCCCTCCTCGAGACATCCAACACCTGACATTTTTCTGACGTTGGAGACTCTATTCTCAACAACTTACACCAGGTCCGCTGTCTTGGGGTTATACTTGACTCAGAACTCACATTCAACCCTCATATACAAGCACTTACCAAATCTTGCCATTCACACCTACATAACATTTCCAGAATGTGTCCCGTCCTTACTCAAAAAACTACAAAAATACTTATTCATTCCCTCATTTTGTCAAGCATTGATTATTGCAATCTACTTCTAAATGGCCTTCCAAAATACTGCCTCTCCTCCCTCCAATCTATTATGAATGCTTCTGCTAGACTTATCCACCCCTGTCACCGATCTACATCAGCTGTTCCGCTCTGACAGTTTCTACACTGGCTCCCCAGACACTCCAGAATACAATTTAAAGTATTAACCCTAACTTACAAAGCACTCAACAGTCTAACTCCCAACTATATTTCCTCTCTCATCGTGAAATATTTCCCATCCCGTCCTCTTCGATCAACCTCTGACCTACGTCTCTCCACTCCTGTTATCTCTATGTCCCACTCCCATCACCAAGACTTCACACATGCAGCTCCTGTCCTCTGGAACTCTCTACCCCGCTCCATAAGACTGTCTCCAAAATTGTATAGCTTCAGATGCTCCTTGAAAACCCACCTATTTAGAGAGGGTTACTATCTCTCCTCCATCTCTTAACCTGAAGGTTAGCAATATTTTGCTAGAATTAAAAAGGACAGAACTAAAGAATCGGCATTGACACTTGTTTATATATATATAACAAATATCATACACAGCTTATATTAAACAAGGTACTCTACGATATACCCGGGGATAGGATTACAATTAGCCTATATACGGAATAGGACAGCATAAGATTTAAATAATCTATTTGAACACAATATATTGAAGGATATACTGGTCAGAAACTGTGTTTTCATTATTTCCAAACAACGAATCTGCTGTCAGAAACTGTGAATACATATTTTTTTCAACGAATAAGTTGTCAGAAACTTTGTTCTTACTTTTTTCCTACTTAAGAATCCGTACACTGAATAACACCAATTCAATCTAGATGCCAATGTATATCAGTGTTAGAATCCCATTATATATGTTTTAAGATATATGTTTTTAAAAGTATATGTTTTTATTTAGCGGACTTTTTAATTACACCTAGTAATTAGTAAGATATTATTGTATCAATATTGTGTTTTAAGTTTTGGAATATTAGGTTGTATTGACACCAGTGTCTAACTATGTATGTATTTATTGCACAATAAATGTAAATTTTAAAATATATACAATTATCTTTTTAATATCACCCAACATCTCATTCCTATAGCGCCACCCTCCTTTTACCCCATTCTAAAAGAACTGAGGGGGCAGTCTGCAGAGCTTTAGATACAAGATAATCACAGAGGTAAAAAGTATATTAATATAACTGTGTTGGTTATCTAAAATTGGGGAATAGGTAATAAAGGGATTATCTATCTTTTTAAACTATAAAAATTCTGGAGTAGACTGTCCTTTTAAAAAAAAAAATGTTACAAACACTGCTGCCATATAGCACTCAGGACACATGTACGCTCCTGAGTCTACCTAGGTATACTCTTACAAGAGAACAAAGTAAATGTAATAATATTAGTAAACTAGAAAATTGTTTAAGATTGCATGTTTAATTTTAATTTAAAATTTTAATTTTCCCTTAAAGTCCCTTTAACTAATGATATCCTCAAGCTCACCTATAAAATATCACATATTCAAGAAAACTACAAAGCAATGTGATTCAAACTCACATGATCACAAAGATACCTTACCTACAGTACTAGAGGGATCATCTCCAACTATATGTACGGTATGCGTTAACATTTTTAAAGTGCAACTGTTCTTATGTATTAGGTCAAACTGTTGTATTAGAACATCTTATAAATGACAAATATTTGTTTAAAAAAAAAAAAGCTAAAAAGTGTTGGTAAAAAATAGATGAGTTTCAGTACAAACATAATTCTCAAAATATCTAAATTCAACATTCCTATTTCACTAATGAATTACCCTACCCTGAGATCCTCTGGTATCACTCATTATTCCATTGATTCTTTTACCACTTTATTTAGAGCACACAAGGTATTGTTCCTTCTCCTTTGTTCATACTGTACTTTATTCTGTCAGCTGCCTCTCTGCGCCTTTGTAAATTCTCCTGTTGTTCATTACAGTATGTTTTGAACTATGCCCATGTCACTTGTGCCCCAGAAATAACCTCTTGTCCATCTCTGGTTGCTTTTCCTGTTCTGATTTGTGAGATCGCTTTGCTATAAATCCTCTGTCTCCTCCTCACGCACTCTTGGCCACAGTTTGTGCTTTGACCTTTCCAGTTCCAGTTCTTTACGTCCCTTTATTTTCACTAATTCTCCAAATTCAGGTTTACTCCTTTGACGACAGAATATTCTGAACAATGTAAGGCTACTAATAAATGTTGAAACTAAATATCTGAACAAACTAGAATGCTTTGTGTAGTGTTAATGTCCCTTCTAGAATGGGTGACTGGAGCACTTTGCTAACATGCAAGTTTTCAGTCTTTTAATGATGTGGAATGCTGTTGATCTGTCCCTCTGAATAGAACCCTGTGTGCAGGCCATGATTGACTTTGACAATGTAATTTGCTTCTTTTATACAATGTGTTCATGGAATTTTCATTTTGGACCTGACAACAAGTAATCAGAATTTTCAAGTGCGTGAGTTTGTTTTAAAGTAGCCCAATTAAATAATTGTTATTTTAGGTTGACATATTGATGACACTGTGATGGCGCAATTTATGATAGCATTGTAGTCATAGCATATGTGCCTTTAAATACCTATGGCTTCATTTGGCTAGTAAAATATCACAATTTATGGTCCAATCTTATTCACAGAAATTTTTTAACCATTTAAAAGATACAGGCCCAAAGCTTGCAATGTATGAATCTTTGTCTCAAATTACGGTTTATCTTTCCTGATAAAGGCATAATAAAGTATTTTTTTTTTTTTTTTGCTTACATAAAATTGGTATCAAGTGAAAGTAAAAGCGAAAGCGTGAGCGCAATCACGATTTACGCTAGAATGATTACCGTGTCCTCAGAGATCTGGTGAACTTTTTTCATAAAACACCTCAAAAATACATTGAAAAGTACAGTTACAATTTTGATAACAATATCTAATACAAATTTTAATAGAAAAAATTGCAGAAAAAAGTTATAGGGTCTCAAAGATGTGAGGTCTCAGCTGTTAGAAAGGAAAAAAGTCAGGCAAAGGGCTTTAACATTGAGATACATAATATATACAGTATATATATATATATATGTATATATATATATATATATATATATATATAAACACACAGTATATGTATATATGTATACATAAATATTTATATGTGTGTTTACCGAGATATTATTATAGTATTTATAAATAGATATTCCTATATATATATATATATATATATATATATATATATATATATATATATATATATATATATATATATATATATATATATATATATATATATATATATATATATATATATATATATCTGTACATATCTATACCTATATATAATCATACAGAACAAAATAAACAAAAAAAAGAATATACAATAGGATATTTACTTCCCTTTAGTTAGAACCGCTGCCTTCCAAACAGTCTCTCTCAAAGCTGTACAAATGATGTATATTGGCAGATAGAGGCGCTGGTTCTAAGGGATCTCCAAAGGATTTTTCTCTATGTTTCACAATTTTCCCAGAAGAATTCTGTCTGTATCTGTGTTCAAAGAATATCACATTGGCATAGAATGTCTGAGCACCTTAATACATAAGTGCAGTATACTGACAGAATAATATCAGACAAACGGCTCCACAGGTGATTTAACAATCTTCCCAAAAAGGGGTTCTGTCTGTATCTGTGTTCAAAGAATATCACATTGACATAGTATGTCTGTGCACCTTAATATATAAGTGCAGTATACTCACAGAATGATATCAGGCAAACAGCTCCACAGGTGATATCACAAAAAAACAGCAGGTAATTTCACAAAAAGAAAAAAAAAAACAACGATCAGGAAAGGACAAAAGCTGGCTTTTTTATTTTAAAATAAAATGTTTATTTTGCTCAATGCAAAAGCGTTTCAACGGCTATACCGTCTTTTTCAAGAGCTACTGTATTTAAAAACTTTGTATAGCTTACAGAAAATAATATACAATGTCACATCGCAGGTGGCCTTAAATACACAAACAAATGTCTAAAAGTAACAAATGTCTAAAAACATTAGATTTAATGTTACTTTTAGACATTTGTTTAAATGAATTGTTAAATATGTGTTTACCATTTAATTTGTTTTTTTATTTTTATTCTAAATGTTTTTCTATTTTAAATGTTTTTAAAATCGAGTGTAAATCTGACCTCAACCAATGAGGTATCAGATACCGCCCATAATTGTTTATTTAAGACCACCTGCGATGTATACTGCACTTATGTATTAAGGTGCTCAGACATTCTATGCCAATGTGATATTCTTTGAACACAGATACAGACAGAATTCTTCTGGGAAAATTGTGAAACATAGAGAAAAGTCCTTTGGAGATCCCTTAGAATCAGCGCCTCTATCTGCCAATATACTATATATAATCATGTATCTATAGAATAATCGTGTATATAGGTATAGATATATATTGTACCAAATATGTAAAAATATATATATATATATGAATAAATAGAACATATTCTACAATGTGAAGAACATTGGAATGTGAAATATTCATATTTTTAAGTCGGGTTAGCGCACTTGAGAATATGCGATCGTGTTTACGCGTGAGTAGGGTATTAGGGTTTTTTCCCACTTTTTTTGCTCCGTTGACTTCTATGGGGGGAATATGTAAACATGAGTGTGAAATTCTAAGTTAGCAAAAAACTTCTAGCGGAGTTAGAGCTCAAGCGAGTGCGTTAAATATCGCTCCATTGTCATCCGACTCTTAAGGTATAAGTATGTTTTTAATAATAGATGTAAAATATTACAACTTTATTGAGTTAGAACTAGAAAATATTTTTGCAGTTCATTTTGTAAATGAAAAAAAAAAACATTTTCAACGTAAGGGACAAAAATCTACAAGTTAAAATATGGTAAACATGATGCTCTATAAGAGAGTTAAGTTAAAAATCAAGATAGCAAAAACTCAATAATGAACTAATCATTTATTTTCTTATTCAATCTCCAAAACAACACAGCACCTTAAAGGGCCATAATACCCAAATGTTTAAACACTTGAAAGTGATGCAGCATAGCTGTAATAAGCTGACTAGAAAATATCTCCTGAACATCTCTATGTAAAAAAGAAAGATATTTTACCTCAAAAGTTCCTCAGTAGCCACCTCCCATTGTAAAGGATTCTTGAAGCAGCATTTTAGTGTGTTTGTCCTAGGACAGCTGAAAGGATGAGCATCGTGCACTCTCATATTATTTCACCAATCAGGTAAAAGAAGCTTACTATGAAATCTCATGAGAGTTAAGTCAAATCTCATGAGATCACAGTAAGAGTTCATGACCTCAGCACTGTTGATGCTGATTGGCTGCTGTTCATTTCTTCATTTTATTTTTATTTTTACCTGCAGCTGGGAGCAGCTGAGTATAACTTTTCACACAGAACTTACTCTGCTGAGCTGAGGAGATTGTGAGGTAAAATATCTTCAGTTTTTACATAGAGATGCTCAGGTGATATTTTCTTGTCAGCTTTTTACAGTTATACTGCATCAGTTTCAAGTGATTTAGCATATGAGTATTATGTCCCTTTAAGTTGGCAGGTTCCTTTAATATGTACGAAACTGCAGGACCCTGTTCAGTTGTTTTTGTTTTCCTGTGTTGGATCTAAAAAGGTATTTTAAAATGTATTATATTATATAAAAAAAAAAACAGAAACCAAATGCTGATTTGGTGACGTTTCCTATGTTTAGAGATATGTTCAAGTTATATGTCTTGTACTTTTTTCCCCTCTGTTTTTTTTTCCGCAAAATGAGACTGAATAGTGTGGAGGAGGACTGGATTACAGAGACTGTTGGTCTCTACGTGGAACCCTCACAAATGTATAATGTTTAATGTTTCTTTATTATTTATTTCATACAACTTCAGCAAAGTTTATTTCAAAATGTTGTTTAATATGTTTAATTTTATTTGTATATTAAACATTTTTGGGTAGTAAAAAAACATTAACAAAGCCTGTTCTTTGAAGAAATTCGTAGAAGCATAATGGGACACTCCAAATCTTAGTGATAATTCTTTACAGAATAATCCTTTTTTTCATGCAAAATATGTTCAACCATTTAACTGCTGAGCCATTTTCATCCCATGTGCTGAGCTGTTTTGGAGGCTTAGGTGCTGCTCCCATTTAAGCCCCACACTGTAGGTGTTTTTTTTTAGGGAGAAACCCTCACAAATTTAAATATTTTTTTTTTATCAGCGGATTGAAATGATAACATTATTTTATGTGTATATCATGACACGTGAGGACTCTGCAACAAAATGTTGCATTTTTTTAAATTAAAATTTTTAAAAAACAAGGTTGTAAAAAATTAGTTTGTGTGTTGTTATCAAAACTCTGTTGTAAAAAGAATGGGTTATTTATATAAAAAGGCCCTTTGGGTATAAGCATAACTTTCATCTGCTTGTAGGGGCTCCCACAGTGATCACCTGGTTATTAAAACCTATATAGAGGCATATTTTTTTTTAAAATATTCTGGGCTTTAAGTGTAGGTGTTTTGGGGGGCTCTAGGCCTTTTTGACGAGCTGCTACATGCCCATAGAGACCCCCTTTCTACAAGCATGTTTTTTTTTTTTTAAAATGTGCTTTGACTGCATTATTTGAAAGAGCAGGTGTTCTTAGAGATGAGATTTTGGGGCTTGAATAATTACGCCCTCCATCCAGCTTCCTTACGTCCTATGCAGCAACTTGGCACTTCCAGTTTCCTGGGATCTAGTAGATGCCAGGCCACTAGACTACAAGGGATGCCAGGGTAAGTGCCGGGAGGGGGCAGCAATGATCTCCAAAAGTGACACGTGGTTGTCACCAACACTAAAAACACTGTGCAGATGTTGACCTCCTGTCATTATGCACTGCAAAGGGGATAAATAAACTTTTTCTATTCATGAGATAAATGGGGTGATTTTGGTGACCCTTTGATTTAAAATTAAAAAAAGATCAATAGAATTCTGTGTGTTACAGTATTTTTCACAAAAAATACCGTTAGTTATAACCAAATGTATCTGATATGCTTTTTTTAATAGAATTAGTTTCAAATATAGGCACATTTATTCAAATTCAAAGTTTAAAAAAATATTAATACAAAAAAAAAAAATACTAATCAGTCGAGGTCTAAGCTGTACAATGAACCTCCTGTAGACCACTCTACAGCTGATTTTGGGCTAGATTACAAGTGGAGCGCTAATTTATCATGCGCCCCTAAATGGGAAATTCACCCATTTACGGGCGCATGATAAATAACCAGCAATTACAAGTGGCTGGTTATTGCTACCGCGAGCTTGTGGTAGCAATTAGTGCTTCGTACATTAACCAGAGATCAGATCTCTGGTTAATTTTTAAAATGTTCCCCAATTGCACCCAAATTTCAGTGTAGTTGTGTCAATAATAAAATAAAAAATGTAGCATATATTTTTTTTTAATAAAAAATAACTGCACAAAGCAGTTTTTAGGTTGATGAATCTGGGGTGTTATAAAAAAACGGCACTGATAGGTACCTTTGCATTGTGGTCTATGGGGTACTGTGTGTTCCCTGTAAATATATATGATGTATATGCTTATATACTGTATATATATAAATATATAGATCCAAAAAAGACAGCACTCTCTGGACTTAAAAATAAAAATTAACTTTTAATGTCCAGCGAGTGCTGTCTTTTTTGGATCTTTGTATTTTTTCTGACATATGCACCCTGGCAGATGCAACGCTGTTGACAAGGAGTGCAATTCCTATTTGGACACTATATATATATATATATATATATATATATATATATATATATATATATATATATATATATATATATATATATATATATACTGTATATATATATGTGTGTGTGTTAATATGTGTATATACACATATAAACACATAAATATAAATGTATATATTCATATACATTCAAACTAAGAAATTACAGGAAGTCTTTTAGGCTTCAGGAGAGATTGAAAAGTTAATATTTATTGCATGGTAGCAATGACAAAACAGTACATCACCACTGCTCCATAACTTGTCCGCCTGCCCTGAGGCCGCGGACATCAATCCACCCGATCCTATACGATCGGGTGGATTGACACTCTCTGCTAGCGACCGAATCTGCAGGGGGCGGCACTGCACAAGCAGTTCACAAGAACTGCTTGTGTAATGATAAATGCTGACAGCGTATGCTGTTGGAATTTATCGATGTGCGACGGACATGATGCGCTACATCGTATCATGTCCGCTCGCACTTTGATAAATTGACCCCTCTGACTCTACTTTTAGGCTTACATTGTAGTGGTTAATAGCAGAATATATATGGAACTACTTTTATGCTTTCATTGTAGCAGTTAATAGCAAAATATATATGGAACTTTTTTATGCTTTCACTGTAACGGTTAATAGCAAAATATAAGTGAAACAGTAATTACCTATTGTATGAGTTTGCTTGTTACAATAACAACACAGTTGTGGGTATCAACTTATACATTCATCATACTCAGTAACAACATACTATACCCCAATTGGTACTCCCTAACCTAGGCTGGTGTCTTTTTATCACTAATATAAGGCTTTACATTTGAATGCCAGCAATGTGCAATCAAGCAGGCATTTTTTTTATTACACATAAGGAAAAAATTGTTTTGCAGAATTTAATCAATTCCTGCTTTTAATTTATGCCTGCAAAGGGAGTTGAGAAAAAATTCTTTGGGTTTAGCCACATCGGTCTTTTCTCAACCATGTCTGCGATAAATGACCCAGTTCTCTCTTGCAGCTACACAGCTAATTTCCCAGCACAGGATTAATTAAACAGACTTCTAACCCTAGAGATGTAACGCCTGTTATTTAAACTAAAGATCCCACAAATCTTAAATTATTTACACACATTCTTGCACAGCTGCCATTTGGGATTAAGGTGTCCACACGCAATACACCTAAAGCAAGTACCAAAAGGGTTCGTACGAAAGATCATTATAAAACCATTATGCAGAAATTCTTGGTTTAGGGGCAAAAAACTTAGTTTGAAGTATTCTGCAAGATCACTGCTTATGCTCACATGATGCTATGGGATATAAAAGTTATATTTGCAACACAAATCAGTGTGTTATAAAAGCAGTTGTATGCAAAATACTTTTGTTTGCATATGATCAGTGCTTAAATAATATGGCCATAGGTTTGTCACATGCCTGTGTATATACCTCCCCATTCAAACTGAGAATATCACTGGTACTCTGAGTAAGCTCCGGAAAATTACAGATGTGCCCAACCTTCTACCAATGGGTTGCACACAGGCAAAGTATTTATTCAGTGACTGCTAACTATATCAAGAAGCATTTTAGCAAACAGAAGCATATTGCAAAAATGCTTCTAATTGTATTTCAAAAATTTACTCCTTAACATTCCAAAAATTCCTCTAGTCTTAAAACTTGATACATATTACTATATTATCATGTACAAATAATGAGCTAAATTACAACTGTAGTGCATCGAGAAACCACCAATCTGGTGTAACAAGTGGATAGTTAAATATTTCAACTAAAGAATCTTAATGGGTCCAACACTTTTTTAGCACATCCTAAACTTTTTAATAGTGGAGGAAGCGCTATTAGTGAGCACCCTGCACTTGTATTACAAGTGGTAAGTTCAGGGCCGGTGCTAGGATTTTTGGCTACACAGGCAAAGATGTTTTTACGCCCCCCCCCCCCAAAAAAAAGTTAAAGTGAATGTAAATTTTGATGCTTAAGTGCCCGGTTGTTCAAACTTCGATTAAAAACAGGGGCACTTTAATTCATCAAAATTTACATTTCACTCCTGTTGTGAAAAAATACTTACCTTTTAAACTTCACAGCAGCTCCAGCTTCCTCCGGTCTCACAAGCCATTTCTGATGATGATTGATAGGTCATCCTCCAATCACAGCTTCCCCCCGGGGGAATCAGTGTCTGATTCAACGCTGTGATTGGAGGAATCCAGATGCCTCATTTTAGACCTAGGAAGAGGCTTTGAAACGGGTGGAGGAAGCTGGAGCTGCTGTGAAGTTTAAAAGGTAAGTTTTTTTTCACAACAGAAGTGAAATGTAACTTTTGCTGAATTAAAGTGCCCCTGTTTTTAATCGAAGTTTGAAAAACCGGGCACTTTAGCATCAAAATTTACATTCACTTTAAGCAGCTATAGATATCAATTTTCTTTATCATTTTAGATAAAATAGCTATCTTATCACTGTAATAGCTATAATAGTTAATTTCTGCATGACCTAATGTGCCAAAGTGGTGGCTCTGTACAGCATAGCAAGTAACAAAATTTACCTGCACACACACACATTTTATACATATTCATGCACATATTTACAA
The DNA here is from genome assembly GCF_027579735.1 of Bombina bombina. NCBI lineage: Eukaryota > Metazoa > Chordata > Amphibia > Anura > Bombinatoridae > Bombina > Bombina bombina. The sequence continues at coordinate 464,248,180 of NC_069504.1, read as the reverse complement.
ACTCACAACCACAAATTGTGAGAGAGAGCGACGGGGGGGGGGGGGGCAGAGAGCGATGTGGGGGAGGACACAGAGAGACCGGGGAAAGACAAAAGGTGAGACATAGGAGGGGAGATAGACCACTGAAAGGGAAGGAGGGGAGAGACCTATAAAAGGGAAGGAGGGGAAAGATCTCTGAAAGGGAAGGAGGGGAGAGACCTCTGAAAGGGAAGGATGGGAGAGACCACTGAAAGGGAAGTAGGGGAAAAACCACTGAAAGGGAAGGAGGGGAGAGACCACTGAAAGGGAAGGAGGGGAGAGACCACTGAAAGGGAAGGAGCGGAGAGACCACTAAAAGGCAAGGAGGGGAGAGACCACTGAAAGGGTAGGAAGGGAGGGACCCCGCCTCTCCTGTCTGTCACACAGCATGGTACCAAGCTCAACCTCCTCCCTACCTGCAGGTGAACTGTTGGGTCCAGCCTCCCATGGGGGGAATATCCAGAAACTTGGGGAGTGCTGCTCTGAGAGCCATCTTCCTCTTCACTCACTTTCAATTTTTAGTTCCCACCAATGTGCTCCCCCCCTCCCTGCTCAAACATTCCAGATGAGTCCGCTCCTACTTCCAAGACTTCCATCCATTTCCCTCTGCCATGGTCCCTACTCACCCTGGTGGCCTGGCCTCTCAGTGGCAGGGATAGAGAGAAGTTGAGCAGACAATAGGGACCGCAGTAGAGGGAACAGGAAGAGTAACAATCAGTCAGTCTGAGTGGAGCTATGGCCTGCCAGATATTCCCCTGACCATCATCATCAACAGAGCAAAGGTTTTTAGCCTACAACCCCTCCCACTTTCTCCTGGCCCCCGGGTCCAACTCACCGTGCTGCCACCTACAAAAAACACAGCACACTCTTCTTCCTGCAGTAGCACTGCTCTGGTGGTAAGGGTCCCTGAGAGCATCTGGCCCGTGACTACAGTTCCCCCTGATGGTGGCCCTGGTGCAGTAGGTTACTAAGCTTACCTTCTGTCCCACTGATGTCAGCTTTTCTCTCTATCTGAGCTACTGCTACCTACTCAGTGTTCCCGCTCTAACTGTTCAAGCACCCAGGAACTGTGTAACTGCTGTGCGTACATTAAACATGGTTGTGCTTTAGTTGAAGGGGAAAAAAAAGTCCTGCCCTGTTTGCGCCCCCCCCTTCTGGTGGTACGCTAAAGGGCAATCCAAAATTACCACTGCAAAGACCTGTGATAAATCATTATTATTAATAGTATAGCAGAGAACTACATGAAGCACTCTACTTGAGTACCATCTGCTTAGTGAACATGCAATATCCAACATGAATTTTACGCACCCCCATAGAAGTCTATTATGTGAGGGATTTAGCGCACCTGCGCTATCCAACATGCAAGATGCTAGACTTTTGCTCAAATTATAAAAAATGCCTTTGGACTTGTATTATGAGCGGACAAATAGAAGCTCTATTGATGGCAATGTTAAAACACAATAGAGCTAATATTTATTTTTACTTCCACTTGAAATCTAGTCCAATATGTTACTATTCCAGCATACTTTTAGCTTATATCATACAAAAATATGTTTCTATGCTGCATAAATAAATAGTATTGTCTTCAATAAATAGCAGTGGATGATAAATGGCTCTTCAATTACCCAGCTCTACTTGTCCTACTTTAATCAACTGTGAAAGGATGAATTGCTTGTGGGTGTTAACATATTCTTGTAGCGTACACATTATTCATTTTACATTTATTAGAAGCCTTGAGGCAGTATTAGCATCACAAAAATTATCTAGTCAGCATACAGCATACAGAGAAAGTGCGGCAGAATGCAATGCTGTCTACAGTTTATTCTAGACCAGTTTATTTTGGTATAGTAAACTACCTAAAAAAATTCTAGCACTTTTTAGATGGCTTTGGACTGCAATGAAACATCAGTTTCTTTAAAGGGACAGTCTAGACCAAAATAAACTTTCATTACTCAGATAGAGCATGCAATTTTAAACAATTTTCCAATTTACTTTTATCACCAATTTTGCTTTGTTCTCTTGGTATTCTTAGTTGAAAGCTTAACCTAGGAGGTTCATATGCTAATTTCTTAGACCTTGAAGCCCACCTCTTTTCAGATTGCATTTTAACAGTTTTTCACCACTAGAGGGTGTTAGTTCACGTATTTCATATAGATAACACTGTGCTTGTGCACGTGAAGTTATCTGGGAGCAGGCACTGATTGGCTAGACTGCAAGTCTGTCAAAAGAACTGAAAAAAGGGGCAGTTTGCAGAGGCTTAGAAACAAGATAATCACAGAGGTTAAAAGTATATTATTATAACTGTGTTGGTTATGCAAAACTGGGGAATGGGTAATAAAGGGATTATCTATCTTTTAAAACAATACAAATTATGATGTAGACTGTCCCTTTAAGGGACATAAGCCAAACATTCTGAAAACACTTTTACTGATTATATTAACATTACTAAAATGTATTTTACTTTGGTAACCAAATTAACCAGATTTTTTATTTTTTTTTTAGGGAATTTTTTATTTTGGGGGGCTTTGTTATTTTTTTAGGGGGCTTAGAGTAGGTGTAATTAGTTTAAAATTGTTGTAATATTTTTCTTATGTTTGTAAATATTTTTTTATTTTCTGTAACTTAGATCTTTTTTATTTTTTGTACTTTAGCTAGTTTATTTAATTGTATTTATTTGTAGGAATTGTGTTTAATTAATTTATTGATAGTGTAGTGTTAGGTTAATTGTAGGTAATTGTAGGTAGTTTATTTAATTATTTTATTGATAGGGTAGTGTTAGGTTTAATTATATCTTAGGTTAGGACTTATTTTACAGGTAATTTTGTTATTATTTTAACTAGGTAACTATTAAATAGTTCTTAACTATTTAATAGCTATTGTACCTGGTTAAAATAATTACAAAGTTACCTGTAAAATAAATATTAATCCTAAAATAGCTATAATATAATTATAATTTATATTGTAGCTATATTAGGATGTATTTTACAGGTAAGTATTTAGCTTTAAATAGGAATCATTTATTTAATAAGAGTTAATTTATTTCGTTAGATAAAAATTATATTTAACTTAGGGGGGTGTTAGTGTTAGGGTTAGACTTAGCTTTAGGGGTTAACACATTTATTAGAATAGCGGTGAGCTCCGGTCGGCAGATTAGGGGTTAATAATTGAAGTTAGGTGTCGGCGATGTTAGGGAGGGCAGATTAGGGGTTAATACTATTTATGATAGGGTTAGTGAGGCGGATTAGGGGTTAATAACTTTATTATAGTAGCGCTCAGGTCCGCTCGGCAGATTAGGGGTTAATAAGTGTAGGCAGGTGTCGGCGACGTTGAGGGGGGCAGATTAGGGGTTAATAAATATAATATAGGGGTCGGCGGTGTTAGGGGTAGCAGATTAGGGGTACATAGGGATAACGTAGGTGGCGGCGATTTGCGGTCGGAAGATTAGGGGTTAATTATTTTAAGTAGCTTGCGGCGACGTTGTGGGGGGCAAGTTAGGGGTTAAGAAATATAATATAGGGGTCGGCGGGGTTAGGGGCAGCAGATTAGGGGTACATAAGTATAACGTAGGTGGCGGTCGGCAGATTAGGGGTTAAAAATTTTAATCGAGTGGCGGCGATGTGGGGGGAGCTTGGTTTAGGGGTACATAGGTAGTTTATGGGTGTTAGTGTACTTTAGGGTACAGTAGTTAAGAGCTTTATAAACCGGCGTTAGCCAGAAAGCTCTTAACTCCTGCTATTTTCAGGCGGCTGGAATCTTGTCGTTAGAGCTCTAACGCTCACTGCAGAAACAACTCTAAATACCGGCGTTAGAAAGATCCCATTGAAAAGATAGGCTACGCAAATGGCGTAGGGGGATCTGCGGTATGGAAAAGTCGCGGCTGAAAAGTGAGCGTTAGACCCTTTAATCACTGACTCCAAATACCAGCGGGCGCCCAAAACCAGCGTTAGGAGCCTCTAACGCTGGTTTTGACGGCTACCGCCGAACTCTAAATCTAGGCCCTAGTGTCTTGCTACTGGCATTATAAAGTCAATAGGATTCACATGCATTCTACAATATCTTCCTAGACTACCAGGTTGAATGGAAGAAAACCAAGGGGGAATAGTAAAAGTTTCATGCTGCATAAACTTCCATTAAATAGACTGTATAGTTGTGATGAAGCGTTTTTTCTACACAGAACATACTCTGTTTACTTTATTTATCCACAACAAGATTACTAAATACAATTAAGATGTGCCTCAATCGTTTGAAGATTTGTGTGTCTAATTGGAAGTGCACAAACAATAATGCATGAATTCTATGGTATGAAATTCCATCTGAAGAAAGCATATGAACTAAATCATGACCATATGCTTTCATATATATGTGCCTGTGTTTGACTTGGATGCAAGTGGATTAAAAAATGCATACGCACTTATAGCAATATATTAAAGGGATCTGAAACCCAAAATTTGTATTTCATCATTGAGATGGGGCATGCAATTTTAAACAACTTTCCAATTGACTTCTCTGTTTGCTTCCTTATCTTGGTATCCTTTATTAAAAAAGCATACAAAGGCAGGCTCAGGAGCACCAATGTACTTCTGGAAGCTAGCTGCTAATTGGTAGCTGCAGTTGGCTCACCCAATGTGTTCAGCTAGCTGCCAGTACTGTATTGTTGCTCTTTCAACAAAGGATACAAAGTGAATGAAGCAAATTTGACAATAGAAGTGAATTGGAAAGCTGTTTAAGGTTTAATAATCTATGTGAATCACAAAATAAAAAAAATGGGTTTGAAATCTATTTAAAGGGACACTGAACCCAAATTTTTTCTTTCGTGATTCAGATGGAGCATGCAATTTTAAGCACCTTTCTAATTGACTCCTATTATAAAATTTTCTTCATTCTCTTGGTATCTTTATTTAAAAAGCAAGAATGAAAGTTTAGATGCCGGCCCATTTTTGGTGAACAATCTGGGTTGTTCTTGCTGATTGGTGGATTAAATCACCCACCAATAAACAAGTGCTGTCCAGCGTCTGAACCAAAAATTGTTTGGCTCCTTAGCTTAGATGCCTTATTTTTCAAATAAAGATAGCAAGAGAACGAAGACAAATTGATAATAGGAGTAAATTAGACAGTTGCTTAAAATTGCATGTTCTATCTGAATCATGAAAGAAAAAAATGTGAGTTCAGTGTCCCATTAAGGAAACCTGAGCTGATTTTTTTATGTATCTAATTATTTTGTAAACAAATTGTTTAAATATTTCCCTTGCATAAATAATGCATAAATAAAATAAAATAAAACTGGTAAATTCTTATTGGTGAGGGGGAGGATCATCCTTTTCTACCTTTTAATTCTGTTCATATATATTTACCCCCCCCCTTCCTCTTCTTGTCCTTAGTACAGCATAAGAAATCTAAATAAAGGACTGCCTTGAATATTTATGGCTGCTGTAAACTCTGAGAATTATGGGTGTTACATGAGTGTATTCAGCACTCAGAAATACTGCTACTAGTTGAAGCATGTGCTACACCAAAAATGCTATAAAATGCAATAGCATTATTTATTTGTACCTAGAGAAAAACAGAGCATTTACCATTAGAGTTGACACCTTTCTGGTAAAAAAAATACTGGCAGTGCTCATTAGCATACATTTGCATACAAAATTATACAGTCTAAATTGGGAACTACAGCTGCTAGAACCAATTTTAAATGACCATTTGTTTATACTTAGATTCTAACACACTAACAATAAGTTTGCCCATTATAGCATCTTTATTTCTATATTTAATCTTTATTTTCAACTTTGACCTGAACCATAAAAATGCTGGCCGTGTTGGTAATATATCAGCTGGGTGACAACCATATTTACCATCAGTAACAGATGATACATAAGGGCTAAATAAGCTATTACCAGTCCTTTAATTATAAAACTGCAACAAGGGGTTGTTAACACTATAGTTTTAGCAGCAATTATCGGGGGCTAAACACATTTACATGAGTAATAGTACAATAATAAAATGCTTCCACCCATTACAACCTTTTCTTTTTGCACTTGCAAGTCCCTTAAATAAAATAATCTATTTATGTGACCTTTTGATATTTGAAAGAGTTATTTTTTAGTTATGCAGAAGAAAAAGAAAACTAGCTATGATTTGTGATTGTCTGTGACTATTAATGATTGCTATAGGACCATAAATGTTGTCAAATGACCATTTGACAACATTTATGGTCCTATAGCAATCATTAATAGTTACCAGAGGACCCTTAGGGGCCGAATTATCAAGCTCCGAATGGAGCTTGATGCCCCTGTTTCCGCGCGAGCCTTCAGGCTCACCAGAAACAGCAGTTATGAAGCAGCGGTCTAAAGAACTAATAACTTGTCCGTCTGCTCTGAGGCTGCGGACATCAATCCGCCCGATCCTATACGATCCGGCTGATTGACACCCCCTGCTAGCTGCCGATTGGCCACAAATCTACAGGGGGCGGCTTTGCACAAGCAGTTCACAAGAACTGCTTGTGCAATGATAAATCCTGACAGCATATGCTGTCTGCATTTATCAATGTGCGGCTACATCATATCATGTCCGCTCGCACTTACATAAATTGGCCCCTTAGCCTCTGTTCTTGCTAGTGGGTCATGTGACTTGCTCTGACCACCACTTAGGCATCAGGCATCATAAATGTAAATCAGCCTTCAACAAAATTGTGCAGAATGCCTAATATCTCTAACTAGCAGAATGTTTCTTAATCTTAACATGTTCTATAGAGGTTGAAGGATACCAGAACCCTAGTTTATTTAAAACCATATTTAACGCAAATAACAAAAAACAGGTATTCATTGCAGGGTCGGATGGGCACCCTAGAGGTGCCGTTCCAGTCCCAGTAGAGACCTCTATAGTTATGCCCCTGTGAATCTGATTATGGTTAATTTTGCTCCTATCTGAATAATTTAAAAAATATATGTTTTAGCTTGTTAATGTGCCATATCTGAGTAGTTCCATATCTATTCATAAAAAGGTGTTGACATTTTTTTTTAATTAATTTTAAAACATTAAGGAAAGTTGTAAAACATTTTATTTATTTGGTGTTATTTTGATGATGTTAGCTCTAACTTACAGTTTTCATATATAGAAACATGTTTGTAATTGTACTGTGTTTAAGCAGTACTGATTCAAGCAACACACCAAAATCTCCATCAATTATGCAATAACATATCAAAATAGGTTAATTCATAGTGACTTTAAATGTTCATATTTCCTACAAGTTTTTTAAATTAACCTCTTGTCAAATCTGTTAAAGCCTAGGAAATACCAATTACTGCACTTTTTGAGGTTTTGATGAAATTTGAGATTAAATACAGTGAAACGTTACAGCAATACTTGAGTTCTTTGGTCTGCTGTATGCTAACAGAACTACACACAGACATTTAAGTAATTAGAGGTAAATGTAAGCCTCTCAAAAAACATAATCACAAAAGCAGCACTGTTTGCAAACACGAGTTATGTTTTTTGCAATCCTCTGAGACATAAAAGGGGAAGGAACTGTATTTAGTTTATTTAGATGCTCTAAAGTTTAAAGCAAACTGTATTATTCTGTGAGCGGCATAACATGTTTGTTGTTCCAATATGTTTCCTTTTTTCTTAATAGGACATTAAAGTCTATCTTTTTCCTTCGTTATATCTCAAAATAAAAAAAAAAGAAGGGAAAATGTTAAATGTACTAGATATACTGTAATATCTTTGATACAGTCAGCACACAAGCACAGACCATTCACCAAATTCATGCTAATCAGTTGATTATATATTCATGTGGGTATAAGAAGGGTTACCAGGTGTCCAGTCCAGTATTTTAGTATTCATAAAAATACTGGACACTTAAGTGTCTGTTTTTTTTTAAATTTCCTGTGTGTTAGCTAAATGTAAAAGACAGTAGAAATATGGAGCAGAAAAAAATGGGGAGCAGTTGAGGGGATAAAATCACTATTGTTTAACTGTTACTGGCAGGTTAAGAGGTAAAACTATTTATTTTTATGTTGCTGGCACACAAGGGGTAAAATAATTGCTGAGTTACATAAAATATACATGTGGGGCAGGGGCGGAACTACCAATGGTGCAGCAGGTGCAGTTGCACCAGGGCCCAAGTGCTTGGGGGGCCATAGCAGCCAGTCTATACATAGGTGTGTGCAGAGTGTGTACAATCCTAATTGAGGGGAGTCTTTTATTAGTGCAGGTTGCCACTTGCCAGTCTATCTATCAATCTATTTATTTATCGATCTTAAAATCATTATACAGAACAGCATGTATATTATCACTAATGGTTACTACTGAGTTAGCTCTAGGGGGCCCACAAATAATGTTGCACCAGGGCTCTCTGTTAAGTAGGTCTGCTACTGATGTGGGGTCAATAGTGGGGGCCTAGGTAGAGCTTTTGGATGGGGCATTATGTGACTCCATCTACCATTGTGCCCAGTCATCAAAATACTTTCCAGTATTTTTGTGGACAGTTGGCAACCATCCAGCTCTTTCACATACATCATAATCAAAACCAATAGGTAGGTGTGAACTAAACAGAGAAATGGGACCTAGTAGCACCTGCCAAAAATGAAATTCTAAAAGGCAGGTAGAAAAAACTAGCCACTAAGCTTCAAAGAACAATTAAAAAAACAAATAACAATTTTCAAAATTTCCTGGAAAAAATGGCATTAGCCAATACACAGAGATACAGCTACTAATGGAAAATGGAAAGAATTTGTTTTTTCTTTGGCTAACAAAAATATTTCTAGGCACAATTAATATCACAGCAAACAAATTATGCGAGGAAAAAAAACCCTACATCTTTTATTATTATTATTAGAGAAGTTATCGTTTATACATCCACTATTTTTACAGTTTATGAATATTTTTTTTTTTTTTAATTGTCTGCAGGAGAACTTTATAGCAACAAGATTTTAAAAAGAAACTGCGCTGGTTAAAAATCCTAAAATTTGGGACTGGTAAAAAAGCTTGTCCCAATGGTAAAAAAGGGGTGGAGACTTGTATTTGTAAGAGACGTTATTTTCTACTATTTTACTTTTTAAATACCACTTCTTCCTAATTTAGATATCTCCTTGCCCTGGGTAGTGACATATACATGACATATAAATAACTTTCAAGTTAAGTAAGCATCATTGAGTGAATGACAAACCATTTATAATTGTATCACAACTGTCTGCAAACTGAGCCGTATATCTTCTTTTGAATGTTCAACACACTAAGATCTGGGTTTGCACAGAACGTAGTGTGTTGCAGTTTCACAAGAAAAAATGTCACTCTGAAAATAGCAGAATGCCGCTGGCGTCCACCATCTCCGGCATTTGTTTCCTTCTGAATGTCATGAATGCACATGCCTACCAAACAGCATTATCAGATTGGTGTCCAAAAGAGAATAAAAAACCCATTTTATTTCTCTGTTCTATTTCCTTTACCAATAAAATACATATTACAAATAATATAAGCACAATAAAACCCACACAATCTAATAGTTGCCATAACACTCTTTCTTTAGCTTCTGTAGCCTACTGTTTCTCTATTAATCACAATAACAGGGTTTAAGATAAACTCAAACCAGTATACAGTAACTAATTGGGGACTATGGGCTCAATATAACAAATGCTGGGCAGACGAGGTTCAGTGTCACTAACCTCATCCACCCAACTTTGCAATGCTGCCACCTGCTTGTGCGCAGCCAATCAAGACCAAGAGGGGGCTGTCAATCATCTCATTCTGATCAGATTGAGATGATTGCTATCTGCAGAGACTGCTGCTACTTAAATAGCGATTCAGGCTCACTTTGAGTGAAGCTGAAACGCTGGGGCTTCGAAGCTGCTATCGCAGCTTGGTAAATGGATCCCTATAGATAAGCCAGAGGACTGGAGTTAAAAAAAAAAGTGCAACACACAAATATCTAGATTTGATCATGCCTAATTATTACTAAAATGAGGAAAACAACATTTAATGTAGATTGACCTTTTCTTAATATAGTAACTCTGATAAATTGCTGAACAAAAACTCTGGAAGGGAAAATATTTCCTAAATAGAGAGGAAATCCAAACAGTCTAATTAACCAAGTACTTCAGCAGAGTTATGTAACTATAAAGCTTAAAGCTCAATTAATTATGATCATGCAGAGCTTGTTCTGTTAAGCCTTCCAGCTCCGTTTGGATTGTATTCAACATCCACAATAAAAGCTCAAATTATATGCTTTAATGTTTTATATCTAAATATTTATTTATTTTATAGGTAAAACAATAAATCACAGTTTAGAAAGTGTTTTATCAATATAAGGCAGACAGTGTTTTTTCAAGACCATGGGCTGGATTCATAGACGCTTGTGAGATTGTTCAGAGGCCTTTATGTAAAGCCAAGATCATGTCTGTAATTCATTGAGTGTCGCTTAATCTATATTTCAGCAGTTTTGCCGGTGGATGTTCCTGCCATTAACATCCGTAGCTGTCTGTGGTGCTCAGTACATGATAACTCACACATCAAATATGAACCGCTAGCAACACGCAAAATCAGTAACCCCACTTTAGAAACAGTTCACCAAAATGAAAGGGTTCTCTGCTCTCTCCCAGACACGAATAAGGAGTTTGCATTGGGTGTTCCAGAGTATTCTAGAGGTATAGTCAGGATTTTTTCCTACACTTAGGTTGAGTATATGGAATTCCTAAAGACTCTATTGCCTGATAAAGTATCTCATCCCACATCTCTCGTGTCTATTTCAAAGCTGATGAAGTTGCCACGTTTTTATTTTGTTTCTCTTTAACTGTTTTCTAGTCTTCCTGTTTGCTTTTGCTAAGTTTTGAAAGACTTTTTGTGATGCTGGCATACTTCACAGTGGAGCTTGTTCTGTGCGCCAAAAGCCAAATAGGTATGAGATAGATGCTTCTCTAATAATTATAATAGAGAGTGCAACTCCTGAATGTGATGAGCGGCGCATACAACTCTTTTTTTCCACCAAACATCAGTTTCAGAAATGGATTTTATAGACTCTAGACCAGACATCTTCAAACATGGCCCACCAGAGGTTTTGGAGCTACATTTCCCATGATGCTCAGCCCAGACTCACAATGACACTGGGGGCAATGGTGCAGTTGAGGAGCTGTTAGGGAGGGGAAAGGTTGCAGAGTGTCTCAGATTGGATACACAGATATTCTCACAAGGAGAAAAATACTTTGCGTTACAAAAAGTGGCTGAATTAGTATCTGGCTGATATTAAAACAGATTATTTAATGTACAAAATAATATACACATATGTCTGCATATATCACAATGCAGACCTATAGATTAAAAGTGTAGTACAATGAGCAATATACAAACAATATGTGCAAAAACAGTGACAATATTGCCGGAGTCTCCATTATTTCATCTAAAACTCCAGCAATATTGTCACTGTTTTTGCACATATTCTTTGTATATTGCTCATTGTTCTACACTTTTAATCATTTTTTGTATGCAATCTATAGGTCTGCATTGTGATATATGCAGGTATATGTGTATATTATTTTGTACATTAAATAATCTGTTTTCAATATCAGCCAGATACTAGTTCAGTTACTTTTGTGGCGCAAAGGTATTTTTCTCCTTGAAAGAATATCTGTGTATCTTGTGTATTTTCGAAGGGATTTAGGGATTCACTTTTAATATACCTTGTGCTTTTAATATAAGTTGCTACAGCGCAAAATATCTAACTAACCTTTTTTTGCTAGAGTGTCTCAGATTACAACACACAGGAGGATAGACACAGTAAATTAACAGAGGCAATTGGCAAATAGTGCAGCTGATCTTCACAGTCTGATTTATTCACAGCAATGGACTGGGTGAGCTGTTGGGGACAAATGGATTTTTTTCATATTATAGACTAACAAATCATATTTTAGCTCAATGTGTAGGAATTGGTGTATATTTAAAACTCATGCTAAAATCAATAAGCTGCAGATGATACAGCACACCTATATAACAGACCTTCCAACTGTCCCTATTTGAGAGGGACAGTCCCTATTTTCTATCTTAGTCCTGACAGCCATATGTCCCTATTTACATTAGACACATACCCAGACTACCCAGATACACCTACAACCCCCCAGACACACCCACATATGCCACAATCGCACCCACTATCCACCCATGACCTTGTTGCCTTTCAATATGGCCCCACCCACAAAACAGTAACATAACATAACAGTGATAATTGCCAGGACATCAGAATTCAGGGACCAAAAGCAATATTCCAGGATTGTGCGGGACTGTTAGCAACTATGACAATGAGAGAAAAGCACTACAAAAAATCAGGATGCCAAAGTCCAATAGCCCATGTAAGCAATGTTTCAGGGCCCCAAACCCTTTATCAAGGAGGAAAAACAATAGTATGGTGAATAGTAACCATCACCCAGCTGTTTAATGTCTCTTTAAGGAACCAAAAATGTCTCCATTCATCCTAATTACTCACAAGCATTAAAATGATAACTATATTATGCCTTCATGAGAAATTCACTGTATTCCCCATAATGAGTAACAAGTTAATTAACTCTATCAAATATAAACATAATGGCTGCTTATAGCAAACATTCAAGGACAGAGAACACATTTAATTAAACTTAACATGGAGACGTAATAACAATTTGACATTTGAAGATTAAGCTATTCAATCTTATGACAGTAAATGTGTTCTGACATAAGAGTATGAATGTTCCATGGAATAAGTGACATGGGAATGCACCATTGCTATATTTTCTCATTCTAAATCCTTAGAATATTTCATTAACTTGCCACTTGAGAGCACAAATGGAAAACTGATGCTGGATCCAGTTCAATTATAATGGATAACATTTGATTGTCCCACTTCACATTAACAGGATACATCTATATTTCTCCATGATTTTATTTCAGCAATTCAAGTGGCGAAACTAAAACAACAAAATATAACATTTGCTTATTTAAAAAGAAAAATCTAAAGATGGTACTAGAGTTTAATCAAATAAAATATCTCTCTCTATATTTATATATAAACAAAGTTATAGTCATGTCCCTATTTTGTCAGATGTGTTGTGCTCTATCTGATACAGCCATCTCTAGTGAGCATTCCAAACTATTGAGCAAGTCTAATTTGTCATGGTTGGCATGCTTTTGCCATTAATGTTCTTCTTCATAAAACAGTATACTATTTACTGATATGAAGCTTTATATGTGGTTGTACTGTATATAACTTGTTGACCTTTATGAGATATGCTTTTTATTCTCTCATATCTGGTACATTTTTCAGAATCTCTGGTCTCAAACTAATTACAATAATGCACGGGTCACCCTACAAGTATGAAGATTATTAAGCTAAGAGATAGGATATTTGAGCACTTAAAAGGACACAAAAGCCTAAATGTTTCTTTCATGATTCAGACAGGACATGCAATGTTGCATGTATTGCGCCAGATACCTACTTAGGTAGCTCTTAAATAAAGAATACCATGAGAACTAAGCAAATTAGATAATAGAATTGGAATTTTTGAAAATTGTATGCTCTGTCTGAATCGCAAAAGAACATTTTTGGGTTTCATATCACTTTAAATGACATATACATATGTAAGTTTTAACAATGGAACAAAGAAGATGTAGAAAATTATATATGAGATGTTTAATGGAGTAAGCTATATTACAGTTTAAGACCCAAAAATTAAGTGGATATACATGATAAGGGTGACATTAAGGGCTAAATGTATCAAATGTCGGGCAGGCATGATCCGCTGTTGCATACACTGTCAGCATTTATCATTGCACAAGCATTTCTGGTGAAATGCTTGTGCAATGCCATGCCCTGCACATTCGCGACCAATCAGCTGCTAGCAGGGGGTGACAATCAACCTGATCATATTCGATAGGGTTGATTTCTGCTGATTTCTGAGCCTCAGAGCAGGCGGACAGGTTATGGAGCAGTGGTCTTTAGACTGCTGCTTCATAACTTGTGTTTCTGGCGAGCCTGAAGGCTCGCCAGAAACATGCGGCAATCAAGCTCCATACGGAGCTTGATAAATATGCCCCAATGTCACTTTTGTCCCCAGAACTCTTAAAAGGGACGTCCCATTTTTTTATCATGACTTTACTTTTTCATTTTCTATTATACATGTGCAATGCTTGTGTTGGTATTATTTTTATGTCTACTGCTTAATAAGGCATGCAATATCTGCAGCTGTTAGCATCTCTGCAGCTGGGTAACAAGTTTCCTGCATGCTGTGGTGGTGGTCACATTTAAAAGGAGACGGGAGAAGTCTGCACGAGTGGGGGCACAGCGACTTGTAAGCAAAAAGAGAGTTGAGCAGCAGAAACAGAGTTAATTTGCAGAGAGAGAGACCAATTGAATAAGTTAAACAGAGAGAGAGTTGGAAAGCAGAGACATGGTTAAAGAGCAGAGAGAGAGAGTTGAAAAGCAGAGAGATTATTCTGTGAGTTTATGGTTAATAATTACTAATGTACTTTATTGTGAAGTAATATCTGCTGTGAATATTATGGGGCCGAATTATCATTGTCTGGAGGACATGATACGCTGTAGCATACGCTGTTGGTATTTAACATTGCACAAGCAGTTCTAGTGAACTGCTTGTGCAATGCCGCCCCCTGCAGATTTGCTGACAATCGGCCGCTAGCAGGGGGTGTCAATCAGCCCGATCGTCCGCAGCCTCAGAGCAGGCGGACCAGTTAAGGAACAGCGGTCTTAATGCAAAACAGCCAATAGGATGAGAGCTTCTGATATTCTATTGGCTGTTCAAATCAGCCAATAGAATTTCAGTAGCTCTCATCCTATTGGCTTTTCAATTTCAACAGCCAATAGAATTTCAGTAGCTCTCATCCTACTGACTGATTTGAATTTCCAAAATCAAATCAGCCAATAGAAATGCAAGGGTCGCCATTTTGAAAAGGCTCCCTTACATTGAATATTCAGAGTACTGCTGCGACCGAGGATGCTCCGCAACGGATGTCTTCAGGATGGACCCGCTCCATGCCGCCGGGATGAAGATAGAAGACGCCGCTGGGATGAAGATAGAAGATGTCGCCTGGATAAAGATAGAAGACGCCGCCTGGATGGATGAAGACCTCGCCGCCTGGATGAAGACTTCTCGCTGCTTGGATGTCCGGACTTCAGAAACTGTAAGTGGATTGCCGGGGGTTAGTGTTAGGATTTTTGAAACTTTTTTGGGTGGGTTTTTTTTTTTAGTTTAGGGTTTGGGCTCTTCTTAAAAGAGCTAAATGCCCTTTTTAGGGCAATGCAAAAGAGCTATATGCCCATGCAAATGCCCTTTTCAGGGCAATAGGTAGCTTAGGTTTTTGTTAGAGTTAAAGGGACACTTAACTCAATTTTTTTTTCAGATAGAGCATGCAATTTTAAGCAACTTTCTAATTTACTCCTATTATCAATTTTTCTTCATTCTCTTGCTATCTTTATTTGAAAAAGAAGACATTCTAGTTTTTTTATTAGTTCAGACCTCTAGACAGCACTTTTTTTTGGTAGATGAATTTATCCACCAATCACCAAGAACAACCCAGGTTGTTCACCAATAATGGGCCGGCATCTAAACTTACATTCTTACATTTCAAAAACCAAGAGAATGAAGAATATTTGATAACAGGAGTAAATTAGAAAGTTGCTTAAAATGTCATGCTCTATCTGAATCACAGAAGAAAACATTTGGGTTCAGTGTCCCTTTAAGTTTTTTTATTTTGGGGGGTTTGTTGGGTGGTGGGTTTTACTGTTGGGGGGTCTTTGTATTTTTTTTACAGGTAAAAGAGCTTTTTAACTTAGGGCAATGCCCTACAAAGGCCCTTTTAATGGCTATTGGTAATTTATTATAGGCTAGGTTTTTTTTTATTTTGGGTGGTCTTTTTTTTTATAGGGCTATTAGATTAGGTGTAATTGTTTTTTATTTTTGATCATTTAATTTGTTATTTTTCATAATTTAGTGTTTTTATTTATATTTATATTTAATTTAGTATTTTTTATTTTTTGTAATTAGATACTTTGTAATTTTTATAGTAGTGTTATGATTTTTTTTTAATGTGTACTTTAGTTTTCTTTAATTGATAGTTAGTTTAATTTTAGTTTAATAGTTATATTTGTTTAATTGTTAGTTTAAACTTAGTTTTCTTAATTTGACAGGTAAGTTTTAATTTAATTTAAGATAGGGAAATTGTAATTTTAATATAAAGTTAGGGGCGCATTACGTTTAGGGGTTACTAGTTTAAATTAGTTTATTGCAATGTGGGGGCTTTCGGTTTAGGGGTTAATAGTTTAATTTAGCATATTTCATTTTGGGAAGCTTGCGGTTTAGGGGTTAATAGGTTTATTACAGCGGCAGCGTTGTCATGGAGCGGCAGAATAGGGGTTAATAACTTTAGCATAGTGGGGCCATGTGGGCGGACTGCAGATTAGGGGTTAATAATATTTTAACAGTGTTTGCGATGCGGGAGGGCGGCGGGTTAGGGGTTAATAACGTTATTATAGTGGTGACAATGTCGGGGAATGGCGGACTAGGGGTTAATACATTTTATTAGTGGTAGCAATGTCGGTAAAGGCAGATTAGGGGTTAATACATTTAATTTAGTGTTTGTGATGCGGGAGGGCCTCGGTTTAGGGGTTAATAGGTAGTTTATGGGTGTTAGTGTACTTTTTAGCAGTTTAGTTATGAGTTTTATGTAACAGTTTTGTAGAGTAAAACTCATAACTACTGCTCTCAGAAGGCGGTACGGATCTTGTTGTTATAGGGTGTAACGCAAGCTTTTTATTTAGCCTCACCGCAAAACTTGTAATGGCTGCGCTAGGGAAGTCCCATGAAAAAAACATCATTTTTACGAGTGCAGGACTGACGTTGCATTACAGGCTAACAGGCTTGTGGTACAGCTATACTGACAAGACTTGTAATGGCTGCGGTGCTGTTTTAACTCTGAAATTACCATTTTTTTTCAGCGTTAAAACACAAACGCACAATTTTTAATCTACCTGAGTGATAATAGTGGCAGCTAATATTTTCATTCATTATTTTAAAATAAATGGTTTGAAATGTGACAACCAACATCTAGTCTAATAGTTCATCCTTTTGAAATTGAGTATGTTGCGTTGTTGGTGAAGATGAATGCCCTTTTATGTTATGCAGCAAGATGCACTTCTCTTAAAAGTCTCACCTGCAGTAGTGTAAAAAACACAATTTCCAAATTTAAATTACAGGAAAAGCAAGCAAAACAAATACTGTAAGCGCAGTGTAAACCTATTTGTATCATACATAACTAAACGTTTTTGGCGAGTTAATTTTGAGTTGTAAAAACGTTGCACAATAAACATAAAAAGTACCTTTAAAAGCACAGTTACACTCATAATAACACTGTCTGATAAAAATTATTTTTAAAAAATGCATAAAATGTTATAAGGTCTCAAAGATATAAGGTCTCAGGTGTTAAAAAAGGCACAAAGGGTTTAACATAGAGATACATACATATAGTTAAATTCTAAATCACGAAACATGATGTGCAAAAACAGAATTTATGTTTACCTGATAAATTACTTTCTCCAACGGTGTGTCCGGTCCACGGCGTCATCCTTACTTGTGGGATATTCTCTTCCCCAACAGGAAATGGCAAAGAGC
Source organism: Bombina bombina (assembly GCF_027579735.1). Taxonomy (NCBI): domain Eukaryota; kingdom Metazoa; phylum Chordata; class Amphibia; order Anura; family Bombinatoridae; genus Bombina; species Bombina bombina. The sequence goes on along the minus strand of NC_069504.1, from coordinate 464,230,523 downwards.
CCAGCAAAGCTGGTCACATGATCCCTCCTAGGCTCCGCCTACCCCAGTCATTCGACCGACGTTAAGGAGGAATATTTGCATAGGAGAAACCATATGGTACCGTGGTGACTGTAGTTAAAGAAAATAAATTATCAGACCTGATTAAAAAAACCAGGGCGGGCCGTGGACCGGACACACCGTTGGAGAAAGTAATTTATCAGGTAAACATAAATTCTGTTTTCTCCAACATAGGTGTGTCCGGTCCACGGCGTCATCCTTACTTGTGGGAACCAATACCAAAGCTTTAGGACACGGATGAAGGGAGGGAGCAAATCAGGTCACCTAAATGGAAGGCACCACGGCTTGCAAAACCTTTCTCCCAAAAATAGCCTCAGAAGAAGCAAAAGTATCAAACTTGTAAAATTTGGTAAAAGTGTGCAGTGAAGACCAAGTCGCTGCCCTACATATCTGATCAACAGAAGCCTCGTTCTTGAAGGCCCAAGTGGAAGCCACAGCCCTAGTGGAATGAGCTGTGATTCTTTCGGGAGGCTGCCGTCCGGCAGTCTCGTAAGCCAATCTGATGATGCTTTTAATCCAAAAAGAGAGAGAGGTAGAAGTTGCTTTTTGACCTCTCCTTTTACCGGAATAAACAACAAACAAGGAAGATGTTTGTCTAAAATCCTTTGTAGCATCCAAATAGAATTTTAGAGCGCGAACAACATCCAAATTGTGCAACAAACGTTCCTTCTTTGAAACTGGTTTCGGACACAGAGAAGGTACGATAATCTCCTGGTTAATGTTTTTGTTAGAAACAACTTTTGGAAGAAAACCAGGTTTAGTACGTAAAACCACCTTATCTGCATGGAACACCAGATAAGGAGGAGAACACTGCAGAGCAGATAATTCTGAAACTCTTCTGGCAGAAGAAATTGCAACTAAAAACAAAACTTTCCAAGATAATAACTTAATATCAACGGAATGCAAGGGTTCAAACGGAACCCCCTGAAGAACTGAAAGAACTAAATTGAGACTCCAAGGAGGAGTCAAAGGTTTGTAAACAGGCTTAATTCTAACCAGAGCCTGAACAAAGGCTTGAACATCTGGCACAGCAGCCAGTTTTTTGTGAAGTAACACCGACAAGGCAGAAATCTGTCCCTTCAGGGAACTTGCAGATAATCCCTTTTCCAATCCTTCTTGAAGGAAGGATAGAATCCTAGGAATCTTAACCTTGTCCCAAGGGAATCCTTTAGATTCACACCAACAGATATATTTTTTCCAAATTTTGTGGTAAATCTTTCTAGTTACAGGCTTTCTGGCCTGAACAAGAGTATCGATAACAGAATCTGAGAACCCTTGCTTCGATAAAATCAAGCGCTCAATCTCCAAGCAGTCAGCTGGAGTGAAACCAGATTCGGATGTTCGAACGGACCCTGAACAAGAAGGTCTCGTCTCAAAGGTAGCTTCCAAGGTGGAGCCGATGACATATTCACCAGATCTGCATACCAAGTCCTGCGTGGCCACGCAGGAGCTATCAAGATCACCGACGCCCTCTCCTGATTGATCCTGGCTACCAGCCTGGGGATGAGAGGAAACGGCGGGAACACATAAGCTAGTTTGAAGGTCCAAGGTGCTACTAGTGCATCCACTAGAGCCGCCTTGGGATCCCTGGATCTGGACCCGTAGCAAGGAACTTTGAAGTTCTGACGAGAGGCCATCAGATCCATGTCTGGAATGCCCCACAGCTGAGTGACTTGGGCAAAGATTTCCGGATGGAGTTCCCACTCCCCCGGATGCAATGTCTGACGACTCAGAAAATCCGCTTCCCAATTTTCCACTCCTGGGATGTGGATAGCAGACAGGTGGCAGGAGTGAGACTCCGCCCATAGAATGATTTTGGTCACTTCTTCCATCGCTAGGGAACTCCTTGTTCCCCCCTGATGGTTGATGTACGCAACAGTTGTCATGTTGTCTGATTGAAACCGTATGAACTTGGCCCTCGCTAGCTGAGGCCAAGCCTTGAGAGCATTGAATATCGCTCTCAGTTCCAGAATATTTATCGGTAGAAGAGATTCTTCCCGAGACCAAAGACCCTGAGCTTTCAGGGATCCCCAGACCGCGCCCCAGCCCATCAGACTGGCGTCGGTCGTGACAATGACCCACTCTGGTCTGCGGAATGTCATCCCTTGTGACAGGTTGTCCAGGGACAGCCACCAACGGAGTGAGTCTCTGGTCCTCTGATTTACTTGTATCTTCGGAGACAAGTCTGTATAGTCCCCATTCCACTGACTGAGCATGCACAGTTGTAATGGTCTTAGATGAATGCGCGCAAAAGGAACTATGTCCATTGCCGCTACCATCAACCCGATCACTTCCATGCACTGAGCTATGGAAGGAAGAGGAACGGAATGAAGTATCCAACAAGAGTCTAGAAGTTTTGTTTTTCTGGCCTCTGTCAGAAAAATCCTCATTTCTAAGGAGTCTATTATTGTTCCCAAGAAGGGAACCCTTGTTGACGGGGATAGAGAACTCTTTTCCACGTTCACTTTCCATCCGTGAGATCTGAGAAAGGCCAGGACAATGTCCGTGTGAGCCCTTGCTTGAGGAAGGGACGACGCTTGAATCAGAATGTCGTCCAAGTAAGGTACTACAGCAATGCCCCTTGGTCTTAGCACAGCTAGAAGGGACCCTAGTACTTTTGTGAAAATCCTTGGAGCAGTGGCTAATCCGAAAGGAAGCGCCACGAACTGGTAATGTTTGTCCAGGAATGCGAACCTTAGGAACCGATGATGTTCCTTGTGGATAGGAATATGTAGATACGCATCCTTTAAATCCACCGTGGTCATGAATTGACCTTCCTGGATGGAAGGAAGAATAGTTCGAATGGTTTCCATCTTGAACGATGGAACCTTGAGAAACTTGTTTAAGATCTTGAGATCTAAGATTGGTCTGAACGTTCCCTCTTTTTTGGGAACTATGAACAGATTGGAGTAGAACCCCATCCCTTGTTCTCTTAATGGAACAGGATGAATCACTCCCATTTTTAACAGGTCTTCTACACAATGTAAGAATGCCTGTCTTTTTATGTGGTCTGAAGACAACTGAGACCTGTGGAACCTCCCCCTTGGGGGAAGTCCCTTGAATTCCAGAAGATAACCTTGGGAGACTATTTCTAGCGCCCAAGGATCCAGAACATCTCTTGCCCAAGCCTGAGCGAAGAGAGAGAGTCTGCCCCCCACCAGATCCGGTCCCGGATCGGGGGCCAACATTTCATGCTGTCTTGGTAGCAGTGGCAGGTTTCTTGGCCTGCTTTCCCTTGTTCCAGCCTTGCATTGGTCTCCAAGCTGGCTTGGCTTGAGAAGTATTACCCTCTTGCTTAGAGGACGTAGCACCTTGGGCTGGTCCGTTTCTACGAAAGGGACGAAAATTAGGTTTATTTTTTGCCTTGAAAGGCCGATCCTGAGGAAGGGCGTGGCCCTTACCCCCAGTGATATCAGAGATAATCTCTTTCAAGTCAGGGCCAAACAGCGTTTTCCCCTTGAAAGGAATGTTAAGTAGCTTGTTCTTGGAAGACGCATCAGCCGACCAAGATTTCAACCAAAGCGCTCTGCGCGCCACAATAGCAAACCCAGAATTCTTAGCCGCTAACCTAGCCAATTGCAAAGTGGCGTCTAGGGTGAAAGAATTAGCCAATTTGAGAGCATTGATTCTGTCCATAATCTCCTCAAAAGGAGGAGACTCACTATCGACCGCCTTTATCAGATCATCGAACCAGAAACATGCGGCTGTAGCGACAGGGACAATGCATGAAATTGGTTGTAGAAGGTAACCTTGCTGAACAAACATCTTTTTAAGCAAACCTTCTAATTTTTTATCCATAGGATCTTTGAAAGCACAACTATCCTCTATGGGTATAGTGGTGCGTTTGTTTAAAGTGGAAACCGCTCCCTCGACCTTGGGGACTGTCTGCCATAAGTCCTTTCTGGGGTCGACCATAGGAAACAATTTTTTAAATATGGGGGGAGGGACGAAAGGAATACCGGGCCTTTCCCATTCCTTGTTAACAATGTCCGCCACCCGCTTGGGTATAGGAAAAGCTTCTGGGAGCCCCGGCACCTCTAGGAACTTGTCCATTTTACATAGTTTCTCTGGGATGACCAACTTGTCACAATCATCCAAAGTGGATAATACCTCCTTAAGCAGAATGCGGAGATGTTCCAACTTAAATTTAAATGCAATCACATCAGGTTCAGCCTGTTGAGAAATGTTCCCTGAATCAGTAATTTCTCCCTCAGACAAAACCTCCCTGGCCCCATCAGACTGGGTTAGGGGCCCTTCGGAAATATTATTATCAGCGTCGTCATGCTCTTCAGTATCTAAAACAGAGCAGCCGCGCTTACGCTGATAAGTGTTCATTTTGGCTAAAATGTTTTTGACAGAATTATCCATTACAGCCGTTAATTGTTGCATAGTAAGGAGTATTGGCGCGCTAGATGTACTAGGGGCCTCCTGAGTGGGCAAGACTCGTGTAGACGAAGGAGGGAATGATGCAGTACCATGCTTACTCCCCTCACTTGAGGAATCATCTTGGGCATCATTGTCATTATCACATAAATCACATTTATTTAAATGAATAGGAATTCTGGCTTCCCCACATTCAGAACACAGTCTATCTGGTAGTTCAGACATGTTAAACAGGCATAAACTTGATAACAAAGTACAAAAAACGTTTTAAAATAAAACCGTTACTGTCACTTTAAATTTTAAACTGAACACACTTTATTACTGCAATTGCGAAAAAACATGAAGGAATTGTTCAAAATTCACCAAATTTTCACCACAGTGTCTTAAAGCCTTAAAAATATTGCACACCAAATTTGGAAGCTTTAACCCTTAAAATAACGGAACCGGAGCCGTTTTGAACTTTAACCCCCTTACAGTCCCTGGTATCTGCTTTGCTGAGACCCAACCAAGCCCAAAGGGGAATACGATACCAAATGACGCCTTCAGAAGTCTTTTCTAAGTATCAGAGCTCCTCTCACATGCGACTGCATGCCATGCCTCTCAAAAACAAGTGCGCAACACCGGCGCGAAAATGAGGCTCTGCTTATGCTTTGGGAAAGCCCCTAAAGAATAAGGTGTCTAATACAGTGCCTGCCGATATTATTATATCAAAATACCCAGATAAAATGATTCCTCAAGGCTAAATATGTGTTAATAATGAATCGATTTAGCCCAGAAAAAGTCTACAGTCTTAATAAGCCCTTGTGAAGCCCTTATTTACTTGCTGAATAAACATGGCTTACCGGATCCCATAGGGAAAATGACAGCTTCCAGCATTACATCGTCTTGTTAGAATGTGTCATACCTCAAGCAGCAAGAGACTGCACACTGTTCCCCCAACTGAAGTTAATTGCTCTCAACAGTCCTGTGTGGAACAGCCATGGATTTTAGTGACGGTTGCTAAAATCATTTTCCTCATACAAACAGAAATCTTCATCTCTTTTCTGTTTCTGAGTAAATAGTACATACCAGCACTATTTCAAAATAACAAACTCTTGATTGAATAATAAAAACTACAGTTAAACACTAAAAAACTCTAAGCCATCTCCGTGGAGATGTTGCCTGTACAACGGCAAAGAGAATGACTGGGGTAGGCGGAGCCTAGGAGGGATCATGTGACCAGCTTTGCTGGGCTCTTTGCCATTTCCTGTTGGGGAAGAGAATATCCCACAAGTAAGGATGACGCCGTGGACCGGACACACCTATGTTGGAGAAATGCATATTTTACATTCCTATGCTCTTCACATAGACAATAATGTACTTTTTATTATTAAATATATATTTCTATATTTATATGATACTGTTCATGTAAAATAAATATCTTTACCTACGTATATAAATATATATATCTATAGGAATAGGTTTAGATATATACAGATATATATATATATATATATATATATATATATATATATATAAATATTTAAGAATAAATTTAACATATTCTGCTATGTGAAGAACATTGGAATGTGAAATAATATTTCATGTTGTGTTTAGTGCTCTTGAATATACGTGGTCGGGTTAGCATGCAAGTATGGGTGTTTTGTTTTTTTAAGTTTTCATGCTCTATTGACTTATATGGGAAAAGAAGATAATGCGGTTGCAATATATTTTTGTGCGCATTGGGTTTACTCTGGCACGCAAACGTTGTAACACGTGCACGCAAAAAGCCTCCATTTATTGAAGTCAATGCGTGAGCGCTCCACTCATAACCTAGTCCTTAATAAACTAGACTGATTTCCACCTCAACTTTAGCCACTTAGGAAATACTTCAGGTATTTATTATTTTAATAAACATGTAAATATAACTAATAGCTAGAGGCACAAATCAAGCTGAAATTGTTTCAAGTTTAACATCTTTATTCAAGATCAAAAGCAAAATGACCAGCATGTTTTTCTTTTTAAATAAATTGTTACCATGAAAACAAAAGAAAAAAAGATAGTTAATCTGTTTAATAACTTATATAAACATCTGGGATTAGGAGGTCCAACTTTATCTTTAACTTAAGTTGTTTCTTATGTGTATTATTTAATGTTTAGGAGTTGACTGTTATCATTTTGTTTCCCTGTCCATAAGTATTAAAACCCTATTTGTTATTAGCCTTTGATAAATTACAAGGTGTGTTTGTTTAGTGAAACTGTAATATCATTAATATTAAATTCTGCAGTATTTTTTGTCACAGACGATCCCAACTTCTGGTATTTGCATTACTTGCTGTGTGAACATTATTCCCTAAGTACCCAGGGGACTGAGAGTGCCTAGCGGTGCCAAAATGCACGTTGTGGTTCATGTAAAATGCCAACATTTTTACAAAAAAAATATATATTAGGTTACTACAAAAACAATATAAATTCTTAATGTAGGCAGGAGTTTAAAATGATGTGACATTTACATGAGCACCTGTTGCTCTAACTTAACACTGACAATAATCAAGTTGAATTAAAATGTCATGTTTTACACAGTCCTCTTAAAAGGGACATTGAAATAGAACATACAAAACAATACATGCAATTGTTTATGAACCAATAATCAGGGCAGTGACATTTTAAAAATGCATTACTATATTTTGCAAGCCTAGAGTGATGCAGCCAATCAGAGGCCATATTGCCCAAGATGTATTCTTGACTATGAAAACACTCCATTACCTATACGTTTGCTGTTTTTATCAAGGGGATGTTTCTTTCGGTATCTTGCCTATGTACTAGCAGCACTGGTGTTCATGCAAAATAAACTTATGTTGCTTTTATGTTATAAATGTCACCACAGCACAAACTATTGTGCTATACTACACAGACAAATATATATATATATATTAAATATATTAGAATTGGGATCTTAGTCACACAATATGCCCAAACTTACTCCATTTTCACCTCGCCAAAAAAAGCAGCCATAAGAAGCCTTACGCTGACTATTGGAGCCCCGTAACTCCCTAAACTGGCTGCTAAAATAAACCTAACACCTAACGCATGCGCAATGTCTATCTCCCTGTCAACCGCGATCTTCTAAAATAAACCTAACACCTAACGCATGCGCAATGTCTATCTACCTGTCAACCGCGATCCCCCCCCCCCCGAAATCCCTAATAAACTTATTAACCCCTAAACCGCCGCTCCTGGACCCCGCCGCCATCTACATAAACTAACCCCCTACTGTGAGCCCCTAAAACCGCCGCCATCTACCTTATCTATCCCCTAATTAGAACCCCTTACACCGCTGTCATCTACCTTATCTATCCCCTAATCTGACCCCTTACACTGCCGCCACCTATATAAAAATTATTAACCCCTAATCTAATCCCCCTATACCGCCGCCAGCTATATTAATATTATTAACCCCTAATGTAAGCCCCTTACACCGCCGCCATCTCTATTAAAATGATTAACCCCTAATTTAATCTACCTACCCCGCCGCCAGCTATATTATCTATATTAACCCTAAGTATATTATAGTTAATATAGGTATTACATTATATATATTAACTATATTAACCCTAATTATATTAGGGTTAATATAGTTAATATAGTTACTATAGTATTTATATTAACTATATTAACTCTATCTAACCCTAACACCCCTAACTAAATTTATATTAAATTAATCTAATTCATTTATAAACTAAAATATTCCTATTTAAATCTAAATACTTACCTATAAAATAAACCCTAAGATAGCTACAATATAATTAATAATTACATTGTAGCTATGTTAGGGTTAATATTTCTTCTTTCTTCGCTCCGCCGCCGCGGAGCATCCATCCCGGACGACTACTGAACTACGAATGAGGTACCTTTAAATGACGTCATCCAAGATGGCGTCCGCCGAATTCCGATTGGCTGATAGGATTCTATCAGCCAATCAGAATTAAGTTAGAACAATCTGATTGGCTGATTGAATCAGCCAATCAGATTCAAGTTCAATCCGATTGGCTGATCCAAAAAAAAATTCGGCGGACGCCATCTTGGATGACGTCATTTAAAGGTACCTCATTCGTAGTTCAGTAGTCGTCCGGGATGGATGCTCCACGGCGGCGGAGAGAAGAAAGAAGATTGAAGATGCCGCCGGAAGAATGAAGACTTTGCTGCCGCTTGGAGGAAGACGTCGCCGGAGGAAGAATTCTTCTTTGCCGCTTGGAGGAAGACATCGCCGGAGGAAGAATTCTTCTTTGCCGCTTGGAGGAAGACATCGCCCGGATCGGATCAGGAGTTCGGCCCGGTGTGGTGAAGACAAGGTAGGGAGATCTTCAGGGGGGTAGTGTTAGGCTTTTTTAAGGGGGGTTTGGGTGGTTTTAGAATAGGGGTATGTGGGTGGTGGGTTGTAATGGGGGGGGGGTATTGTATTTGGATGCAAAAGAGCTGAATTCTTTGGGGCATGCCCCACAAAAGGCCCTTTTAAGGGCTGGTAAGGTAAAGAGCTTTGAAATTTTTTTAATTTAGAATAGGGCAGGGAATTTTTTTTATTTTGGGGGTTTATTATTTTATTAGGGGGCTTAGAATAGGTGTAATTAGCTTAAAAATCTTGTAATCTTTTTTTTATTTTTTGTAATTTAGTGTTTTTTTTTTTTGTAATTTAGTTTAGTTTATTTAATTGTATTTTTAGATAGATATTTGTAGTTTATTTAATTTATTGATAGTGTAGGTGTATTTGTAACTTAGGTTAGGATTTATTTTACAGGTAATTGGGTAATTATTTTAACTAGGTAGCTCTTAAATAGGTAATAACTATTTAATAGCTATTATACCTAGTTAAAATAATTAACAATTTACCTGTAAAATAAATATTAACCCTAACATAGCTACAATGTAATTATTATTATTATTATTTATTTTATAGGTAAGTATTTAGATTTAAATAGGAATATTTTAGTTTATAAATGAATTAGATTAATTTAATATAAATTTAGTTAGGGGTGTTAGGGTTAGATAGAGTTAATATAGTTAATATAAATACTATAGTAACTATATTAACTATATTAACCCTAATATAATTAGGGTTAATATAGTTAATATATATAATGTAATACCTATATTAACTATAATATACTTAGGGTTAATATAGATAATATAGTTGGCGGCGGGGTAGGTAGATTAAATTAGGGGTTAATCATTTTAATAGAGATGGCAGCGGTGTAAGGGGCTTACATTAGGGGTTAATAATTTTAATATAGATGGCGGCGGTGTTAGGGGCTCACTTTAGGGGGTTATAGATATAATATAGCTGGCGGCGGGGTACGGGAGCGACGGTTTAGGGGTTAATAACTTTATTAGGTTGCGGCGGGGTACGGGAGCGGCGGTTTAGGGGTTAATAGCTTTTTTATTGTTAGGATAGTGAGGGGGGATAGCGGATAGAGGGTTAGACGTGTCGGGCTTTGTTAGGGAGGCGTGTTAGACGTGTCGGGCTATGTTTAGGAGGCGTGTTAGACAGTGCGGGTGATTTAGACTTTAGTCGGGTTTTATAGGCGCCGGCAGTTTCTAACGTGGCGCAAGTCACTGGCGACTCCAAAAATCTGTACTTACGCAGATTTCTGGACATCGCTGGTTTGTGAGACTTGCGCCACTTTAGCAAGTGACGGCGCCGCATATTGGATGGCTCGAGTTGCGAGCTGAAACTGCGGGCGACGTGAGTTCCCTCGCTTGCGCCGCAAACTGCGATCTATATCGGATCGCGCCCCTGACTCCTATAAGGAGTGTATACATTTAGCAGTACTTCTCTCTTGATACTTTGAACAATGTCTCTTTAGCTTGCATGATTTGGACCAAACAAGAAAATTAAAGGGATTTGAAACCCAAATTGTTTCTTTCATGATTCAGATAGAATTTTTTTTTTTTAAACAACTTTCCATTTTACTTATTTAATTTGCTTCCTTCACTTGTTATCCTTTGCTGAAAGGTTTATCTAGGCAAGCTCAGGGGCAGCAGAAAACATAGGTTCTAGCTGTTGATTGGTGGCTGCATATATATATTGATTGTGATTGGCTCACCCATGTGTTCAGCTAGAAACCATTAGTGCATTGCTGCTCCTTCAACAAATGATAACAAGAGAATGAAACAGATTAGATAATAGAAGTTAATTAGAAAGTTGTTTAAAATTGTATTCTCTATCTGAATCTTGAAAGAAAATATTTGGGTTTAATGTCCCTTTAAAATAGTCTCATTATTTAGGAACCACAGTAAATAAAGGATATTATGGAGAATATCAGTCCTGATCGATCAGACTTGAGATATTGTGCTTATCAAATGTTCTTGCACGAGTGCACTACAATATTTCCACTTTTATACATCGCTACGTGTGGCTCTTCCAGTTGACAACTTTTACTGATTTATTAAAACAACATATAGAATATGTGGATATATATGGAAATGTAATCCATTAGGACTGATATTCTCCATAACATCCTTTATTTACGGTGGTTCTTAACTAATGAGACCATTTTAATTCTCTTGTATGGTCCAAATCTTGCAAGATAAAGAGACATTGTTCAAAGTATCAAGAGAGAAGTGCTGGTAAACTTACACAGGAGTCAGGTCTTTTACTACACTTTATAGAGATTGTCTGATCATTTAGGCTTATTATGTGCCGGCTAATAGTGATAACAAGGATGCATTCTCAGTATATGTTTGTATTGCTACTATTTCCTCTAGCGAATGTGTGGTTTATATCTATTTTCAATAGGCTGGGAAGTTGCATTATGTTTTTAGAATAATATTTATAAACTGGGTATAGGCATTTTCTTTTTTCTGCATAATAAAATTATTTTTTGTATTTTTCTACACCACTAGAGTTTAAGTGGCTAATTTATCAGTTTCTACTTGGGCTTATCTCAACTTCTGTTTTAGGTTGTCATTAATATTTTTTTTTTAATGGGAGCTTTCACTTATATTTATAAATGGATACTGAACCCAAATTTTTTATTTCATGATTCAGATTTTGGGGCCTATTTATGATGGTGCGAGGGGACATGATCCGATATAGCGGATCATGTCCGCTGCACATTGATAAATGCCGACAGCATACGCTCTTGGCCAGGGGTCAAGTCCTACAAAAAAAGTGTGGGAACTCACCAAAACTTCCACTCGCCCCCTCACAATTAAAATTGTTTTATACACACACTTACACACACACACACACACACACACTGTATTTATATGTATATAATCTATACACTTTGGTTAATGAAAGCAAATGAAATCCAATGAAGGGTTGAATGGTTGCCTTTGGGCCTGAGACGCCTCCTCCCACTTAAAGTGAATGTAAATTTGAATGAATAAGTGCCCAGTTTTTAAAAATACTATTAAAAACAGGGGAAATTTCATTCATTAAGATTTACATTGAAGCATTTTTTTAAATATTTACCTTTTTCTTTAGGAAAACCAGACTGGGGATCCTCCGCCGTCCTCTGTACTTAGCATTACAATGACGAAACTGGCTTCCTCCAGTCATTACAAGCACCCCAAGGCTTCCAGCTTGTGAGGCCATGATGTGATTGGAGGAAGCCGATTTCATCATCGATATGCTAAGTACAGCAGGTGAAGCAGATGGAGGATCACGGTCTGGTTTTCCTAAAGAAAAAGGTAAGTATTTAAAAACAAAAACGCCTCAATATAAATTTTAATGAATGAAAGTTCCCCTGCTTTTATTATAGTATTTTTTAAAACCGGGCACTTATTCATTCAAATATATATTCACTTTTACGTGCAATAGTCCTATTTCTACTAGGGGCGCTAAATAACCCCAAGCAAGCCACACAGAAATGTAAACACCATGTTTCCACACATTGCGGTGATAACACAGCAGGACCGCTAACAGGCTTTCATTTAGTGTATTGTAGGAAGTGTTACTACCCATTACTAGAGGATCTCACTATCCCTCTAGCCAGATTGTGCTCCAGCTCCTCCCACCAGCAGCAGAATTGTTTACAGAAGCATTTCTGTTCTCTGTCCAGAGGGAACTTTGTTCCTCCTGCAAAAATAGTACAGGAACTCCGTTCCCATGCGTTCCCGCTCGACTTGACCCCTGTTCTTGGCATTTATCATTGCACCAGCAGTTCACAAGAATTGTCCGCTAGCAGTGGGTGTCCATCAACCCGATCGTATTCGGTCGGGTTGATTTCTGACGGTTTCTGCCCACTGCCTCAGAGCAGGCGGACAGGTTATGGAGCAGTGGCCTTTAGAAACATGGGGAGCTTGATAAATATGCCCCAGAGCATGAAATTTTAAGCAACTTTCTAATTTACTCCTATTATCAAGTTTTCTTCATTCTCTTGCTATCTTTATTTTAAAAGCAGGAATGTAAATCTTAGCAGCCAGCCCATTTTAGGATCAGCACCATGGATAGCACTTGCTTATTGGAGGCTTACATTTACCCACCAATAAGCAAGCATAACCTAGGTTCTCAACCAAAAATGGTCCAGCTCCTATGCATCACATTCTTGCTTTTTAAAGAAAGATAGCAAGAGAACTAAGAAAAATTGATAATAGGAGTAAATTATAAAGTTACATGCTCTATCTGAATCATTAAAGAAAAAATGTGGATTTAGTGTCTCTTTAAGGGTTCTAGAGGTAAAGTCACCATTTGCCATATTCAAATAGGTAAAAAAGCTATTTTAAAGTTATAAAGTCCTTAGTAGACTCACACAAAAATAGTTGTCAAGTAAATATATATATATATATATATATATATATATATATATATATATATATATATATATATATATATACTGTATATATACACATACATAAAACATAATTTTGTTTAGGTAAACGTTTACAACATATGACAGCTATGGCAACATTTGTTGAATGATATTAAATCAGGAAGTAAACTAATAAAGCAGGCTATATATCTTGTATATCTTGCAATAAAGAACCTTGCATGACTTTCTGAAATAGTTTATAGTTTTAAAGCCAGAAAGAAACATTAATATCAGATGATAGCCTGTGGGCATAACTCATACAATGGTCAATCTCCAAAACAGATTTGAAACAAGCCAAATCTTGCTTTTCTTTGGTTCTGTAAAAGCTAACCAGCTAACCAACCATTCAATTAGGGGTCAATATTTTACCATACACAGATGTGAACCAGATGCCCAAAGCTCTGGCAATAGAACAGTTCAAAAAGCATTCAGCGTGCAACTGGAAAATAATATTCTTTGGTGTATAACTACATTTACAATATCACATCTGGATAAGAACAGATGGCTGGTAGCAAAACAAAGCGCATTACAACACATATAAAAAGAATCCTCGAAGGAATCATATTTAATACTATAATGTCATAATATGTGCATATTCTAAATGAACAGTAATTCACCTTGCTTACAAGAAACATTATAAAGGTGCATACGTATGCAAAGGAGAAATGTAACACCTATAGGGCAAGAAGTAGAATAATGAATTAAAGATAGGATTACCATACTATAGATATTACACTGCATATGTATTATAGAATGTGTAACTTCAATCACAGTACATGAAAAACTCTTAAATGGGGGATGATATATTTAGAACAGAATATCATGTAGCCTTTATATATGCACCAGTTAGTTAAACCTAGCTCACTGCACTTTGTCAATGACAAAAACATAACAGTTTACATAAGATAATATGCATGCATATTGATTTAATGTCTCTGGCTAAATGTCACTTATATCCCATCCCTATTATGCACTTTGACAATCTTATAATTAATTAGCTATCAAAGTTTATGCATTTCATTATGCAGCAATGAGGTGATTGTTGACTGGCCTATGTAACATATCTCTAAACAAAAGTATGTTTTCTTGTATGTATAGCACTGTCTATGTACACAGCACTTTGATATTTTTATCAAAGTCACAAATAATAAGTGCATTTTAATATAACCAGATCAATCAGAACTTAGTTGTTATGGAGTTATTTCCCCAAATATTGTACAAGCTAATTTACACAGGTCAACCCTTATAGGCATAATGAGTAAGATTGGTTAAGGGCATTTGCAAGGTATTGATTGTGCCGCTGCATTTATCATTGCACCAGCAGTTCTTGTGACCTGCTGATGTAATGCCGCCCACTGCAGATTCGCAACCAAACGGGCGCTAGCAGGGGGTGCCAATCAACCTGATTGTATTCAATCGGGTTTATTTCTGTCCGCCACCTCAGGGCAGGCGGACAGGTTATGGAGTAGCAGTCTTTAGACCGCTGCTTCATAACTTCTGTTTCAGACTCGCTGGAAACACGGGGCATCAAGCTCCGTACGGAGCTTGATAAATTGACCCCTAAAGGTTTTTTTTATATTTCACACAAGTACAAGATCTATTTGAATGTTTTTTGAGGAAGTGAAATTTCAGATGAATTTTGAAAATGTATTAAAAAGGAGCTTTGCAGAGACCCTAGAACAACAAGCCATGAAGAGTGTAGTGGAGACATTTCCAAATAGGCCATAAGAAGTGAGGTGGGATATGTGATATATAAACAGAAGAAGAAGAAGATTAAATAGTGTTAAAGGAGAAATAAAGGGTTTTATAGTTTAAGCATGACATAATCTCAAGCCATGTGAAAGATTTCAGCACTGGAGTACAGGAGGTCTATGGAAGAGATGAAGATAATTAAGAAGCTGCATTTGGATAGTTGCTGGAGAAGAGATGGAAATCAGGAAGAACAGAGAGCAACAAATAGCAGTAGTCAATAAGGGCCTGAATAAAATCCGTATTGCAATAATACTTAGAAAAAGTTTTGGATGCTAATCTAATATGAAGGGATTATGCTAAAATAATTATTGAATTATACTAAAATAGAGGTCTATGGCACACATTTCGAGGGAATATCACAGGTTCTGTCTCAGATGTATAAAGTTAAAAATACATGGCATACATCCAATGAAAAATAGCAATTAATAAGTAAAATATATTCACTTGAAAGGCAGAAAGCTATACAGCTACAAATCCCCAAATGCGGAATTCCAAGATCCAAACTTATTCTGAAATCCAAACTTTTTAATTACTTTTATTTTTTTTTAAATATTATATAAAATTACTATTTTTCCCTGCATGTAAGTCACAACATTCTCTGCCTGTGTCTTTAGTTTGGTTTTTGTGTTCTAAAATGCAAATAATAGTCTATATTAATTTAAAACAACAAATATTACCTTTCTGATTACAGTAATGTACTATCCTTCTGAAGATACTATGCAAACAAAAAAATTATATAAAACTGTCTTTAGGTTGCATGTATAAGCTGTATTATGACATGAAAATATTGCCTGAATGACATAAGATATTATTTGTTTACACTTGATCCCATTTTACAGACGCAAATATTCCAAAATCCAAACCTTTTTCTGTCCCAAGCAGTTTGGATAAAGGGTTTTCTTCCTGTACTTACGTTTGAACAGCATAAACAACAGTGGAATTTTAGTAGCTTCCCTAGAAAGAGGGTATATAGAGAAAAGACTAGTTCCTCCAAAAACACTGAAGAGAGATCAGTATAGGATCAACATAAGTCAGTGAAAGAGATACAGAAGGTGCAAACTGAGAAATAAGAAGTGATGAAATCATATGATAAACATGTGGAGGTTTTGTACAAAAAGTGTGTAAACAACAATGTGAAGGTAGCTGAGAGATATCTTAATATCTTAGCAGTGTGGAATGCTGACCTTATGCTTTGTGTGAAGATCATCAGTTGCCATTATAAGGGGCTATTTTAGTAGTTCAAGAAGGCGATTATAGCTAAGAAAGTGTCAGGGTACCAGGAATCAGACTGAGACGAGAAGTGCAAAAATAATCACACCTTTATTAATAACAAAAAATAATAAAAAGTCCACAAGTCAAATAACAACCCAGGAGTCAAAACCAGAGCTTGTAGTTAGACGAGCCGAGTCAGGAGCCAAAGCGAACAGTCAGACGAGCCAGAATCAGGAACAAGGAAAACAGCAGAGTCAGGAACAAGCCAGGGATCAGGAACCAGGAAGGACGTCAGACAGCCAGGTAATACACAGGAACTCTCACAAACAGGTCTGAGACAATGCAAAGGCAAAGCATACTGAACAGAGGCCCTTTAAATAATAAGTGATGACATCACAATTCTGAGACTGCATCCTGTCTCACACAGATGATGCACACCAGTCTGGCCATAAAAGGAAGTGCAGGAAATGAGCAGCATCCCCCACAATGCACCATAGTCAGCAAGAGAGGTGAGTAAAATGGCTGCCAGCAGCACATGGCAAACAAAGCAGGGAAAAAAACCCTGACAGTACCCTCCCCTCAACGACCCCTCCCCCGCAGAGGACAAAAGGCTTATTGGGGAAATGGGCATGGAAGGCACGGAGGAGGGCGGGAGCATGAACATCAGAGGAGGGAACCCAAGAACGCTCCTCCGGACCGTAGCCCCTCCAGTGAACCAAATACTGTACACGGCCCCTGGACATACGAGAGTCAATAATGCTGCTGACCTCATACTCCTCATGGTTGTCAACAAAGATAGGATGGGGATGAGGCAACACAGTGGTAAACCGATTACAAACTAATAGTTTCAAGAGGGAGACATGAAAAACATTGGAGATGCGCAATGCAGGAGGAAGGTCAAGAGTGTAGGCCACAGGATTGACCCGTTGGAGTATTCGAAAAGGACCAACATAACGGTGAGCCAGTTTATTGGAAGGCACATGAAGGTTCAAGTTGACAGCCAAACTCTCTCACCAACCTGGTAGGAAGGCGCGGGCAGATGCCTACGATCAGCCTGGAACTTTTGGCGCTGATCCTCCAAAGCCGGAATACCCTGAGACATGAATGAATCGGGCAACAAGCATGGTTGAAAGCGATAATTCGCCATGAACGGGGATAACTTGGAGGAAGCATTAATAGCACTATTATGAGCAAACTCTGCCCAAGGTAACAGTTCAGACCAATTATTGTGGTGATCTGAGACATAGCAACGGAGGAACTGTTCCAGAGCTTGATTAGACCGTTCCACAGCCCCATTGGATTGAGGGTGATATGCTGAGGAGAAGGAAAGCTGGATCCCCATTTGAGCACAAAAGGAACGCCAAAATCTGGAGACAAACTGGCTACCCCGGTCCGACACTATCTCCTTGGGTAACCCATGTAAACAAAAAAAGACCTCCCGGGCAAAAATTTAAGCAAGCTCCTGAGCGGTAGGCAACTTCATCAAGGGAATGCAATGACATTTTAGAAATACGGTCAACCACCATAAGGATAACAGTATTGCCATTGGAAACAGGGAGCTTGACAATGAAGGCCATGGAAAGATGTGTCCAAGGATGCTCACCATTAGCAATAGGTTGAAGAAGACCCACAGGAAGACGTCAAGGAGTCTTATTCTGTGCACAAACTGAGCAGGAACATTTGGTTCTTGCCTGGGTGACCTGCAGCTTTATGATAGTGGTAAGTGTGCAAAAGTTTAGTTTGAAGATTCTCAGGAACAAAACACTTACCACTAGGTTTCTCAGGAGGTGCATTGGTTTGTGCAGCCAAGATCTCCTCCCCCAAGGGAGAAGTCAAATTAGTACGTATGGTAGCTAAAATATGGTCAGGAGGTATAACAGGAGTAGGTACAGACTCCTCCTTGGACAGAGGCGAAAAGAGAGAGAGGACATCAGCCCTAACATTCTTACTACCAGGCAGGTAGGAGACCACATAATTAAACCGAGACAAAAATAGCGCACATCTGGCCTGTTGGGGTGACAAGCATTTTGCTTCAGATAGATAAGTTAAATTCTTGTGGTCAGTAAGAATGAGCACTGGCACGCTAGTACCCTCGAGAAGATGCCTCCATTCCTTGAGTGCCAAAATTATGGCCAGTAATTCCCTATTGCCAATTTCATAATTGCACTCCGCTGGAGACAATTTCTTAGAGAAGAAACCACACGGATGCAAGGAACCATCAGGTGTAGGACGTTGAGACAAGAGGGCACCTACTCCAGTCTCAGATGCTTCGACCTCAAGAATGAAAGGCAGCACAGGGTTAGGATGAGCCAGAACTGGAGCGGCAGCAAAGGCAGTCTTAAGACTATCAAAGGCCTTAATGGCAGTAGGTGACCAATGGAGTGGATCATTCTCTTTACGGGTCATCTCTGTGATAGGTTTGATCAAGGAAGAAAAGTTTTTAATAAACTTTCTATAGTAATTGGGGAACCCCAAAAAATGTTGAATAGACCGAAGACCAACTGGGCGAGGCCACTGCAGAACTGCAGATAACTTGTGAGGATCTATGGAGAACCCTGAAAGGGAGATAACATAACCTAGGAAGGTTACTTGAGTCTAATGGAACTCAAATTTCTCGAGTTTACAAAACAGGTCGTTCTCACGTAGTCTCTGAAGAACCCGTGTAACATCAGAACGATGAGCCTCAAGGGTAGGTGAGTGTATGAGGATGTCGTCTAAGTACACCACAACACACTGTTGCAACATATCTCGTAGGACATCATTAATAAATTCCTGGAAAACAGCAGGAGCATTAATAGGCCAAAAGGCATTACAAGATACTCATAATGCCCGCTCCTGGTGTTAAACGCTGTTTTCCATTCGTGGCCCTCCTTGATCCTAATGAGATTGTACGCTCCTCTCAAATCAAGTTTAGAAAAGAGCGTAGCTCCCTTGAGGCGGTCAAAGAGTTCCGTAATGAGCGGAATAGGGTAAGCATTCTTAGTGGTAAGATGATTAAGACCCCTATAATTGATGCATGGTCTTAACCTTTTTTCTTCACAAAGAAGAAGCCAGCCCCTGCAGGAGAGCAGGATTTGTGGATGATCCCCCGCAACAGAGCATCGGCAAAATACTTCTCCATAGCACAATTCTCTGCAACAGACAGAGGGTAAACCCGACCCCGAGGAGGAATGGCTCCGGGTTGCAGGTCTATGGCACAATCGTAAGACTGGTAAGGAGGCAACGTACCGGCATGCACCTTGTCAAAAACGTCTAGGAACTCTCAGTACTCCTCTGGCAATTGAGACACTGAAGAAGTGCACAAGACTTTAACTGGTTTCCGAAGACAAGTGGAAATACATTGCGAGGACCACGACAACATTTTGGACCTGCGCCATTCGAGACTGGGATTGTGCTTTTGGAGCAAGGGATAACACAGAACAACCAGAAAATGCAGAGAGTTTATCACCTGGAACTGGAGGGTTGCAAAATGGAGAGCACCAACAGCCATGGACAACGGAGCAGTTTCGTGACTAACGAGTGCGGGCTGAAGGGGCCTGCCATCAATGGCCTCAATATCAAGCGGAACGGACCGAGGCAAAACAGGAATGTAGTGCTTTGATACAAAAGCACTGTCAATTAAATAGCCCGCAGCACCGGAGTCAACAAGAGCCTGGGTGACTATGGAGGAGTCCACCCAGGAAAGGACAACCATGACCAAAGGTTTCTCCTTAAGCGGTTCCAGGGACGAGGATAAACCACCCAAGGTATGTGTAGGACAAGACTTCAAAAGGTGGCCCTGTAACCCACAATAGAGGCAGAGCACCTCCCTCCTCTTAAAGGCCCTCTCCACTGCAGAGAGACACGTGAATCACAACTGCATCGGCTCAGCAGTACCTGGTGACTCGGGACCAGGAAGCATGGGAGGAGAGGGAGGCATGGGTGGGAACGAACACATATGAGACAACAGAACAGGAGGCTTCCGCAAGCTCTCCTTGAAAGAGGGCCTCTCTCTGAGTCTGATGTCAATTAGGATCAAAAAAGACACCAATGCCTCGAGATCCTCTGGTAAATCTCTGGCAGCAACTTCATCTTTAATCGCATCAGAGAGCTCATGAAAGAAGACGGCAACAAGGGCTTCATTATTCCAATCAACCTCTGCGGCAAGCGTATGGAACTCAATAGCATACTGAGCAACAGATCTTGTACCTTGCTGAATGGACATGAGTCGTTTAGCAGCAGAGGAGGAGCGAGCCAGAACATCAAATACCCTTCGAAAGGAGGCCACAAATTCAGGGTAATTTGAAATCACAGGTTTATTAGTCTCCCACATGGGATTAGCCCAGGCAAGAGCTGTGTCGGAGAGTAACGAGATGAGAAATCCCACCTTAGCTCTGTCAGAGGGAAATGCCTGAGGTAACATCTCAAAGTAAATGGCCACCTGGTTCAAAAACCCTCTGCACTGAATAGGATCGCCTCCATATCACTGAGGTAGAGGTGCAGAACAGGACATGCTCCTGGTAGGACTAGGTGCAGCAGCAGAAACAGGAGCAGCCATAACTTGTGGGACACTTTGGTCCAAATGTGCAGTGCGAGTCAGCAGGGTTTGCAGGGCTAGTGCAAATTGATCCAAGCAGTGATCCTGTTCATCCATCCTGAAAATGATGGCAGGTAAATGTGGATTATTAGCACCATCAGAATTCATGGCCTTTGCATAATGTCAGGGTGCCAGGAATCAGACTGAGATGAGAAGTGCAAAAATAATCACACCTTTATTAATAACAAAAAATAATAAAAAGTTCACAAGTCAAATAACAAGCCAGGAGTCAAAACCAAAGCTGGTAGTCAGACGAGCCAAGTCAGGAGCCAAAGCAAATAGTCAGACGAGCCGGAATCAGGAACAAGGAAAACAGCAGAGTCAGGAACAAGCCAGGGATCAGGAACCAGGAAGGACGTCAGACAGCCAGGTAATACACAGGAACTCTCACAAACAGGTCTGAGACAACGCAAGGGCAAAGCATACTGAACAGAGGCCCTTTAAATAATAAGTGATGACATCACAATTCTGAGACTGCATCCTGTCTCACACAGATGATGCACACCAGTCTGGCCATAAAAGGAAGTGCAGGAAATTAGCAGCATCCTCCACAATGCACCATAGTCAGCAGGAGAGGTGAGTAAAATGGCTACCAGCAGCACATGGCAAACAAAACAGGGAAAAAACCCTGGCAGAAAGTTAGTGAGGTGTTTGAATACCAATTGCCCTAAACTTTTGGAAGCAAGAAGGTTATAATATGGCTGAGAGATGAACCAGTGTGACTATAGTTTGTTTATTGATGTTATTTTATCTTTCTTTCAGAGATGGAAGAACTGAATCTATGAGTGAATGAAGGAACCAGAATAAGGGCTGTAGGTTTCATAAGATAAAAAGGAATAGAATATAGTAAGCAAATTGTATATGTAGAAGATGGGAGTAGAGTATATAGTCAGAAGGTCTGGTGGCTGAGGACACAGTAGAAATGCCTTAGCTAATATATTCAACTTAATTATTTTAAACATTTAAAAAACTCCTAAATTATATTAACAAATTGTGAATATGGATTTAGGAGACATGAGAAGAGGGTAAAAAATAAAGAAAGGTAACATAGATTTTATTGTTTCTTCCAAAGAATGATGAAATGCAGTTATGCTTTTGTAGACAGCAGGAGTGAAAATTGTGGCAGAAGGGAATACACAGTTATATATTTGACAAAACAAAGGGGAACTACTGATAAACATATGCTGATGGATCAGTTAGTTACTTTTCCAACAACATTAACTGTTTAAATGTCAGGTCGAAGGTTCTAATTCTGACAGAGCCAACTCAGCCAATGATTCCTCTGAGGGCAAGTGAGTGATGTTTTATGTTAAGTAAGATAATATGAATCATAGCTTTTAACATGTTGCTATTATATAAAAATATATTGCCAATGATTTGTTATAGCTAATCAAAAAAATGTGCTTTTACTTTAGTTTAAAGTGATGGGCTAAACAGGTCTGTGGTTCTCATGGATCAAACCATATTGAGAAACATTTCTATACCAGTTCATTTGGAATTCATTGTAAACATAATTTCATATAAACCTGTGGCTTTATAAAAAGCAAAAAAGGTCACTAAAATATTTATACTAGATTATAGTTTAGCATTACACTAGAATGGTGAAGTTTATTTATTTATTCCATTAAATGTATAAAAAACATTTATTTAACTTTAAAGATCTGTGCGAAAAGTAAGTTTTCAGTGTAAGATTATACCATTCAACAAACAGCAGATGAAACTATACTAAGTATAGCTCCCTCATGGTATATGGAAAGTACGGTTCTAATAACCAAGACTGATATAAAAAAATACTGTTGAAAGCCAGTGCCCTGAAGCAGGAAGTGGGGAGCTTCTTTCTACAGCTTTGAAGTGAAAGGGTTCTTTAAAATGTCAGAATGACACCTACTCTAATGCTCTTGCTAGATTGTGACCTCTTGTCCTCTGGATGACTCTTACCCTGTCTTCTTAGAAAAAGCTTTTATGTACATCATTGTATTAGGTCCAGTTGTTGCAACTTCAAAGAAAGCAAAAGTGACAATCGCATAGAGTTTGGCCACCATCAGTGCTTCAACTCACTCCTTAATTTCTATTTTTAGTTTAAACCAAAATTAAACCAATATTTGATATCACATATTTTAACAACACGACTTATTCAGTCATAATCCATTGTGCCTGAGATCACTCCCTGGGCTATATTCACTGTGGTACTTAAAAGGACAGTATACACAAATTGTCATATAACTCCATGCAATAGCCACTACTATAAAGAAGAATATGCACAGATACTGATCTAAAAATCCAGTATAAACCCTTTTAAAAACTTACTTAGAAGCTCCAAGTCTAGCACTGTTAATGAGGGTAAGCTGGGACACCCAGTAAAAGCAGCTGGGAGCAGACAGTCTTAACCCCCCCCCCGCATATGAAAAGACAGATTAGACAAACAGAAGCCAGCAGTAGACTGTAAACGCGCGTATACATCTGGCACTTTGGGGTTTAGTTAGGAGTCTGAAAATCAGCACAATGTTATTTAAAAAAAAAAAAGCAAAACTAAACATTGTTACAAAAAACACTTCCAAGTGGGCTATATAAATGGATCATCTACAAAACATTTATGCAAAGAAAAATCTGGTGTACAATGGCCCTTTAATATAGACTGTACAATTCCTGTCATTCTATAAATCATGTTTACTAAAAACTTCTATTGGAATTATACAGCAGAGAATACAAGAATCTTAATGTACATATTCCATTCCTATCTCAGTCATGCTGCATCTAATCAAAACTTTTTTAGCAAAGTTCGTATGGTTTTGAAATCAAGGGCATCCTTATATCTCCTCCTGCAGTGGCCTATTAGGGATTGCTATACATGCACTGCTACATTTTGTAGAGTGTTGGAGAGGTAGGGTTCTAAATCCTGACATGGAGAAAGTGGAAAAACCTTCCTTTGTAGGGTTAATTTATAGCTAGGCCCTGTACAGAATGAGGTTTGTCTTGATAAAAACTATTCCTATTACTGTAAGAAAATGTACACACGTTTTAGATATTGTAAATCATGATTATGAAATCACAATTTTGAGACTTTATTTAAAAAATCTGTGCAAAATATCTCAGTTGCAAACAAACAAGACAGAAAGGAAAATGATTAAATATCAACCATGACAACCTAATTGCTATCCTGGTGAAGTACTTTAATAAGTAGGGGTGTATTATATTCCTACAGAACCACCACTTGTTGGCACAGCCGTGCATCATTTCCACCCCAGTTGCCATTCTCAGACCTCTACTCATCCTTGTTCACTTAATGTGTGAACAGTGTGAATCTGGACCTAGGTACAGAAATGGCTATCAAGGGGTTAAATCATTACCGCATGTGTTCCGAACAATTATGAGGAAATATCATTGCTGCAAGTGTGTTAATTGATGGTGATTTAACCCCTTAATATGTTTTCCTTATGACATCAAATTATAAAACTTTGAAAAGGTAATGTGTCTGACACAGTCAATACTTGTCTTTACCTCTTGTGCCAATTTGTCTGTAGAAAAGATTAAAGAGTGAGTGTCCAATTAAGAACAAATTGAGAAACAGAGCTTATGGGTACTAAAAAAAGCATCCTTGAGAAGAATGAATGTGCATTCAATTTGTCTGTGTGCAGAGGATGTGGCATTGACAATGAAATGGTCCCTGCTGAATAAAACTCCATGGTGATTCTGGTAAAAAGGGTTTCAGAACAAAACAATTGCTGACCCAAGAGCCAAAAAGACAGATTAAGTTGAGTTCTTTACTACAGTATGTCCTTGTTATTTGATCTTTAACAAGGCAAACAAAATACAAATTAGATTCTTTTAAGAACTAAAAAATACATTTTTAATGGGGATCATATTATGCAAAAGATGAAGATTGTTTTTTTTTGCCAACGGTGGCAGTTTATAAAATTCAGGCTAATTACTCTGTTTTATATAAAAATGTTTCTTGGCAATATCTGAATGCTACATATTACTATTTGAATAAAATATAAGTGTAGAAATCTGTCCTTTTTATAAAACACATTTTACAGTGTGACAAATGTGTTAAAATGCACTAATGTGACTGATAAAAGCTGTGGACAAATGCTTGTTATTTTAAATAAATGTTAATTTTGCTATTTTGAATGTTACATTTTACTTTTATAAAGAAAGATTTAAAATAGAAAATGAAAGAGACAGTAAAGTTGAAGTTAAACGTTTAAGATTCAGAAAGAGCATGCAATTTTAACCCCTTAAGGACCGGGCATTTCAGACAAAAACTTCCCCAAAGGACCAGAGCATTTTTAGCATTTTTGCCATCACTACATTCAAATAGAAATAGAGCCTTTTTTATATTTACCTATCAAAACTATATATATATTTTTTAGCAGACAACCCAAAGTATTGATCTAGGCCCAATTTGGTATATTTCATGCCACAATTTCCCCGCCAAATGCGATCAAATAAAAAAAAACGTTTTTTTTTCAATTTTAGGTTTCTCACTGAAATTATTTACAAACAGTTTGTGCAATCATGGCACAAATGGTTGTAAATGCTTCTCTAGGATCCCCTTTGCTCAGAAATAGCAGACATATATGGCTTTGGCATTGCTTTTTGGTAATTAGAAGGTCGCTAAATGCCGCTGCGCACCACACTTGTATTATGCCCAGCAGTGAAGGGGTTATTTAGGTAGCTTGTAGGGTTAATTTTAGCTTTAGTGTAGATATCAGCCTCCCACCTGACACATGTGTGTATGTATGTTTGTGTGTGTTGTGAGTGTGTGTATGTACATATGTGAGTGAGTGAGTATGTGTTGTGAGTGTGTGGATTTATATGTATGTATGTATGTATGTATGCATATTTTTGTGTGAGTGTGTTTGTATATGTGTGTTGAGAGTGTGTTTGTGTATTTATATATGTGAGTGAGTGTGTATGTGTGTGTTGTAAGTTTGTGTGTGTATGTATGACTGAGTGTGTGTATGTATGTATGAGTGACTGTATGTGTTAGTGAGTGTTTGTTAGTGAGTGTGTGTATGTATGAGTGAGAGTGTTTTGTATGAGTGTGTGTATATATGTGTGTTGTTAATGTGTGTGTATATGTTTATGTATGTGTATGTATATGTGTGAATAAGTGTGTGTGTGTGTATGTATGTATATATATCTGTGAATGAGTGTGCATATATACTGTATGTGTGTTGTAATTGTGTGTGTGTGTGTGTATGTATGTATATGTATGAATGAGTCTGTGTGAGTGAGTGTATGTATGAGTGAGTGTGTGTAAGTTTGAGTGTGTGTGCGAGTGAGTAACTTCAGGGATGCGCAATTCCTATCGTCTGACGCCCGGAACATGCAGTTTTGTGCGCCAGGCATGTGGGTTTTTTTTACATTTAGCCCTGCTGCGGGCAAGCCGACTGCAGCATGGCTTAAAGGGACACTGTACCCAAAAAATTTCTTTCGTGATTCAGATTGAGCATGAAATTTTAAGCAACTTTGTAATTTAATCCTATTATCAAATTTTCTTCATTCTCTTGGTATCTTTATTTGAAATGCAAGAATGTAAGTTTAGATGCCGGCCCATTTTTGGTGAACAACCTGGGTTGTCCTTGCTGATTGGTGGATAAATTCATCCACCAATAAAAAAGTGCTGTCCAGAGTACTGAAACCAAAAAAAAGCTTAGATGCCTTCTTTTTCAAATAATGATAGCAAGAGAACGAAGAAAAATTGATAATAGGAGTAAATTAGAAAGTTGCTTAAAATTGCATGCTCTTTCTGAATTACAAAAGAAAAAATTTGGGTACAGTGTCCCTTTAAGTTTTTTTTTGTCATTTTAATAGCGGCCAGCGGGGGCGTTGCAGTAGTGGGGAGAAGTGAACTGAGTGTCTTGAGGGCAGAGTGAGAGTGGGAGAAGAAGCCCTCATATACAGCAAATGTGAGCCTTTGTGAATTATGTCCAACTCTGACAGTCAGCAGGCAGGGTAAATATATAATATAGAATGTGCAGGTCCTGCAGGAGCGAGTTGTTTATATAAGGAACATGACAATGATTTTATGACAACTTCCAGCAGTGCTGACAATAGCACTTCAGTTTCTACGCTCTTCTGCTAACCAGTAGTAACATTACTAAGGGACATAGAGGTAAATATATTCAGGAACGCAGGCTTCTGTAGAGAGGGGTGGGCAGTAGATGCATGTTCAGAGCAGGCGTGCTTAAAACAGAGGCTTGAAATGAAAGTGGCCCCTCAGAATTGCTAAGTACCCCCCACCCCTCTCTACAGAAGCCTGCGTTTCTTCATAGGAACAACTCGCTCTAGTAAAGGGTTTCACATCCTTTATTAATGTCACTCTGTTTAATACCTGCATATTTTTTCCTCAACTTCTTGCTAATGAATTCCCTGATTTCTACAATCTACTCTTACCCGGGGCCAGAGAGCAGACACTTCATTCATGATCGTTGTATACAAACTCGTTTCCTTGTGTTTTAGTCTGATTAAATCATTTTTCCGTCCCTGAATATATTTACCTCTATCATGTCCCTTAGTGATGTTACTACCAGTTAGGAGCGACTCGCTTTGTGTAAAAAGAGCGACCCAACTTTTTTAAAGAGCTGAAGAGCGTAGAAACTGAAGTGCTATTGTCAGCACTGCTGGAAGTTGTCATAAGATCATTGTCATGTTCCTTACATAAACAACTCGCTCCTGCAGGACCTGCACATTCTATAGTCCTGTATAGAAGTGAAGACAGGAAGCAGGAATCCCTGCAAATGCAGGCTGTTTAAAATTATGTACACCCTCTTTGCACAAATAATACAAGTACTTCTGAAATGTGTTTTGTATATGTATGTGTGTCTGTATGTATGTATGTGTGTGCATATGTGTGTATGCATATATATTTATGTGTGTATTTATATATGTACTCTATATGCTTGTATGTATGTGTGTGTGCATATGTGTGTATGCATATATATTTATGTGTGTATTTATATATGTACTCTATATGCTTGTATGTATGTGTGTGTATGCATGTATGAATGTGTGTGTATCTGTATGTATATATGTATATGCATGTGTATGTATACTATATGTATGTGTGTGTGTGTCTGTGTGTGTGAATAGATGTAGATAAGTGTGCATGTATTGCGACCGTATTTAAACTCTTACCTGAGATAGTGCTTTTTTAAAATAATATAAAAAAAATACATTAAGCTGTTTTTAAAAATAAATAAAAATAAATACACATTGCCAAATAGAATAAATGCTG
Source organism: Bombina bombina (assembly GCF_027579735.1). Taxonomy (NCBI): domain Eukaryota; kingdom Metazoa; phylum Chordata; class Amphibia; order Anura; family Bombinatoridae; genus Bombina; species Bombina bombina. Next base: position 464,202,508 of record NC_069504.1, on the reverse strand, counting down.
TACTTTCTGTATGAAAGGAGAACATATTTGAATTCACTGTCTCTTTAATATATTTCTATATCCTACCGCTCATGTGGAAATGTTGTTCTCTCACACAGAACACTTTAATTACAAGTGGCCCCATCAGTCCCTGCTATTGGCTGTTAGCATAAGGCTCCTCCTCTAGCTCCTGCCAAATCCAGTGTTTTAAGATAGTTTTGGTTGCATTTTAAAAAGGGTATGAGGCTCCTCACATAACAGCATTAACATCTCTGTAATAAGGCTAAGGTTTCTAGGTGGTGATAACTAGCCATACTCACATCTTCCTGGTACACAAATTAATACAAAATAAATGTTATCAGCAAAATATTAAATGTTGTCATCTTGTTATATAATCCTTTCTATGCTGCATAAATCATTATCTAATTGCTATGAGTCAAGGCTATTTAATCAGTAAAATAAAATTATCAGTTTAGTAATTATATTTCATCCCTTTTACTTGATAATTATAATGTCACATATAATTTAGAGATTTCCATTAAGTAAGCACTTTAAATAATATAAAACAATACTTTTTTTTTTTTACCAGAGTCCTGCGCCATCACAGCATCAAATAAAGATGGGCATTCCCCGTGAAAATATTCCTACAACATCTACGTAATCTCTTCCCCTGAACAAGGTTTGAAACTTCTTTACACACTAGGTCTCTCTTCCTCTCAGGAGCCAAACCGCAAGCCTAAAGGCGCTTCTGACTCCCTCAATGCTTCGGCTCCAGACTGGAGCCCTCATTCTTCCTCGGCTGAACAACAATTGAAGGGGCAAGAATAATTTGACCTGGTGATCTATAGTAAAGATCTCACCCCAAAACCATCCGGCTGAACGAATCAGTGATGAATAAAGACGATGAGAGCTTACAAATGGGTATATATCTTACCCCCTCAGAGCTCAGTCACCCATCTACATTATCTTATTCTCCTATAAGAGGGAACTCCACCACACAGGCGAGACAAGAGCTAATAAACGGGTACTTGTCTTACCCCCTCCTAGCTCTAGTACTCTCCTTGTCCTGTTCATCAGAGACTCTCCTCCTCTTATGGTTTCAACAACCACACCCCTCCCTCAACAGGTATGAGTTATCTTCGTCCTTCACCTCCATCTCCCAAGAACCACCACATTTCTTTCAGATGAATACTGTTGAAACCAATATCATCTCTTTGGTGAGACATTTTATTCTTATAAGGAAAACACTAACTCCTTTTCTCCCTTTGAGATTAGGTAGTTGAGTCTACACCTCCCACAATGGAAACATTAACATACAGGCTGAGGTGGAGGCGACTAATAGCTTAACAGTTAGCTTAATATTATTAACAGTTATTTATTGTTGTTTGTTATCAGGTTTGATGTTTAATCAAAATGTTTCCATGTATTTTGCCTTCAAGATTAAGGGTTAACGCCTCCACGCCCAATTCCTGTAATTCAACTTTATGGGTTTCCCCTCCTAGATATTCCCTGTCATTACCTCACCCAGACTAATAATCTCTCGCCCGAGCATTTGGAAAAGATGCTGTAAAGTGGTCTACCCTCCCCTACATGCTCCTACTCTTTAATCTCTAATACCACATAACCCCTAACCCACAGCCTCAAGAGGTCTCCCTTTCCACATATGACGAATACCCCTAGTTTTGTCCCCTTTCTCCTGTAATGGGATAGTATACTCAACCCCTTAAAAAAAATTTACACAAGAACCCCTACAGCCATGAAGAAGTGGAGGGGGTTAATCATTGAACAGTGCATTTGCTGGTGTTTGTCGTTATATACAATTGATTGTTTTCCTTTACTTTACACTAGAGGCCCATCAGCCCTACATCCCAGATCAGCAATTCAGGTGGAGATAAGGATATCCCTCTCCTAGAAAATAACTTCCTAAGCCCTATTACCTCTCACTATATAATCTTGCACAAACATGGGTTTACAGGTAACGCTGAGCAGCTACCTCTTGACTCCCCCTTTAACTAATCTCTGACACAAAATTCTCAATACCCTGTCCTCTAGACTACAGCCACACCTACTTTTTATAGGTTGGTCACTACACAACTATTATCAATAGTTGTTTCCTCGCATATTAACATACCCTTTGAAGTTGATACACCCCAACATGACCATGCTGGTCCATATACTAGGCCTCCCCTCTTACGCCCTTAGTTCACAGGATCTACCTGATAACCTCCTTCTATAACCCCACAGTTTCTCACAATCAATATAGGTTCTCTTTTAAAACAGACCTAATCCTGTGATCTCCTTGACCTCACACTCCCTTAAAGATATCCTGGAGGGTGTCACTACCCTAGCACCCTAATTGCTCCCCCCCCCCCACTCCCGCTCCCACACCTTACATTCCACGCGGAAACCTTGAGTGTCTAATAGGTAGAACACCTTCTTTTAAAACAGACTCTACTTCTGTTAGGTTCACCCACCATAACTCCGCCCCCCATTACGGATCCTTCACCCATTTTCCCTCAACCTAAGCGGCTCTTGTTCGCTGCATCCTTTCACCTCTTCCACATTACCGTTACTAGTTATATTTCCTTATCCATATAGGTTCTTTGAATAATCGAAGAGACACATTCAGTCTTTTGATTTCCCAGTTCCCAGAGGTAGGGTCCCCACACCTTCTCCCTCTGTTTCAATACCCCCTCTCCCTTATCGTTTTCATAAAAGATGGAAAACCTCCTTATATTGTCCCTTAATATACAAGGACTTAATTCCCCTACAAAGCACAGCCTCCTTCTCAACCATCTTCAGAGGAATAAAATAGACATTGCTTTCCTACAGGAAACTCATTGGACACTTACACCACTCATCCCCCGCACATCTAGAAGATTCCCCATAGTCATAGAAGCTTCCTTTTCATCAAAATCCAGAGGAGTAGCTATTCTTCTTAGCAAAGACGTTAGCTATGAGCCCATATATGTTGAAACTGACCCCCAGGCTCGATATATTATAATAGTCTGTAAACTAAATTCCCAACTTCTTACCCTCGCAAACATATACGCACCAAATTATAGACAATTACATTTTCTTAGCAAGGTTCTACGTTTAGTATCAGAAGTGAAACAGGGAGATTTGATTATAGGGGGTGATTTTAATCTCATTTGGAATCATTCCATGGACAGAATGGGTCCCAAGCTCTCCACGCTAGACAGATCCATACACTCCCTTTCCAAAGTCTTCAGGTCACTTATCAGTCAGTATGACCTATACGACTCGTGGAGATCCTTTCATCCACAGGAGAAAGATTTCACCTTTTATTCCTCTCCACACAAATCCCACACCCGAATCGACTACCTTTTCATGACCTCTAGATTATTAGACAAAATATCATATATTAAAATAGTTCCGATCTCTTGGTCAGACCATGACGCCCTATACTTTTCTCTTAGCCCACACTTTTCTTGCACCTCTCCCCCTCCATGGTGATTAAGAGACTGGATGTGGACAGACCCTTCCACAAAACTGGACATACAGGGAAAAATCACCAGTTTCCTACAACTCAATGATGACCTTCAAACTTCGACAGAGAACCTATGGGCCACACTTAAAGCTGTTCTGAGAGGACATTTAATTGAGATAGACCCCATTACACGCAGAAAAAGAGGTTCTACCCTCTCTACACTTATAATCCAATCTAGGAACTTGAGACAATAACTTAATTACGCATATTCCATTACACTTAATGACCAACTATTAGAAATAACTAAGCAAATACAAGATGCAGAACTACAAAGAGCCCATACTACACTAGAAAAATGTACAAAAAAACTATATTACCATTTTTGTAATAAGGCTTCATCACTTTTAGCTAAGAAGCTACGCCATCGTACGGCACAATCCAGGATCCTGACCATCAAGGGAGAGGGAGGTCATTCTCTTTATTCCCCAAGAGACATAGGCCACACCTTCAGAAGCTTCTATCAGGCGCTCTACAACATAGAGAGAGGCTTAGACATCCCCCCCCAACCCCGACTGAAATCTCCAACTACCTCAACACCCTACGATTACTGACACTTGACTCTGAACTTGCTACTACCTTAACAGCGCAAATTACATTACAGGAAGTACTCAAGGTAATCAAATCACTGAAACTAGGGAAATCTCCAGGCCCGGACGGCTATACAGCCCGATTCTATAAAACCTACCAAACTATTCTAGCTCCCATCCTTTGCAGAACATTCCAAGAGGCAATGCAGAAGGGTTCTCTTAGGTCGGAGTTTCTTGAGGCCACAGTAGTGACGATACTCAAGCCAGGGAAAGACCCGAACAATGTAGCAGTTATAGAACTATTTCCCTCCTCAATTTAGATACCAAACTGTATGCCAAATTATTAGCTAATAGACTCTCAAAGGTCATCCCTCTAATAGTACATTCAGATCAGGTGGGATTTATTCCTAACAGAGAGGGCCCGGACGCCACCAGACGCATCCTAGATAAACTCAGTCTGGCCTCTGTGAATGGGGACCCCTTCTTGGCCCTCTCCTTAGACGCAGAGAAGGCCTTCGATAGAGTCAGATGGGTTTACCTCTGGGAGACAATGAGCAATTTTAATTTCCCAATCCCTTTTATTAGGGCAATACAAGCTTTATATTCTTCTCCCACAGCTCAAATAAAGGTGGTTGGCTTCCAATCAGAAGCTTTTCCTATAACTAACGGTACAAGACAGGGCTGCCCACTGTCCCCACTCCTCTTCGCTCTTGCTATAGAGCCTTTGGCCCAAGCAATAAGAATGGACCCTGTCATAAGAGGCGTGCCACCTGGAACCCACCCTCAGAAAATATCCTTATATGCAGACGATATAACCCTCTTCCTGACCTCCCCGATAACTTCCCTAACAGAAGTGTTTAAGACTATTGAGACCTTTAGAGCCATGAGCTACTATAAACTTAACATTGATAAGACAGAAGCCTTCCCTATCAATATATCCGCCCAGAAACTTAAACTTCTACAAAAATCATACAAATTCCAATGGAATCTTATCTCTCTTAAAGTATTAGGGGTTTATTTAGCCCCGGACACCACAACCACAATCTCTAAAAACTTCACAGACAGGCTCCCAGAATTTCGTACACTCTTAAACAGTTGGGAATTCAGAGAAATCTATTGGACGGGAAGAATAGCAGCCATTAAGATGTCCTTTCTCCCCAAGATTACCTATCTTTTTAGATGTATCCCATATAATCTCCCCAGGCCCACACTAAACAAACTCCAGAGTCTTGTTACCATTTATGTCTGGAAGGACAGATGACCTCGAACAGCTGGACACACTTTAGAAAGACCTTATGCTCAGGGGGGACTGGCTTTACCCAACCTTATCACATACTACAATGCAACCAGACTATCTCACTTACTGGGTTGGAATAATAAAGAACGAACTCTAGGTTGGTACCATGTAGAGACCTCGCTACTACCCCCAAATCTTGCACTGTCTGATCTCCTCTGGATACCATCTCATCATAGACAGAAGTTAGGGGACCTACTCCCCATTCTACAAGACTTTTTCAATTCTGGGACCACAAACGTCATAATCTCAACATTGCTCAACACCCATCCCCCACCCTCACCTTTGCCATAGTTTTGTTTTCCTTGCCAGATGCACATCCAGACTTATGGCAGAATATACAGATTAAAATTATCACTGACTTTTATAAATCCGATACATGGACTCCTCACCCACAACTTTGCAATAATTTCAAATACCCCCAAGACTTCAGTTTGAAGCCTTTCATATCAGTTCCTGGTTACGTTCATGGGGCTACCCCAAACAGGTCCTGCGGAAACCATCATTATGGGAGCATCTATGAAACAAAGCCCATGTTATTAGGCATCCCCTTTCCCTCCATTATAACCTACTTTCTAATACACAACCACATAAAAAAATCTCCCAACACCATGCCTGGGAGATAGAAATAGGATTCACTGTTGACACTAGTATCTGGTACATAAGAGTCATGGTAACTAGAAAGTTACTGCACTGCGCCACCCTATGGGAATTGTATTATAAAATCACAGTTAGGTGGCATTTAGTCCCAGCCTCCATACATAAAATTTACAATTCACATTCCCCTCTGTGCTGGAGACTATGTGACCTCCCTGGAACACATTTGCATGTCTGGTGGTCCTGCCCTAAAATCCAACCTCTTTGGAGGAAGCTGTACAACACCCTAAACAACCTTAATCTTAGACTCCCTTTCCTCCCGGAAATTGCTCTTCTCCACATGCAAATCTCTAATCTTGACTCCCCTACGGAAGCACTAACAATATACCACTTCATGGCTATGAAGCAGGCTATAGCCAGAACTTGGAAAAACAAAAAAAACATCTTTTACACAAGTCCTATCCATCGCCAGACATATTAGATTAATGGAACAATATTCCTTCAGGGTTCTTGATAAAACTGACCTCCATATTAGAATTTGGCACCCATGGCTCACTCTTTTTCCAGACTAAGTCCTAACATCACAAAACTCTCCCAACTTGTAGCCCCTCCCTTCCCTCCCTCCCCCTCCCTACCTCTGGACTGATATACCTCTTGGATTCCGAATATATTTTAGAGTTCAGAACTATATGGATACCCAACAACCATTCGAGATTACAAAGTGTGGATTATACGATTCAACTTCACACAAACCATAGATATAACCATTTAAATCTATACTAGTAATACTATTTATAATACAAAATAGAGACGTTTCACTCAATTACGAGTAAACACACTTTTTAAATAATATAAAATTATCTTTATGTTTACTAAAAGAGAATAATTCATGCTTTACAGTTTAAGATTTATTGTCCATTCTTCTTTGTGTATGCATACCATTGTAGACTCGTGATACTATGTTTGTAAGTATTTATTTGCTGATTGTCTCAATAAAAAATATATAAAAACAAAAAACAAAACAATACTTTAGAAGAAAAGATAATTTCGCACACAAATGCTCTATAGAGCGATAATGTAATTTTCTTTCATTGTTCCTCAAAGACAAGGTGGAAAATACATATATATATATATACTGTATAAATGAATACATATATACAGATACTGTATCAGTGCACACATATACTGTATAGGTACAAACATGTACTGTATGAGTGCGCATATATTCTGTATCAGTGTACATGTATACTGTATCAGTATACTGTATACTGTCAGACACCATCCCTTAGAGAAAAACCTGGTTAAAATTATAATGTGAACCAGGACAAGTAGATTGTCACAAGGGACAAGTAGATTGGACTCCTGCTTTAGTCCATTGGACAAGTAGTTTTTTTAAAAAAAATCCACACCCCTTAACTTTATTCTGTATTTTGCTTAACGTGAGGTGGTCACATAGCTAATTTTGTACCTCTTGAAATGTGGGCAAACATTTTAGTTACTTGGCCAAAAATTGCCATTATGTGCAGAGTACACACAGTGCGTGGGAGTCTCTCATTGCCACACATGGGAAGATACGTACATGGAAGGTACATAAAGTTAGGTAAAGTGTCTGTTAGTGATTATCACTGGCTACGAAAGCTGAATGGACTTATTTTTTTTGCTTTTGTGGAATACTGAATTATACCCGTCTGACGATAGGTTTGTTTTGGACTATATTATAGAACTGGGGGGTCCCGTGTGAAAAAGTTTAAGAAGCTCTGATCTAGAGTATATCAATACACAAGCAAGAGTGGAAGAAATACAATATTATTTTGTAAGATAAAGAGAAATAATTATCATGATATGACATCATCTTAAATTAAGTGGCATAAAAGTGAATTTTATCCTAGGTAATTTTATGAATTTTTGTGCAATAGAAATGCTGCTTTAGTCAGGATCCACACAGTAACATATGCCAATGTAATGCTCAAGATATCACAGTGAGTATTTTTGCTACCAAAAAAAACAACAACTTGAGAACATCAGACTTTGAGCCAGATGATCTTGTGTTCTCCACTCTGGCTAAATGATCTAAGCCGTATCATCAGTACGGGGAGGTTGTTCAAATACTTTCAGAATAGAACATTTTAGCCTAGGAGATTTTTATCTAGCTATATATATAGTTCTGTATGTGAAGGCGAGACACCTACATTGCAATATAAAAAAAGGCCCCAAAGATTTTGTGTTTTTTCTCTCCATGCCGAATAGTTTTCAATCATCAGGTCGTATATCTCAATCATTTAGAGAGTTTGTTACTTTTTCTGCAGAGAGAAATTATATTATAAATTATCATTAATGGTGATTAGACATTGGCCCTATTTATCAAGCTGCATATGCAGCCCTGGGGGCCAATCACTGCAGGCTCACCGAATGTTAGGAAGCAGAGGTCATCAGACCGCAACTTGCTAACCAGTACACCAGCTATTAGCTGGTGGATTAAATCACAGCAGGTATGTTAGCCCCAGGGTGATTGACAACCCCCTATTTGCGTGCCATTGGGCTACCGTGAGCAGGGGGCAGCATCCCGGGTGGACACTGTCACTTTCACGTACACTGTCATGTACCACGTATGTCCTCAGGGGTTTCAAGTGGTGGAAGCGATTGTGATCGCTTCCAGCAGCTTTCAAGGTATTGCAGTGATGCCTCGATATTGATATCATCTCGGGTATCGGTTGTCTAACATATAATTTATCATGTTGTATCAATGTTTTCTTGAAAAAAATTATGATAAATTTAGAATCCTATATAAAAGACACTACAGATCTATTGGGTAAATTAAGGTATCTTCCAAGATCACAGACTAAAAAGAATATTTGGATTAGTTGAAATGTTGCAAATATTAAACATGACATTGGGTTAAGTGCAGTAAATTACATTTTAGAGCAAGATATTTACATGCCTGAAAAACAGAGAAACTTTATTCTTGAATCTATTACTTTATATATCAGGATGCATTCTTTTTGCAGACTTGTGGAATGGCCATGGCGACAACATTCGCCCCATTCGCTGGGTTATTTTGAATTATAACATATGTACCCATCTAAGTTTTGGGCGAGTGTTGTCTACTATGGCCGTTTCATAGATGACCTTCTCTTTATATGTAGTGGGACTGAAGAAGAGGCCATAAGCTTCATACAATTTCTAAATGATAATACCTTTGGGATCTCTTTCTCATATAATATCAATGCAGTGAGTATGGAGTTCTTGGATGTTACCCTTGGGTGGGATATAGATGGGAGTGTTTGTTCCAAAACCTTCTTCAAGAAGGTAGATTGTAATAGCTACATTGACAGAAGGAGTAACCATCATCCTAGATGGTTGAATAATATTCCGTACAGCCAATTCTGTAGACTACGTAGAAATTGCAATAAGGATCATGATTTTAGAGTGGAAGTAGACCTTCTAATCAATAGGTTTAAAGAAAAAGGATATCATTCACGAATACTATCTCAGGGGTACATAAAGGCCGCAGCTAGAGATAGGTGGAACTGTTATAGCCTAAGGTCAGGACAGAGAATAAATATGAGAATGCACCACAATTTATAACACTATTTTTTATAACACTATTTAACAGCAACTACATAGAAATTAAATGCCTATCTTACATGACACAATATTGAAAGAAATAGTGGGTGAAAAACCGCTTTGTGTATTCAGAAGGGCTCCTACCTTAAAAAATTCCCTAGCTTCAAGTAAGGTGGTTGCCACAAAAAAAGTTTTGAGGGATCCTAAAAAGTGTAAAGAGTCTTCAGGTTTTCTGAATCTCAAAAAAGGGGTCTTTAAATGTGCTAAAAATAGATGTTTAACATGCAAATATATTAGCCATAAGGATACTAGTTTTAAATCCAATGTCACAGGAGAAGTATTTCCTATTAGAACTAGAATAACATGTGAAAGCATTTGTTATTTATCTCATTACCTGCGTATGTGGTAAGCAATATTGTGTGCATACACGTTGGAGTGAGCACCTCAGGAATATTATGAATAAGTATATTAAACAGAGTGTATCCAGTCATAGTACCCATATACATGAGGGGAGGGAGGACACCTATCGGATAACTCCTATTGAATATATTCCAAAATCTATATATTATAACAGATTAAATAGGCTACACTAGAGAGAAACTTTCTGGATTTGGAAGTTAAGAACCCTCTTTCCTCCTCCCTTTCTGTATCTTACTTTGCAGCAATCTTTGGTATATCCACAAATTGGAGTGAGCCAGCTGGTGGGCTCTGATCTATCCAGCCTGCCTGACTTGCACTGCCACATAGTGCGCCACTTTTGTGAGTATCATTCTGTAGAGTAATGTATTGATACAATTTCCAACAATTGTTGTGATCTTCTGAACCATTGGAGCGCCTTTTTCTGGTTTTTTTTTTTTTTATATTTGCAATACCTTTTTTTAACCCACCGATGCAGTGAGAGACACTCTGTGGCCCTCTCTGCATCGGCCAGTGATGGTGCCAATCGTTGATGGGTGGGAGCCATTGCAGGGAGGCGGGTGGGCGGCCCATTGCTGGAGAACTTCCGGCCAGTAGTGGGAAATGAATTGTGGGTGTGCACGGGAGCGCGCGTTGGGGGGGCAGGGGTTGTGTTCACACGTGCGCACGCGATCACTAACCAAGATGTGGTGGGAGAGGAAGGTGAGAGAGGGTGGGGGGAATAATGTTGTGAAAGGGATCTTGGAGGGGGTAGTGTATTGAGGGGGGGCAGCTACACTACAGAAAAAGTAGGATTTATAAACAAAAATTGCAAATTTTATTGCAAAGTGGGTACTGGCAGACAGCTGCCAGTACCCAAAATGGTGGCAAATAGTTAGAGGGGGGGAGGGATAGAGAGCTGTTTGGGGGGGGGGTCAGGGAGGTTGGGTGGTAAGGGGGGATCCTACATTGCAGAAAATATATAATTAAATGAAAACAAAAAAAACAAAAAAACATTTTATTTGTATACTTACAGACTTTCTGCCAGTGCTAAAGATGGCGGTGACAATAGTGAGGTGGGGGAGGGAAGAGAGCTGTTTGAGAGTGGTCAGGGAGGGATCCAGGGGTAGGATGTGTCAGGTGGGAGGCTGATCTCTACACTAAAATTAACCCTTCAATCTCCCTACAAGCTACGTAATTAACCTCTTCACTGCTGGGCATAATACAAATGTGGTGCGCAGCAGCATTTAGCGGACTTCTAATTACCAAAAAGCTATGCCAAAGCCATATATGTCTGCTATTTCTGAACAAAGGGGATCCCAAAGAAGCATTTACAACCATTTGTGCCATAATTGCACAAGCTGTTTGTAAATAATAAACCTAAAGTTAGTGAAAAAGTGAACGATTTTTTTTTATTTGATGGTGAATTGATGGCATGAAATATATCAAAATGGGCCTAGATCAATACTTTAGGTTGTACACTACACTAAAGCTAAAATTAACCCTACAAGTTCCCAACAAGCTACCTAATTAACCCCTTTACTGCTGGGCATAATACAATTGTGGTGCGAAGCAGCATTTAGTGGCCTTCTAATTACCAAAAAGTAATGCCAAAGCCATACATTTCTGAACAAAGGGGATCCCAGAGAAGCATTTACAACCATTTGTGCGAGAAACCTAAACTTTGTGAAAAACTTAGCAAAAAACGTAACAATTTTTTTATGTGATCGCATTTGGCAGAGAAATTATGGCGTTAAATATACCAAAATGGGCCTAGATCAATACTTTGGGTTGTCTACTAAAAAAATATATATACATGTAAAGGGTTATTCAGGGATTCCTGACCGATATCAGTGTTAAAATTTAACTTAAAGGATTACTTTCTGTTATAATTTTTAAGCTAAACAACTAACATATTAAAGTTAATAAACATTAATTAAAACCTACTGACCTATATTTTCTCCAAAACAAAGTTTTATAACGTTCTAAAAGTTATATCTTTTATTCGCCGATGATTTCACGTTATCCTGCCCACTATTTTCAGCACTGAGTGTTCAAAATACTTAAACCAATAACTTTGTGTTTAAAGCGCCATTTTGAAACCTAGGTATTGTAAACGGATTGGTACAGAGCCAAGGATACCCACGGAGTGGGTTTGGAAAACAATTAAATTTGCAAACAATATTTCTGATATACGGTAGAGATATGTTAATGAAATGCTATTGATAAAAAGCGTATTTGGGGTAGTTAGTTAGTAACAGGCATAGAAAATATTTACTTACAGTGGCCCTTTAAGCAAATTTTTTTAAAAAAAATGGGTTGGAAATAGCAGAGTGCTACTTGTACTTATTGCCCTATAACTTGCAAAGAACATGTAAACATTGGGTATTTCTAATCTCAGGACAAAATTTAGAAAGTATTTAGCATGGGTGTTTTTTGGTGGTTGTAGATGTGTAACAGATTTTGGGGGTCAAAGTTAGAAAAAGTGTGTTGGCGAGAAAAACGGTATCTAATATGGTGTGGGTACAGTTAATGAGTAAGAGGAAATTTATAGCTAAACACAAAACACTGCAGAAATGTAGAAATAGCCCTTGTCCCAAACAGTAAGAAAATTTTAAAGTGATGTGGTCACTAAGGTGTTAAGGTAATCATTATTTTTCTCCTTCCAATAATGAACAGCTGAAAAGTTCATCATATATGAATGATTAACCAATGAAACTGTAGATAGTTCACCTCCCAATAATTTAATTCATTTTAATGATCTAGCTATGCATATTTAAAGGGACATTACAGTCAAAATTTAAATGCGCATAGATAAATTACATCTTTGAATAGAAACATATTTGGCAAAAATGCTTCTAGTAAAAGTTATCAGTGTTTTAGTGTTAACTTGTTTCTCTGCTCATGCATGTGAAGCATAGCTAGAAATTCTCAATGCATCAGCATTTTAAATATTGCAGCTGCTCAGGGCACCAGTGGGGCTTGCATTATGTCAGCAGTTAATAAATTGAATCATTACCAAATGGTACAAGCACCTTAGGCTCTCTGAACAAGTGCTGTGTTTAAAATGCTGGTGCACGGTGCATACTTAAATTTGAAACAGCTATAGCTTTTATTAGAAGCATTTTTGCTATTACATGTATATTACAAAAATGTTTCTATTCAAAACTGAAATCCATCCATGTGGATTCCAGTTTTGTCTGGAATGTTCCTTTTAATGATATATAACCAAATCAGTAATGGTCTCATATAACCGGAAAAATAATCTGAAAGGTTATTATTCTAAAAACATGATTTAAATCGGTATTACTGACTAGTGATTTAAATTGGTATTTAAATTAATTTGATTCAAATCCACCCTAACAAAAACATACCATTTATTTGATTTAATAAGGAACTTGTACTCTTTATTTTTATGTATTTTATTATGTTCTTTGCATCTAAAAGTGAGTAAAATGTAGTATGTGCCAGTCTGTGCTGAATAGACTTGTTTCTTGTCAGTCTGCTAAGGCTTGTTCCTGACAGACATCAATCTCGTGGAGGCTTGTTCCTGACAGACAACAATATTGTGGAGGCTTGTTCCTGACAGACATCAATCTTGTGGAGGCTTGTTCCGGACAGACAACAATGTTATGGAGGCTTGTTCCTGACAGACAACAATCTTGTGGAGGCTTGTTCCTGACAGACAACAATCTTGTGGAGGCTTGTTCCTGACAGACAACAATCTTGTGGAGGCTTGTTCCTGACAGACAACAATCTTGTGGAGGCTAGTTCCTGACAGACAACAATCTTGTGGAGGCTTGTTCCTGACAGACAACAATATTATGGAGGCTTGTTCCTGACAGACAACAATATTATGGAGGCTTGTTCCTGACAGACAACAATGTTATGGAGGCTTGTTCCTGACAGACAACAATATTATGGAGGCTTGTTCCTGACAGACAACAATCTTGTGGAGGCTTGTTCCTGACAGACAACAATGTTATGGAGGCTTGTTCCTGACAGACAACAATATTATGGAGGCTTGTTCCTGACAGACAACAATATTATGGAGGCTTGTTCCTGACAGACAACAATCTTGTGGAGGCTTGTTCCTGACAGACAACAATGTTACGGAGGCTTGTTCCTGACAGACAACAATGTTACGGAGGCTTGTTCCTGACAGACAACAATGTTATGGAGGCTTGTTCCTGACAGACAACAATGTTATGGAGGCTTGTTCCTGACAGACAACAATCTTGTGGAGGCTTGTTCCTGACAGACAACAATCTTGTGGAGGCTTGTTCCTGACAGACAACAATGTTATGGAGGCTTGTTCCTGACAAACAACAATGTTATGGAGGCTTGTTCCTGACAGACAACAATGTTATGGAGGCTTGTTCCTGACAAACAACAATGTTATGGAGGCTTGTTCCTGACAAACAACAATGTTATGGAGCCTTGTTCCTGACAGACAACAATGTTATGGAGGCTTGTTCCTGACAGACAACAATGTTATGGAGGCTTGTTCCTGACAGACAACAATGTTATGGAGGCTTGTTCCTGACAAACAACAATGTTATGGAGGCTTGTTCCTGACAAACAACAATGTTATGGAGCCTTGTTCCTGACAGACAACAATGTTATGGAGGCTTGTTCCTGACAGACAACAATGTTATGGAGGCTTGTTCCTGACAGACAACAATGTTATGGAGGCTTGTTCCTGACAGACAACAATGTTATGGAGCCTTGTTCCTGACAGACAACAATGTTATGGAGCCTTGTTCCTGACAGACAACAATGTTATGGAGGCTTGTTCCTGACAGACAACAATGTTATGGAGGCTTGTTCCTGACAGACAACAATGCTATGGAGGCTTGTTCCTGACAGACAACAATGTTATGGAGCCTTGTTCCTGACAGACAACAATGTTATGGAGGCTTGTTCCTGACAGACAACAATTTTATGGAGGCTTGTTCCTGACAGACAACAATGTTATGGAGGCTTGTTCCTGACAGACAATAATGTTATGGAGGCTTGTTCCTGAGAGAAAACAATCTTGTGGAGGCTTGTTCCTGACAGATAACAATGTTATGGAGGCTTGTTCCTGACAGACAACAATGTTATGGAGGCTTGTTCCTGACAGACAACAATGTTATGGAGGCTTGTTCCTGACAGACAACAATGTTATGGAGGCTTGTTCCTGAGAGAAAACAATCTTGTGGAGGCTTGTTCCTGACAGATAACCATGCTGTTGATGTTCTCCCCAACAGTCAAATGAGCCATGGATGCTTATGTATAATTTGTACACAATACTATATTTTCTGCTACTTATAATATAACATTTAAGTAAGCTTTTAACTAACGTTTTCATAAAAAAAATATACTTTATGGATTTTTTCATATGTGTTTTAGAAAATAAAATGTATGTGTTGCTTACTGTTAATTTATGCATAGAAAATATTTTATTCATACTGTGCAGTTTACAGAATTTGTTGATTTTCCATTCAAATATGTTAATTTTGTTTATTTAGACACCAAGGGGTAGATTTGTGAACTGGAGAACAAATGCTTGTGCAATGCCGCCCCCTGCTCACTTGCGGCCAATCGCTAGCAGGGGCTGTCAATCATCCCGATCGGATCAAAATGATTTCATTCCGCCACCTAAAAGGTGGCAGACAGGTTAAGGAGCAGCGGCCTTATGACCACTGCTTCTTAACTTCGATAGGACACCAAAGGAGCATCCGCTGCTTCATAAATGGAGCCCCAAGTGTAAAATATTTTTGGAATATTTGTTAGAATATTTGTTAGATGTGTATGTGAAAAAAGGGTCTGACAAAAATATAATGCAATAATGATCCCTTTTTAAATAACACTTTCTCTTGTAAAATATGGAAAGAATAAATATAAAATAACAATCTTATTTAATCTTTCTGCTAAACTACCCAGCATAATACTGACAATGTCATGACAGCTAAGTGCAATAAAATGTTACCATAATTTATTATAATTGTGCAGTAATACAATGTACAATGAATGGAACATATTGGAGCAGTGGTATCAATTACCTTAGTGTGACTTTTGAAGGAAAAAAAAAGAAATATAAAAGAAATGAAATCAACCAATATGAGAGTTCCCAATTGAGTCATTGTGTATAAAACTATCCAAAGCCCACAGGCGAGTTTTTCATAAGAACATATGGTTTTGTGTCAGCAACACAGCGTGAAATGACAGTAATAACGAGGAGCCTGGGACCGGCACTAGCAGCCATCACAGCCAGACACGGAGATTATATTCCCCATGTTAGATGTTAGAGCCGCCAGACACTTGGGGCTCTGATAATAATACGGTTACGCTTCTACAGCATGGATATCCTTTTCACTTCTCTGCCATTATAGAACTAATCTGTTACTAAATATACATGTCAACCCTTTTGTGATTTCATCTATTGCGAAATTCCAGCATGTTCATGTTATGTCCACAAGTCTCATCAATCATTTAACCACACAGAGGGTAACACAAGACAGCAGATTAGGAAATGTGTTTCATGCTGGTCTAGTATCATAACTGCATAACACATGGTTAATTTGTTATGTTTGTTGCTTGTATATGTTAAAAGGACATATGTGTTGTTTTTATTATGCATAAAATATGCATCTAGTTTATAAGCCTATTATTTAAATAAGCCCTTAATTAATACATTTTCTTCTATGAGGTTTTAGAGGAAAAATAAACTGCAACAATAAAACACAGTAATTTATTTATAAATTATTTATTATTTGTATCAGTGAATGAATGATTGTAGTTGAACACATCAAATAATTTCTATACAAAACTCCTCATAGACTATAATGGGGATTTTCTGTAGAAAATAAAAATTAAGGGATCTGGGAGAGGGTGGGGGGTTGGATGTTGAGGGGGGGGCAGCTACACTACAGAAATAAAGCAAATCTTTAATAAAATAAAATAAAATAAAAAATAAAAATACATTCTTATTTCAAACTGGGTACTGGTAGACAGCTGCCAGTACCCAATATGGCGCACAATAAGGTAGGGGGGGGGGTTAAAGAGCTGTTGGGGGGGGGATCAGGGAGGTTGTGGGCTAAGGGGGGGTCCTACACTGCAGAAGATTTTTTTTATTTTTATTTTTAAAAAACCAAACCCCCCCAAAAAACTTTTATTTTAGTACTGGCAGACTTTCTGCCAGTGCTTAAGATAGCTGGACAATTGTGGGGTGGGGGAGGGAAGAGAGCTGTTTGGGAGGGATCAGGGGGTGTGATGTGTCAGTTGGGAGGCTGATCTCTACACTAAAGCTAAAATTAACCCTGCGAGCTCCATACAAGCTACCTAATTAACCCCTTCACTGCTAGACATAATATACGTGTGATGCGCAGCGGCATTTAGTGGCCTTCTAATTACCAAAAAGCAACGCCAAAGCTGTTTGTAAATAATTTCAGTGAGAAACCTAAAATTGTGAAACATTGTGAAACAGCTGTTTTTTGGAAGAAAATATTATATATTATTAATAATGATTTATAAATATGATTGTTATTTTTATGTTGTTGCTGTTATTAATATTAGATTTAATAAAGCAGGTAATTGTATTTAATTTTGTTCCGTTACTGAGCAGTCTTCAGGAAGTAAATAGATTATTTTCTGTAGATAATTATTGGGCAATATACTCAGTAGGGGAAGATATTGTATTTATATTTAGCATGTGGTGCTGCATTATCTTCAGTAGGTGAAAATGATTTATTATTTTCAGCAAGAGAATTATCTTCAGTTCACCAGTATCTTCAGTAGGTTACTTATTATGAGTAATTGAGAAAGTTGTATTATCCTCTACATTCGGGGAATTTGCTGTGTTGTTGTCAGGAAGTGAATCATTTCCAGTAAATCTTTAAAGGGACATGAAACACATTTTTAAACAACTTTCCAATGTATTTCTATTATCAAATTTGCTTTATTCTCTTGGTGTCCTTAATTGTAGGAGCAGCAATGCACCACTGCTAACTGAACACATTATGTGAGCCAATGACAAGAGGCATGTATGTGCAAACACCTATCACCAGCTAGTTCCCAGAAGTGCATTGCTTCTCCTGGGCCTACCAAGGTATGATTTTCAACAAAGGATAATAAGAAAACTAAGCAAATTAGATTATAGAAACAAAATGGAAAGTTGTTTAAAATGATATGTTCTGCCTGAGTCATACAAGAAAATTTGTGGGTTTCATGTCCCTTAAAAGCAAAATGTAATTCCTCAAAAAAAAAATTTGACCATTAAAGGTTTAGTAATACAAAGTAAAACAACTTAGCAATAAATGTTCATTATTTGTTTTGCCCCCTTTTCGTGTAATTTAGCTCTGAAAATTGTGGATTTTCTAATTCTCACAACTGAAAATGCACACTGCAGACTTCTCAAGCTAACCCTGTGACACATCTTTATCTAATTGGCTTTAATGGAAAAGAACTGCAATTCAATGGACTTTATACTAACAATATGACCGTGGCTAGCCTTGTCAGCTGAAGAGTCAAGCCCAGATTGGCTCTCCCAATTAAAGCAAGTGGGGAGTGGAATGTGATTATTGAAAACCAATTGCCCCCCAAAAAATGTTAATTTGTTTTAAAAAGTTTAGGTTTGGCTGATATATCTCATAAATTACAATGTGTTTATTGTCCATTTAACTATGCCTAATGAAAACACATTGACATGTACTGTTATTATTTACTATCAGGTCTGCACAGAAATTCAACTGCCAATTACTCTTCTTATCCAGGCACCAGGTGAAGTGACAGGTAGAAAGTCCAACAGCCAGAGTTAGCGAGTAAGGGACCCAGAGGTAAGGAGGTTACCAGGAAAACTTGCAGCAAGTAGGCAGAGGAGGAAAAAAACAAAGAGGAATGGTCAGCACAGAGTGAGGCAGAATCATCAAGCAGAAAGAGAGTCAGAGACAAGCCAATGATCAGTACACTGGAAAGTCAGCAAAGGTACCAAAACAAAGAGACAAAAAAGTTAGGACATCCCAAGAAGTCAGGGCAGGCAGCAAGCATAGAAGAGTCAAATATCCAGGCAGAAATCAGCAGCAAATAGTAGAATACCAGCAGTAGCGCACTCAGGATACAGAGGCAAGGACAGTAAGCAGCGTTTTGCTGATTAGCTAACTGCCTGCAGAAGGCAGGTAGATGGAGCTAGAGAGTAAGTCAGTGCAGGCAGTAGGATTCAGTAATTCACTCACAGAACAAGAGCCCTCCAGTGGCTGAAGGTGTAAGGCAAACAGCCAGAGACTGGAGGTTCCAGATTTAACTCTGAGCATGCCATGATATAGATTTTGCCTGTTTTCCTGTCATTTCAATCTGAAGACTGTAGTTTTTCTGGTCCTGTGCAGATAAGCACATTTAGGGATCGATCACAATCCTTTAGTTAAACTTATCAAATGATTTATCTAAAAAAAATCTCCATAGACTTCAAAGGGTCACAAACAATAGTAGAAAAATTACATGTTATTTTATGATTATCCTGCTCTACTGTGGGTTTAACCCCCTCCCTGCAAAAGGGTTAAACACACAGTAGAAGTGCTGCTCTGGACTTGCAGTGCACTGCTGGTCCCAAGCAGAAACCAACACTTATCCAATCAGCAATAGTTACACATCTGAGTAGTGTGACTATGGCTGCTGATTGGTTGAGAAGCGGGGTTCTGCTTGGGACTAGCAGCAATCGTTTTGCAGGGGGTTAAACAGTAGAGCATCATAAAATGATTATTTTTTTTACTATTATCGCCCTTTAATGATGATTTTCTATAAACAATAACATTACAAAAGTCTTTCTATATCTATCCCTGATGGGCCACAGCAAAGGAGATAGTATAAATAACAATCAAGGGATTCATCAAGAGGTGTTTCTAACAAAATTCCAGTTTTAAAAGATTATTAAACATTAATTCTTTAAGCAAACCGTTTGCAGTGCTTTAAGGGACAGAACGCTCAAAATGTAATTCCCTATAAAACTTTTAAAATGCACTTATGATGTAGGTGCTGTCTATCATGCTGAGTGGTATAGAGTAGCTTACACACCTGTGTCGCTTATGTGTGTTTACTAAATAGGATCTTAATTCTATACACTGGCTACATCAGCTATTTATTAAATGACCTTATGATATTTCTTTCTCAAAGGGACATTAAACATTAAATACATTATTTTATAGTATTCCAGTTATCTACCGCCCCTGCGTGGTTGCCACCATTTTGAAACCGGGCTGTTACCACATTCCAGTGCTGATGTTTTTTGCACGTGTGCAGCAACTCTCTTTCAGGTACCTGTCGTGACACCTAGGTTTCAAAATGGTTGCTCCCATAATTAGACGGAGGTGCATGACATGCATTTGGTGCCCCTTTAATGTTAATATAAACCCCAGAGGTTTAAGGATCACCTTGCACTGTAAGATATGGGTTGCTCTTCAATTAACTGATAATGTTTTTAGCAAATTATTTGGTTTATATGAAATATGACTAGTCCTATATATTTATAAATAATACTGCAAGAATGCTGATATTTATTTGTCTAAATAACCTGCTATTATGACTATAGGTATTTTTCTACTGTTTATGAAATAAACAAGTTACGTAAAAATTGTAAATATGATTCAGATAGAACATGCACTTTCCAATATACTTCCAATATTTAAAGGGACATAAAACAAGTTTGGATAGAGACAAAATTATATGTACTTTAATTACTTTATCTGCAAATTTATACTGCAGTGCCTCACCATTAACCTTTATTTTATGATTCTGAATTGTAAATCTCTAACTCCCCCCACACATTTCCTTCTATGACTGTATCTATATCTATTGTTGCTTTGGTAGATACAAAAGTGCATAGGGATTATCTACTGGAGCATGTCTAGAAGCTGTGAACTCAGTTGAAACAGTCTAAACACTGAAAAGTGCTTGAATGGTAATTTAAGTATTTTTGCTTATTTTTGAAAATTATTTTAAAATACTTACCAACAATTTTATTATGCAAACTATTTTTACTTAATTAGCCCTTTTAGGATATGCACAGATCTCAACATGTTTTATGGCACTTTCATTTTCCTTTGTTCTATTTGTGGAAAAGCATACCTAGGTAGGCTCAAAAAGCAGCATTGCACTACCTGGAGCTATCTGTTGATTGGTGTTTGCATATATATACCTCACCCAATGTGTTTGGCTAGCTCCCATTAGTGCATTGCTGCTCCTTCAACAAAGGATGCCTAGAGAATGAAACTAATTCGATAATAGGAGTAAATCTGAACATTATTTAAAATATTATGCTCTAAATGAAAATGTTTGTATTTATGTCCCTTTAAGGTCTATGGGGCCAATTTATCAAGCCCCGTATGCATCACTATGCATCTGTTTCTGCGAAATTTCACAAGGAATGCTTGTGCAATGATAAATGCCGACAGCGTATTTATCGATGTGCGTCGGACATTGTTAAATTGGCCTCTATGTCTCATCTTGGTTTATTTTATAACATTTTTTTTCTACGAAGAAGGGGCATGTAATTTCTGCAGACACATATTCACAGCTTTGAAAACTACAAAACCAATAATATGTATTAATATCTTCTAGATAACATCTTCTTGATAAAATTGCCAAATTATATTACAGAAACCTCTGGCAAAGCTTAACATTGTGAATGGATTAATAGATTTTTTTAACACAAAAGAAAAAATAAACATTACAGCCATGAATATACAGCCTCATGCTACATAATTCAAAACAAATTCTTATTTCAAGATGAATAACCTTTGAATTATAATGTATCTTAAAAAGAAACTACTTTTAGATACATTTTTGCTGGAAAAGCATTTTTAAAAAAACAAAATTCCTATTTATTTTTTATTCTTTTTAAAAAAATAATTGATTCTTATCCACTCTGCTTGTGAACAAACTGAAAATAAAAGATGCATTTGCTGTTGTGACAACATAATTGGTGGACAGGGATATCATATGCCTGCAGGTCATTAAACGAAAAAGTAGTTTTATTCAGGAACATTCAATAAAAAATCATAATACATTCTAAAACACTCTACTTTAAATGAGTCAAAGGGAGAAAAAAAAAAAGATTTTCATCCTTTTATTCAATACCTGTTTGTGTTTTATTATTTTATTAAGTGAACTATTGCTGTTTGCTGAACATATTTTATCTTTTTTCAGTAAAATGAGAATTTTCTGCGATCTGTAATATAGATATAAAAATAAATAATTTTGTGACTGAAAATGCTTACCCTTTTCTCCTAGCATTCCTGCCACATTAAAATGAAAAATGACAGTATGTTTGCATTACAGGTCAATGACCAAGTTACCAATATAAAGAGGTTTTTTTCTTAATATTCTTTTCTGTTTACAACTGGTATTATGTGGTTCACTTTACATTTAAGAACCAACACAAAACAGATGGTTTACAAGCATTAGAATTGAGGTGATAAGGAAGAAATTTAATTAAATGCATTAGACAAAGAACAGATGCCAATCCCAGTGGTTTTTCTAAAGATGTTCCAGCCCAGAGTTATTGTAAACATAAGAAAAAGAATGCCAGATTGCCTAAAAGTGCAACAGTTCCGTGCAATTGTTTTGTTTAAATATCCCTGTTTAACGTTTATTATTAAATCCCTTTTTGATTATATAGATGGAAAAGTTGAATTTTGTATATTATTTTTTAGTTTAATCAACCAAATGTAAAGCATTTCTTCTTTTCATTATGTGTTATTTAACAGGAACATGTAAAAATACAGACATTACTATGTGTTCTATAATAATAATTCACATTAAAATGAAACTTTAAATGCAAATTTTGTTATCCTTTGTTGAAGAAGCAACAATGCATTACTGGGAGTTAGTTAACACATTGGGTGATCCAATAAGATTATGCATATATGTGCAGCTACTAATCAGCAATTTATGAGCCTACCTAGATATCCTGTTCAACAAATGATATCAAGAGAACAAAGCAAGTAAGATAACAGAAGTAAATTGGAAAGGTGTTTAAAATCACATGCTCTACCTGAATCATAAAAGAAAGAAAAAATGAGTTTCATGTCCCTTTAAGTCATTGCTGCCTGGGTGCTCTGGGTAATGAAGGAGTTAATACACTACTCCAAGTGAGTTATATAGCAGATATTTAAAGGGACAGTCTACTTGATTTTGTATTGTTTACAAAAGATAGATAACGCCTTTACTACTCATTCCTCAGCTTTGCACAACCAACATTGTTATATTAATATACTTTATTACCTTTTTACTAAATTTCTGACTGTTTCTAAGCCTATGCAGGCTGCCTCTTATCAGCTTTTCACACACAGACAGTGCTAGTTCATGTGTGCCATATAGATAACAGTATATGTGCATATGTGTGTATGGGTATATGTGTGTGTATATGTGTATGTGTATGAGTGTATATGTGTATGTGTGTGCATGTGTGTATGTGCATGAGTGTATATGTGTATGTGTGTGCATGTCTGTATGTGTGTATGTGTGTGCATGTGTGTATGTGTATGTGTGTGCATGTGTGTATGTGTATGAGTGTGCATGTGTGTATGTGTATGTGTATGAGTGTATATGTGTATGTGTGTGCATGTGTGTATGTGTATGTGTATGAGTGTATATGTGTATGTGTGTGCATGTGTGTATGTGTATGAGTGTGTATGTGTATGTGTATGAGTGTATATGTGTATGTGTGTATGTGTATGTGTGTGCATGTGCGTATGTGTATGAGTGTATATGTGTATGTGTGTGCATGTGTGTATGTGTATGAGTGTGCATGTGTGTATGTGTATGAGTGTATATGTGTATATGTGCATGTGTGTGTGTGTATGAGTGTATATGTGTATGTGTGTGCATGTGTGTATGTGTATGTGTATGTGTGTGCATGTGTGTATGTGTATGTGTGTGCATGTGTGTATGTGTATGAGTGTATATGTGTATATGTGCATGTGTGTGTGTGTGTGTGTGTGTATGTGTATGAGTGTATATGTGTATGTGTGTGCATGTGTGTATGTGTATGTGTGTGCATGTGTGTATGTGTGTGTGTATGAGTGTATATGTGTATGTGTGTGCATGTGTGTATGTGTATGTGTATGTGTGTGCATGTGTGTATGTGTATGTGTGTGCATGTGTGTATGTGTATGAGTGTATATGTGTATATGTGCATGTGTGTGTATGTGTATGAGTGTATATGTGTATGTGTGTGCATGTGTGTATGTGTATGTGTGTGCATGTGTGTATGTGTATGAGTGTATATGTGCATGTGTGTGTGTGTATGTGTATGAGTGTGCATGTGTGTATGTGTATGTGTGTGCATGTGTGCATGTGTATGAGTGTATATGTGTATGTGTGTGCATGTGTGTATGTGTGTATGTGTATGAGTGTATATGTGTATGTGTGTGCATGTGTGTATGTGTATGAGTGTATATGTGTATGTGTGTGCATGTGTGTATGTGTATGTGTATGAGTGTATATGTGTATGTGTGTGCATGTGTGTATGTGTATGTGTATGAGTGTATATGTGTATGTGTGTGCATGTGTGTATGTGTGTATGTGTATGAGTGTATATGTGTATGTGTGTGTGTATATGTGTATGTGTGTGCATGTGTGTATGTGTATGTGTATGAGTGTATATGTGTATGTGTGTGCATGTGTGTATGTGTATGTGTATGAGTGTATATGTGTATGTGTGTGCATGTGTGTATGTGTGTATGTGTATGAGTGTATATGTGTATGTGTGTGTGTATATGTGTATGTGTGTGCATGTGTGTATGTGTATGTGTATGAGTGTATATGTGTATGTGTGTGCATGTGTGTATGTGTATGTGTATGAGTGTATATGTGTATGTGTGTGCATGTGTGTATGTGTGTATGTGTATGAGTGTATATGTGTATGTGTGTGCATGTGTGTATGTGTATGAGTGTATATGTGTATGTGTGTGCATGTGTGTATGTGTATGTGTATGAGTGTATATGTGTATGTGTGTGCATGTGTGTATGTGTATGTGTATGAGTGTATATGTGTATGTATGTGCATGTATTTGAGATAAATAATTTGCTTTTATGTTGCAGTTCGGGCACTTAAGCTCAAAAATGTTTGCCATCACTGTCATAGATCAATAGACCAACCTTAGTACTTAAAGGGTCATGAAAGTCAAAATAAGACTAGCGTATGCAATTAAAAAAATATTTTCTATTTACTTAAATTATTAAATGTAATTTGTTCTTTTACTATCCTTTGTTAAAGAGCATACCTAGGTAGGCTCACAAATGTAAACATGACTTTAGCACTATATGGCAGCATTTTGCAACAATGTCATGGCCTCCTACTCTCCTCTCTTGTTACCTCCTCACATTTCCGTTTACAGGACTTCTCCAGACTGGCTCCCATCTTGTGGAACTCTCTGCCTCGCTCCACAAGACTCTCTTCTAGTTTTGAAAGCTTCAAGCGCTCCCTAAAGACTCTACTGTTCAGGGATGCATACAACCTACACTAACCTTTTTTATACCAGTTCCTCTCCTCCATTGCTATCCACTGAACTCCCTCAGCAGAAGCCTAAGAGTCCAGCTGCTTGCAAATCATCTTCTTAAGAGCTGACTACAACAGTGCAACTCTTGACAGGGCCCTCTACCCATTTGATCCCTATAAATGTTACCTTGTACACCGCCTATGTTTATAGCGCTGAGAAATCTGTTGGAGCTCTACAAATAACAATGACCACCACAAAAGCGGCGTTATTTCACCTCCCTATAGCGCTAATATTACAATTTTACAAAAAGCAGGCTTGTGCGAGCGATATGGTGGTGTTGAGCTTCATACCACACCGAAATACAAGCGCTGCTTTGACGTGCTTGTGCACGATTTCTCCATAGACATCAATGGGGAGAGCTGGCAAAAAAAAAAAACTAACACCTGTGATCGCGGAAACAAAAGCTCCGTAACGCAGCCCCATTGATGTCTATTGGGAAAGAAAAAGTTACGTTTAAACCTAACACCCTAACATAAAAACCACGTCTAAACACCCCTAATCTGCCGCCTCGACATTGCCGTAACCTACATGTTATTAACCCCTAATCTGCCGCCCTTAACATCGCTGCCACCTAAATAAAACTATTAACCCCCAATCTGCCGCTCCCGATATCGCCGCCACCTACATACACTTATTAACCCCTAATCTGCTGCCCTTAACATCGCCGCCACCTACATTACAGTTATTAACCCCTTTTCTGCGGCCCCAATGTCGCAGCCACTATACTAAAGTTATTAACCCCTAAACCTCTGGCCTCCAACATCACTAACACTAAATAAATATATTAAGCCCTAAACCTAACCATAACCCTAACCCTATGCATAACCCTAACGTAACCCTAAGCCTAAGTCTAAGCCTAACACCCCCTAAGTTAAATATAATTAAAATAAATCTAAATAAACCTTACAATTTTTACCTAAATAATTCCTATTTAAATCTAAATACAAAGTAACTTACCTGTGAAATAAAAATATAAGCTAGCTGCAATATAACTAACAGTTATATTGTAGCTATTTTAGGTTTTATTTTTATTTCATAGCTAAATTTGAATTTATTTTAACTAGGTAGACTAGTTAGTAAATAGTTATTAACTATTTAATAACTACCTAGCTAAAATAAATACAAAGTTACCTGTAAAATAAAACCTAACCTGCCTTACACAAAAACCTAACATTACAATAAAATAAAATAAATTAAATTATTAAAATACAATTTTCTAAATTACAAAAAAGATAAACACTAAATTACAAAAAATAAAAAACGAAATTATAAAAAATAAAAACAAAGTACTCCTAATCTAATAGCCCTATCAAAATAAAAAAGCCCACCCAAAATAAAAAAAAAACCTAGGCTACACTAAACTGCCAATGGCCCTTAAAAGGGGATTTTGTGGGGCATTGCCCCAAAGAAATCAGCTCTTTTACCTATAAAAAAAATACAATCACCCCCCAACAGTAAAACCCACCACCCAACCAAACAACCCCCCCAAATAAAAATCTAAATAAACCTAAGCTAACCATTGCCCTGAAAAGGGCATTTGGATGGACATTGCCCTTAAAAGGGCATTTAGCTCGTTTACATTGCCAAAACCCTAAATTAAAAAAAAAACACCCAAAAAACCCTTAAAAAAACCCTAACACTAACCCCCGACAATCCACTTATAGTTATCGAAGTCCGGACATCCATCCTCATCCAACCGGCAAAGTCATCATCCAGACGGCAAGATGTCTTCATCCTGGTGGCCTCTTCCATCTTCATCCAGCCGGCGAAGTCCTGATCCAGACAGCAAGAAGTCTTCATCCAGACGACATCTTCTATCTTCATCCATCCGGCGCGGAGCGGGTCATTCTTGGAGCAGCCAATAGAATGAGAGCTCAATCCTATTGGCTGATTGGATCAGCCAATAGGATGAAAGCTCAATCCTATTGGCTGATTGCAACAGCCAATAGGATTGTTTCCCCTTTTATTCCTATTGGCTGATAGAAATCTTTCAGCCAATAGGAATGTAAGGGACGCCATCTTGGATGACATCACTTAAAGGGAAACTTCATTTTCCAGCGACCATCGTAAGAAGAGGATGCTCCGCGCCGGATGTCTTGAAGATGGACCCGCTCCGCGCCGGATGCATGAAGATAGAAGATGCCGTCTGGATGAAGACTTCTTGCCGCCTGGATGATGACTTCGCCGGCTGGATGAGGATGGATGTCCGGACTTCGATAACTGTAAGTGGAATATCGGGGGTTAGTGTTAGGTTTTTTGTTTTTTTTTTAGCTTAGGGTTTGGGCAATGTAAAAGAGCTAAATGCCCATCCAAATGCCCTTTTCAGGGCAATGGTTAGCTTAAAGATTGTATTTTTTATACAGGTAAAAGAGCTGATTTCTTTGGGGCAATGCCCCACAAAAGGCCCTTTTAAGGGCCATTGGCAGTTTAGTGTTGGCTATGGGTTTTTTTATTTTGGGGGGGGGGGGGGGGCTTTTTTTATTTTTATAGGGCTATTAGATTAGGAGTAATTCATATTTATTTTTGATAATTTCATTTTTTATTTTTTGTAATTTAGAAAATTGTATTTTAATAATTGAATTCATTTTATTTTATTGTAATGTTAGGTTTTAGTGTAAGGCAGGTTAGGTTTTATTTTACAGGTAACTTGTATTTATTTTAGCTAGGTAGTTATTAAATAGTTAATAACTATTTACTAACTAGTCTACCTAGTTAAAATAAATACAAACTTAGCTGTGAAATAAAACTAAAACCTAAGATAGCTACAATATAACTATTAGTTATATTGTAGCTAGCTTAGGTTTTATTTTACAGGTAAGGTTTTATTTTACAGGTAATAATTGTTAGGTTTATTTAGATTTATTTTAATTAGATTTAAGTTAAGGGGTGTTAGAGTTAGGGTTATGTTAGGGTAAGGGGTTAATATATTTATGTAGAGTTAGTGATGTGGGATGTCAGAGGTTTAGGGGTTAATAATTTATTTTAGTATATTTTGTTGTGGGGGGCTTGCGGTTAAAAGGTTTATTATAGCGGCGGTGTGGGCGGATGGCAGATTAGGGGTTAATAATCTTTAAATAGTGTTTGCGATGCGGGGGCGGAGGTTTAAGGGTTAATAGGTTTATTATATTGGCAATGATGTCGGGGAGCGGCGGAATAGGGGTTAATAATTTTATTTAGTGGCGGCAATGTCCGGAGCGGCAGATAAGGGGTTAGTCATTTTATTTTAGTGTTTGCAATGTGGGAGGGCCTCGGATTAGGGGTTAATAGGTAGTTTATGGGTGTTAGTGTACTTTTTAACACTTTAGTTATGAGTTTTATGCTACAGCTTTGTAGTGTAAAACTCATAACTGCTGACTTTAGATGGTGGTATGGATCTTGTGGTTATAGAGTGCACCGCTCACTTTTTGGCATCCCAGGCAAACTCGTAATACCGGCGCTATGGAAGTCCCATTGAAAAAGGACTTTTTTAAAAGTGCTGTACTGACGTTGCGTGACGGCCAAAAAGGTGTGCGGTACACCTATACCTACAAGACTTGTAATAGCGGCGTTAGGGAAAAAGCAGCGTTATGAAGCATAACGATTCTTTTTTACTCATAACGCAAAACTCGTAATCTAGCTGATAGTTTCCAACACTGCTATCATATAGTACTCAAGACTCAAGACACATGCATGCTCCTGAGCATACCTCAGTGTGCTCTCATGGAAAGGATCTAAGTTTCAACAAATAATACAACAAGAACAAAGTAAATTTGATAATAAAAAATATCTTGGGAAGTGTTACTTAAATGGTACATAAAACCAACATTTTTTTTTCTTTTATGATTCAGATAGACCATCCAATTTTAAGACATTTTCCAATTTACTTCTATTATCAAATTTACCCTGTTCTCTTGGTATTCTTTTCTGAAGAAAGTAGGCAGGCTTGGGAGTGTACATACTTTATAGCACCAGTTTTTCAAGAATGCTTTTATTAGTGTTATACATTGCTGCCATCTATTGCTTAGCAGCATTCTTGCAAAACTGCTGCCATAAAGTTATCCCGGCATGTGCACGCTACCTACCTAGGTTCAACAAACAAT
Organism: Bombina bombina; assembly: GCF_027579735.1. Classification (NCBI taxonomy): domain Eukaryota; kingdom Metazoa; phylum Chordata; class Amphibia; order Anura; family Bombinatoridae; genus Bombina; species Bombina bombina. The sequence continues at coordinate 464,173,025 of NC_069504.1, read as the reverse complement.
CCCATGAGAATAAAGTTATTTTGATAATGAAAGTAAAATAAAACTTTCTTCAAATTATATCCTCTGTCTGAATCATGAAAGAAAACATTTGGGTTTAATGGCCCTTTAAAATGCATTCTCTGTCTGAATCATGTCCCTTTAAGCTGTAGCACTTTCCATACCAGAGATGAAAACAGAATGAATACAGTATATATTTCTACAAGCCTTGCAGAGGACACTTATACCCTGCAGAGCGTATTCACCTGCACTTTATCAAGTGCTGTATACCCCATTACTTGCACACAGTGCCCCGGGGAGAACATTTCACTGGAAGAAAAGCACACACATTAAGCAAATAAATGAAACCTGATACCCCAGTGGGTCAGCACTAATACAAATCAAATCACAATGAAGAAATATGGAATTAAATTACTTACATTTCAAAACAAATGGAGAAAAGAAGGTTATGTGGGAGAAACAGCTTTAGACTTTTTTTAAACCTCATACAAATTTATAGTTTATTGCTTTCATAGCTATGCTATTGCAAATGCAATTAAGTTATTACATGTGTAATGAACGCTCTAATGTGTTAGCACATTTTAGTATTCTCTTTCTGATTGCATATAATTGTGTCTAACCCCTGCAAAATGGTTAAACACATAAATAAAGTTCTGCTGACTTTCTTCACTATAAGTTCATCTTGATGTCCTACTATTCTGCCCTTAATCTATATAAGCAACATTACTTCTATACTCTTATCTCTACTCTTTCTTCAAACCCAAAACGTCTGTTCTCCACATTCAATACTCTTCTCCGCCCACCCCCACCTCCCACCACAACTTTTCTCTCAGCCCAAGATTTTGCCAGCTACTTCAACATCAAAATTGACTCAATCAGAAATGAAATCAGCTCTCAATATACTACCAGTCTCCCACCACCTCAAAAGCTCACAATCATTCAAAACCCACATAGCCATAAATTTAGCTCTTTTGCCCCTGTTACAGAGGATAAAGTTTCTGTCCTTATACTATCCTCTCACCTCACTACCTGTCCCCTTGACCCCATCCCCTCACAACTACTCCCCTCCCTCTCTTCTACCTTTACCCCTATATTCACACACATCTTCAACCTCTCCCTCAGCACTTGTATAGTTCCCACATCTCTTAAATATGCATTAGTCACACCTATCCTCAGAAAACCTTCTCTCGATCCAACCTCCCCATCCAACTACCGCCCTATTTCCCTACTACCTCTTGCCTCAAAACTTCTTGAAAAGCTAGTATATGCACGTCTATCCCATTTCCTTACATTAAACTCCCTCCTTGATCCACTGCAATCTGGATTTTGCCCACTTCACTCAACAAAGAGAGCAATTGTTAAGGTTACCAACGACCTACTTATACAGCAAAATCAAAAGGCCACTTCTCTCTACTTATCCTCCTTGATCTGTCTGCAGCCTTTGATACTGTCGACCACCTTCTTTTGCTCCATACCCTCCAATCCTTCAGCATCTGTGACACAGCTCTCTCTTGGTTCTCTTCCTATCTGTCTAACCGTACCTTTCGTGTAACCTTCTCTGGGGTATCCCCTGCCCCATTACCTATTTCTGTTGGGGTACCGCAAGGCTCTGTCCTCGGTCCCCTTCTCTTCTCAATCTACACGTCCTCACTAGGTTTCATAATAAAGTCCCACAGGTTTCATCATCATTTGTATGCGATGATACCCAAATCTACCTCTCTGCACCAGAACTATCTCCTTCCTCGCTAACCCGTGTCACTAACTGTCTCTCTCATATCTCATCTTGGATGTCCTCTCACTACCTCAAGCTAAATCTCTCCAAAACTGATCTCCTTATTTCCCCCCTTCTTCCAAAATCTCCACCCCCCACGTCTCTATAACTGTTGACAACTCGATGATTACCCCAACCTCACATGCCCGATGTCTTGGGGTCACACTTGACTCAGATCTTTCTTTCACTCCTCACATTCAGTCCTTGGCTAAATCCTGTTGCTTCCACCTTAAAAACATTGCTAAAATTAGACATTTCCTTACACAAGACACAACAAAGATTTTAATTCACTCTCTCATCCTTTCCCGCCTCGACTACTGCAACTCTATCCTCTCTGGTCTCCCTAGCTGCCGCCTATCTCCTTTACAATCCATAATGAATGCCTCTGCCAGGCTCATCTTCCTTGCATGTCGCTCTTCATCTGCCGCACATCTCTGCCAATCTCTTCACTGGCTTCCTCTTGCCTCCAGGATTAAACACAAAATTCTCACTCTGACACACTATCAGGGTGTCAGGAATCAGACTGAGACAAGAAGTGCAAAGAGAGTCTCTTGTCGACTGATCCAGATCTATCCTCTGAGATAGATCCACATGATCCCCATTCTATTGGCTGAGCATGAACAACTGCAGAGCTCTCAAATGGAATTGAGCAAAGGGAATGATGTCGATGGAGGCCACCATCAGACCGATTGCCTCCATACATTGAGCCACTGATGGTCGGAAAGTAGACTGTAGAGAGAGGCAAGAGGAAAGAATTTTGGCTCTTCTGACCTCTGTCAGAAAAATCTTCATCAATAGGGAATCTATTATGGTCCCTAAGAAAATTACCCTTGTAGCTGGAACATGGGAACTCTTTTCCAAAATTCACTTTCCATCCGTGAGAACAAAGAAAAGACAACAAGGTCTTAATGTGAGATTTTGCTTGTTGAAAAGATGGCGGCTGAACCAATATGTCATCCAGATAGGGCACCATTGCAATTCCCCAAGACCGGATCACTGCCAAGAGAGCCCCTAGAACCTTTGAGAAAATTCTGGGAGCTTTGGCAAGACCAAACGGAAGAGCCACAAACTGAAAGTGTTTTTCCAGAAAGGCAAATCTTAGAACTTTGTGATGATCCCTGTGAATCGGAACATGAAGATACGCATCATTCAGGTCTATGGTCGTCATGAACTGACCCTCTTGGATCAAGGGAAGAATGAAATGTATAGTTTCCATCTTGAAGGACAGTACTCTGAGAAACTTGTTTAGACACTTTAGGTCTAGAATAGGTCGAAAAGCTCCCTCTTTTTTGGGAACCACAAACAGATTGGAATAGAAACCTAGACCTTGTTCCTGTACAGGGTCTGTAACTATCACTCCTAGGGAGGAAAGATCCTGTACACATTTCAAGAACGCCTCTCTCTTTATCTGGTTTGCAGATAATCTTGAGAGGTGGAACCTGCCCCTGGGAGGAAAGGTCTTGAATTCCAACTTGTAACCCTAAGATACTATGGAGTCAGCTGCGGGTTTCTTTGATTGCTTCCCCTTGTTCCAAGACTGACTGGGCTTCCAAGAAGGTTTGGATTGTTCCTGCTTGGAAAAGGGATGGGAAGGCTTACCTATGAAGTTACGAAAGGAACGAAAATTACTCTGACATCCTTTCAATCTATTCTTCTTATCATGTGACAGAAAAGACCCTTTACCACCTGTGATATTGGATAAAATTTCTGCCAAACCAGGTCCAAGCAAGGTCTTACCCTTGTAAGGAATCGCCAAAAGTTTGGACTTAGATGAAACATCCTCTGACCAATATTTCAGCCATAATGCTCTGCACGCTAATACCATGAAACCAGATATTTTGGTGCCCAACTTAATAACCTGCAATAAAGCGTCAGTAATAAAGGAATTGGCTAACTTAAGAGCCTTAATCCTGTCTTGAACCTCCTCCAAGGGGGTCTCTGCCTGAAGAGACTCAGACAATGCATCGAGCCAATAGGCTGCCGCACTTGTCACAGTGGCAATACACACTGCAGGTTTCCATTGGAGACCCTGATGAACATACATCTTTTTCAAATAAGCCTCCAGCTTCTTATCCATTGGATTCTTAAAGAGCAGCTATCTTCAATAGGAATAGTAGTCTTCTTAGAAAGAGTAGAAGAGGTGTTCAAGCTTAAATCTGAAGGATACAACTTCAGCATCCGATGAAGGACTTACACTGTCTGAATCTGAGATTTCACCTTCAGTGGCTACCAACGTATCTTCCTCCTCAGACTTATGAGAAAGGGCAATCTGTGTAGCTAAGACTGGAGCAGATGTCTTACAGTCTGATTCCTTAAATTTCCTCTTTCGTCTTCCCTGAAGCATGGGGATGGCAGCTAATGCCTCAGATATTGCAGAAGATACCTGGGCGGCAATTTCTACTTGCAAAAAAACTCCTCCTGGAGATTGAGAGGAACTGCAGGGCACTGCATGTGATGCCGTTAAGACTTGGGGTGGTTGAGGAGAAAGCTGTGGCAAAGTTTGAACAGCATCTTCCTGAGAGACATTTGGCTCAGACACAAAAAGCTTATCTTTATTTTTTTAACGTTCTCTCTATGCAAGGGGAACAAAAGTGCATGGGTGGCAACACTTGACTATCCAAGCAAAGAATACATATGTCCATAGTAGAAGGATCCTGATCAATTATGAATGAAAAAGCTTAGCCAATTAATCAAAATTTTGAAAGCCAGAGTAGGTTTGCTCTTATATTTCCTATGTTTTGGGTATAGCTGTAGTCCATGTCAATCTCTTCAGTAGAGTACTGGTGGCTTTAAAGCAGTTAGGAACTTGTGAGGTGGGCCTTGCTGCGATTTCCTAACATTGTTGCTGCCCTAAAATAGAAAGCCTGAGTAGGTTTACTCTGATCTTTCTTTTTTCTACAGGTCTCTGTGAGGAGTGGCTTCCTCTCATACCGAGTAAGCTGTCCTCCTGCTGGATGGCTAGATGCAGGTAAGTGCCCTTTTTTTGTCTTCTGGGAGGAGTCTGGCACTGAAGGGGTAGACGACCCTGAGTCTGCAAACATTGTGGGGCTAGAACCCTGTGGAAGGGGTTATTAGTGGCAGTGGCAGGCACTTTTCATGTGGAGAAGGGGTTAAACTTTATTTTGGCTTGAGGCACTAGTTTCTTGGTTCCGGTACAGTAACTTAGTACTTTTATGCAATTTTTGTGTTTATTTACTCAACCGTCCCTTTAGCTGAGTGCTACAGGAAACTGTTCCATTTTAGCCCTTCTCTTCCAACTGATGCTCGCCTTTAGCTCTTGTGGCACAGCTGATCTGAAGCTGGTCATGTGATTGGCCGTTCCGGTTTGTTTGGTGCAGACGAGGTAGAAACAGTATATATATTTTATAGGGCTATTAGATTAGGTGAAGTTATAAGACGGAAAAATGGATGATTCAATTCATAGGATAAAATCTTCAATATTTATTGTAGTCAATGGTTAAAACCAAAATAAAGGGGTACATCCAAAACCTTCAAGCAAGTCATACATACTGGTGCGTAGTCCTAGAATGGCTTACGCGTTTCGGATAGCTATGATTACGGATGTATGACTTGCTTGAAGGTTTTGGATGTACCCCCTTATTTTGGTTTTAACCATTGACCACAATAAATATTGAAGATTTTATCCTATGAATTGAATCATCCATTTTTTCGTCTTATAACTTCATGCTAATACCAGCTTTGCTCTGGATTGATTAATTGGCTGACTGCTGGAGGTGTGAGCCTGTGTATGGAACCAGCATAGGTGGAAGAAGGTCACGTGTTGGTAACGTAACAGTGGATGTCGGAGGTACACGGAGAGACGCCGAACTACCCAAGAGCAATTCACTGACCGATGGAGGAGGTTTTGCAGAGAGAGCATTAGAGGCAAGTTCCTGCTTTCACCTGCTTAGTGGCTCAATGTATGGGGGTTTTAAGGCGGTTGCCCTGTGTTTATAAACCATTTAAACGCTGGCATTGGATTCTGTCAAGTATGTATTGCTTCACAAGTGTTTGGTGAGGACGCACAGCCTTGCATGGTTATCCAATACACCGTAATAACACAACTTTTTGGACAGTGACACGCATTTATCAAATGAAATAGGAATGCTAGGTATTTCACACATATTATTAGATTAGGTGTAATTGTTTTTATTTTTGATCATTTTGTTTGTTATTTTTCGTAATTTAATGTTTGTTAATTTTTGTACTTTAGTATATTTTTATTTTTGGTAATTTAGTATTTTTTATTTTTTGTAATTGTAGATTTCATTTTTTTAGTAGGGTTAGGTTTTTTAATGTGTAATTTAATTTATTTAATTGATAGTTATTTTAATTTTAGTATACTAGTAATGTTAGTTTAATTTATAGTTTAAATTTAGGATTTGTTAATTTCCCAGGTGTTTTTATTTATTTTAAGATAAGGATCGTGTAATTTTAATTTAAAGTTAGGGGGTTGTTAGGTTTAGGGGTTAATAGTTTAATTTAGTTTTTTGCTATGTGGGGGGCTGTCGGTTTAGGGGTTAATAGGTTTATTTAGTGGCAGTGATGTGGGAGACCAGAGGTTTAGGGGTTAATAACTTTATTTTGTGGCGGCGATGTTGGGGAGCGGCAGAATAGGGGTTAATAACTTTATTATAGTATGGGTGATGTTGGGGTGCGGGGGAATAGGGGTTAATAACTTTATTATAGTGGCGGCGATATCGGGAGCGGCAGATTAGGGGTTAATAAATTTATTTTGGTGGCGGCGATATCGGGAAATGGCAGATTAGGGGTTAATAACATTATATAGGTGTCGGGGATGTCGGGGTAGCAGATTAGGGGTGTTTAGACGTGGGGTTTATGTTAGGGTGTTAGGTTTAAACGTAACTTTTTTTTTCCCCATAGACATCAATGGGGTTGTGTTACGGAGCTTTTCATTCCGCGATCGCAGGTGTTAGTTTTTTTTCTAACACTCTCTCCCCATTGATGTCTATGGGGAAAGCGTGCCCGAGCACATCAAAGCAGCGCTTGTATTTTGTGCGGTATGGAGCTCATCGCAAACATATCGAACGCAGTTTAGGGGTTAATAAATTTATTTTGGTGGCGGCGATATCGGGAAATGGCAGATTAGGGGTTAATAACATTATATAGGTGTCGGCGATGTCGGGGCAGCAGATTAGGGGTGTTTAGACGTGGGGTTTATGTTAGGGTGTTAGGTTTAAACGTAACTTTTTTTTTCCCCATAGACATCAATGGGGTTGTGTTACGGAGCTTTTCATTCCGCGATCGCAGGTGTTAGTTTTTTTTTCTAACACTCTCTCCCCATTGATGTCTATGGGGAAAGCGTGCCCGAGCACATCAAAGCAGCGCTTGTATTTTGTGCGGTATGGAGCTCATCGCAAACATATCGAACGCACAAGGCGACTTTTCTAAAACTTGTAATGGCAGCGCTATAGAGGGTGAAATAATGCAACTTTTGTTGTGTTCAATTCACACCCTCTATAGCGCAAAACTTGTAATCTAGGTGTAAGTTATCTGTCTAATTATTTACACAAAGTCCTCTTTACCTTATTACTGTTTACTCAAAGGTCAAAGGACCAATGATCAAAAACTCACAAGCAAAAACATGAAAAGCCATGTTTGACCTAGCAGGGAAAGACTTTGTGCAATTATCAAAGAAAATGGTCAGTCCCTGTGAGTCTCCCATAGAAATAATAAGAGCTCTCTGCTATGTAAAAAAAAATAAGAAAAATAAAATGTGTTTTTTTTAGTGCACTGTACTGTGTGTTTTGCAAATCCACTATACTTAAATTACAATCTACATTTAGCATACACAATAAAAATTATTCCTATATAATTTACATACAAATTTTACGTTTTTGATATGATTTTTGCTGAACAATTTTATTACGATTTTTGATGCACCTTAACAGAACAATTGCTTCCTGAGTATTTTTGTGTGAATGGGTCTATTATTCATTTTGTATGAAATTTAAAATTATGATTTTCATTGTGTACTTTTGTAATGTATGTATCTCCTTCCCATACCAAAATGCAGTATACGCCCCTTAGACAGACACCATGGGGTCGATCCGATAAAAATCGTCGCCCGCAAAAGCCGGCGACGCCAATAATTGCGCGGATTTGGTATCCTATATACGGCGTAAGCTAGAAGTTACGAGCGTATATTTCTGCCGTCGCCCGCAGTTTTTTTGGGCCATAGGCAGGTATACCAAACCCGCGCAGTTTGGTATCCAATATGCAGCGTAAGGACTTACGTGGCGAAAATGGAGAAAACTTACTCCATTTTCACCTCGCCACAAAAAGCAGCCGTAAGAAGCCTTACGCTGACTATTGGAGCCCCGTAACTTCCTAAACTGGCTGCTAAAATAAACCTAACACCTAACGCATGCGCAATGTCTATCTCCCTGTCAACCGCGATCTGCTAAAATAAACCTAACACCTAACGCATGCGCAATGTCTATCTCCCTGTCAACCGCGATCCCCCCCCCCCCGAAATCCCTAATAAAGTTATTACCCCCCTAAAACGCCGCTCCCGGACCCCGCCGCCATCTACATAAACTAACCCCCTACTGTGAGCCCCTAAAACCGCCGCCATCTACCTTATCTATCCCGTAATCTGACCCCTTACACCGCCGCCACCTATATAAAAATTATTAACCCCTAATTTAATCTACCTACCCCGCCGCCAGCTATATAAAAATTATTAACCCCTAATCTAATCCCCCTATACCGCCGCCAGCTATATTAATATTATTAACCTCTAATGTAAGCCCCTTACACCGCCGCCATCTCTATTAAAATGATTAACCCCTAATTTAATCTACCTACCCCTCCGCCAGCTATATTATCTATATTAACCCTAAGTATATTATAGTTAATATAGTTATTACATTATATATATTAACTATATTAACCCTAATTATATTAGGGTTAATATAGTTACTATAGTATTTATATTAACTATATTAACTCTATCTAACCCTAACTACATTTATATTAAATTAATCTAATTAATTTATAAACTAAAATATACCTATTTAAATCTAAATACTTACCTATAAAATAAACCCTAAGATAGCTACAATATAATTAATAATTACATTGTAGCTATGTTAGGGTTAATATTTATTTTACAGGTAAATAGTTAATTATTTTAACTAGGTATAATAGATATTAAATAGTTATTAACTATTTAATATCTACCTAGTTAAAATAATTACCCAATTACCTGTAAAATAAATCCTAACCTAAGTTATAAATACACCTACACTATCAATAAATTTAATAAACTACAAACATCTATCTAAAAATACAATTAAATTAACTAAACTAAATTACAAAAAAAAAAAAACACTAAATTACAAAAAATAAAAAAAAGATTACAAGATTTTTAAGCTAATTACACCTATTCTAAGCCCCCTAATAAAATAATAAACCCCCAAAATAAAAAAAATTCCCTGCCCTATTCTAAATTCAACAAATTTCAAAGCTCTTTACCTTACCAGCCCTTAAAAGGGCCTTTTGTGGGGCATGCCCCAAAGAATTCAGCTCTTTTGCATACAAGAAATACAATACCCCCCCCCATTACAACCCACCACCCACATACCCCTATTCTAAACCCACCCAAACCCCCCTTAAAAAAGCCTAACACTACCCCCCTGAAGATCTCCCTACCTTGTCTTCACCACACCGGGCCGAACTCCTGATCCGATCCGGGCGATGTCTTCCTCCAAGCGGCAAAGAAGAATTCTTCCTCCGGCGACGTCTTCCTCCAAGCGGCAGCAAAGTCTTCATTCTTCCGGCGGCATCTTCAATCTTCTTTCTTCGCTCCGCCGCCGCGGAGCATCCATCCCGGCCGACTGCTGAACTTGGAATGATGTACCTTTAAATGACGTCATCCAAGATGGCGTCCGCCGAATTCCGATTGGCTGATAGGATTCTATCAGCCAATCGGAATTAAGTTAAAAAAATCTGATTGGCTGATTGAATCAGCCAATCAGATTCAAGTTCAATCCGATTGGCTGATCCAATCAGCCAATCAGATTGAGCTCGCATTCTATTGGCTGATCGGAACAGCCAATAGAATGCGAGCTCAATCTGATTGGCTGATTGGATCAGCCAATCGGGTTGAACTTGAATCTGATTGGCTGATTCAATCAGCCAATCAGATTTTTTTAACTTAATTCCGATTGGCTGATAGAATCCTATCAGCCAATCGGAATTCGGCGGACGCCATCTTGGATGACGTCATTTAAAGGTACATCATTCCAAGTTCAGCAGTCGGCCGGGATGGATGCTCCGCGGCGGCGGAGCGAAGAAAGAAGATTGAAGATGCCGCCGGAAGAATGAAGACTTTGCTGCCGCTTGGAGGAAGACGTCGCCGGAGGAAGAATTCTTCTTTGCCGCTTGGAGGATGACATCGCCGGAGGAAGAATTCTTCTTTGCCGCTTGGAGGAAGATATCGCCCGGATCGGATCAGGAGTTCGGCCCGGTGTGGTGAAGACAAGGTAGGGAGATCTTCAGGGGGGTAGTGTTAGGCTTTTTTAAGGGGGGTTTGGTGGGTTTAGAATAGGGGTATGTGGGTGGTGGGTTGTAATGGGGGGGGGGTATTGTATTTCTTGTATGCAAAAGAGCTGAATTCTTTGGGGCATGCCCCACAAAAGGCCCTTTTAAGGGCTGGTAAGGTAAAGAGCTTTGAAATTTGTTGAATTTAGAATAGGGCAGGGAATTTTTTTTATTTTGGGGGTTTATTATTTTATTAGGGGGCTTAGAATAGGTGTAATTAGCTTAAATATCTTGTAATCTTTTTTTTATTTTTTGTAATTTAGTGTTTGTTTTTTTTTGTAATTTAGTTTAGTTAATTTAATTGTATTTTTAGATAGATGTTTGTAGTTTATTAAATTTATTGATAGTGTAGGTGTATTTGTAACTTAGGTTAGGATTTATTTTACAGGTAATTGGGTAATTATTTTAACTAGGTAGATATTAAATAGTTAATAACTATTTAATATCTATTATACCTAGTTAAAATAATTAACAATTTACCTGTAAAATAAATATTAACCCTAACATAGCTACAATGTAATTATTAATTATATTGTAGCTATCTTAGGGTTTATTTTATAGGTAAGTATTTAGATTTAAATAGGAATATTTTAGTTTATAAATGAATTAGATTAATTTAATATAAATTTAGTTAGGGTTAGATAGAGTTAATATAGTTAATATAAATACTATAGTAACTATATTAACTATATTAACCCTAATATAATTAGGGTTAATATAGTTAATATATATAATGTAATACCTATATTAACTATAATATACTTAGGGTTAATATAGATAATATAGCTGGCGGCGGGGTAGGTAGATTAAATTAGGGGTTAATCATTTTAATAGAGATGGCAGCGGTGTAAGGGGCTTACATTAGGGGTTAATAATTTTAATATAGATGGCGGCGGTGTTAGGGGCTCACTTTAGGGGGTTATAGATATAATATAGCTGGCGGCGGGGGTACGGGAGCGGCGGTTTAGGGGTTAATAATTTTATTAGGTTGCGGCGGGGTAAAGGAGCGGCGGTTTAGGGGTTAATAGCATTTTTATTGTTAGGCTAGTGAGGGGGGATAGCGGATAGAGGGTTAGACAGTGCGGGCTATGTTAGGGAGGCGTGTTAGACAGTGCGGGCTATGTTAGGGAGGCCTGTTAGACAGTGCGGGTGTTTTAAACTTTAGTCAGGTTTTATAGGCGCCGGCAGTTTCTAACGTGGCGCAAGTCACTGGCGACGCCAGAAATTTGTACTTACGCAGATTTCTGGACATCGCTGGTTTGTGAGACTTACGGCACGTTAGCATCTGACGGCGACCTATATGGGATGGCTCGAGTTGCGAGCTGAAACTGCGGGCGACGCCGGTTCCCTCGCTTGCGCCGCAAACTGTGATCGATATCGGATCGCGCCCCATGTTTTCAGTGAAAAAAAGTGGCTTTAGATCATTCCACCAGGGAAATAGAAATAATGGTAAGTATTCTTTAATAATCTCGCCAGCCCAGAGACCTTTAGATCATCGGGCCCTTAGAGAGAAGAATGGAAAATTAACATTTTAGTACCTCTCTGTCACAGCCATCCACTGGCAGCATTATTTTATCTAAACCTTCTTGCTTACATGTATTTTTGTAAGCAGAACTTTAGTTCAGAAGTGTTCAGTATAGGTGTTGTGATGTACAGGTTAACCAACCCTGCACCAGTCACCAGTTTGGCACAGAAAGGGTTAACAACTCTATTCACCTTAACCAGTTTCTAACAGCCTAGACACTCCAGGCAAGCCTGTGATTTAGTTCAGTGGGTGCAAGTGTGTGTAGTATGAACTAGACCTTGGAAAAATGCCCAAACTCCCCTTTAATGCTACCCACACTATCTTTGCTGTCACCAAATAAGATTATTATATGGGAAATCTTATGGAAAACCCAGACTAATAAATTGAAATCCCAAAATACAATTTAGCAAAATTTAAGCTAAAGAAAAATACAGTACTATTATCACCAATCTTTCAGTAACATGGTTTAAATATTAGACAAAGGCAAAACTTAATAAAGGAGCATTTATTATGAGCAAAAAAAAAAGAGTCACAGTGCATTTCTATAAGAAAAAGGTGTTAACCACCCCTCTCCTTTATGGCATATCATAAAAACTCTAAATCCTTGTGGGAAATGATAAACTTATAACTTATTGCTATGTATACCTAATGCATAAACACATATAGGCAACCCCCCTGTGAAGTCCTGAGGATTATTTTGAGATTAAATATAACATGTCTAAAAAATGTTTTCACCCAATCACATAAATGTGATAAAAAAATATGTCATAAGAGGTGTCGCCTCTGATCAACCTCAGCTTTCTCTGGGTAGAGGACACTGGTTTTTATCACGTCTCTTGTGCTGACATAGTTACTGAATTAATGCACCAATATTTTCGATATATGCAATAACAATTGGTCAAGTGGAACTTAGAAGCTATTTACGGCAGGAGGTCTGGATTTAAAGAAAAACAGGGAAAATACTCCATCTGGAAAAACAAAATGATTAGCACACAAAGAAAAGGTTAGCCCCTTGCACCTAAAATCATGAGGCCTTCATGACAGGTGGGGAAACAACAGGCAAAACAGCTATTGCAGATGAGAAAATAAAGGTGAAGGAGCTATTTGTAAACAAGCTAAATAGCAAAGCTATTTGTAAACAATTTAATAAACTTCAGTAGGTAGACTGGTTAATTTGGAAAATATTAGAGTACACTGTACCTTTAAACAAAGAACTACAATAGGGAGACTTGTTTCCCTTTCACATGCTTTTGCAACAATGTAAAATCTTTAGTATTACTCAATAAATGATCAGTGGATGTGTCCAAACTTTTTAGCTTTTTACTGGATGTTGTAATAAAAGGGTATGGGAGCAATTTATCATCCCTAGACCTCAGTTAATCAACTGGTAACTTGACCTATTTTTTAAAATGTAACCCAGTAACTAAATGCTTCTGCTGTCACTTATCATTTGCCTAATGCAATATCTTATGCCATAGCATTCACATGCAGTAGTCAGAACATGAGAACATTCTTACAGTAATAAAGTTAACAAAAACACATGAAAACACAATTATGGAAAAAAATGTAACGTTTCATCTTACTAGAGCTTTAGTAAAATCATCATGAAAAGACAGAGAAACAGATGATGCATTTAAATATATTAGGCACAACCTGTCTTCCCTATAACACAACAACTTGTGCAGAGGTGTGGCACACAGGACAGGTTACTAGGGCATGGTGCAACCTGATAATTAGCTATAATAATGCAAAAGCCCTATGATTAGACTTGAGCATGATCGAAAAATTTGTTTCGGTTCGGAACGATTCTGATTTTTTCGAATTTCGGTTCGGATCGATTTGAATTCGGAAAAATTTGAATGAAATAGTTTCGGATTCCTTCAGATTCATTCAGATTCAAATAAATTCTGCTTGATTCGGTTCGAATATTCAGAATTTCAGTATGTGTTAGGTGGGATATGCTGTGTATTAGACTAGTATTATGTACTGTATATTAGGTGTAACCCATAGCAGAGTGATATAACCTAATATACTGTACAATACTAGTGTAATCCATGGCCATCTGAATCTACCGAATAAATCCAAACTAATTCTGATTTATTCGGTAGATTCGGCACTATTTCAATTTGGAAATTCGAATCGATCCGAAACCCCGAATTTAAGAAATTCGGCCGAGTTTCCGAATCGATCCGAAACAAATTGCACATGTCTACCTATGATCTATATCAGTGTTGGCCAACGTCCTAACATATGGGAACACAGACCAGCATTTCAGAAGCTGTAAAAATAAATAAATATAAATTTATGGCTACACACAAGTAATAATACATTGCTGTTCTCCACTCCAGATGGCTCTTTTGAGTTGTGGCCACCTTGTTTATCCACCCGCACAACTCCCAAACACACACATTTTTATTTCCACTTTTTTCATAGGGCCACAAAAACTATAGAACACATTCTTAGTGAGGCCACAAAAACTAGGGCAGAGGGCCACATAGGGCCCATGGGCCGCCAGTTGGCCATCCCTGCTCTATATCTTTACAGTATATAATTTTTGCATTACCGATCCTAGCTTAATATCTGTATAACCTCTGCCATAGGTAAAGTCCAAATTACAATAGTTCCCAAGCAGAACACCAAGGTTGTGTTCTTCTCAGGAACTGAACTGCTTGTGGCTCCTATATGGGAAATAATCTACACGTTTAAACCCTTTGCAGAGGCTAAACACATAACAAACTAAGTTCAGTAATGCAAACATTGTGCATACTAATGAATTAGATCATGCTATTTCTGCTTTAGAATGTCCCTTTAAAGTAACGCAGCTATCTCTAGAGATCCGTGACGTGACTTGGTGTGTAGAATGGCAAAGCAAAAGTTATCAGTATATCACATTTCTTTATTTTTGTCCTAACATAATTTGTAAGATAATATGAATGTTCTATGTTTATTTTATATAAATGTAAAACCAGTGTGATTTGCATTAGGCTATGTTTAAAGAACAGCCAATTAATTGGATCTAGCATTCATAGAAAACTATAAAAAAAAAAAATCAAATGTAACATTGTATTAAAATTGAATTAAGACATTTATGAGTATTAACTCTTCTATGTTTTAAAATATATTTTAAAAAAATGAATTCATAATAAAGTATATCTAAGGAGAGTTGCTTCATCAAGGACGTATTGCCAAGAAAAAATAAAATAAAACCAGCTGACAAGTAGTGAGCTTGAGCGTGCTGTGCTTGTTCATAGAGAACAGCTCACAAAAAAGGCAATGTGTTGTTCATCATTGACACAAATAGAAACATCTTTTGATTGGCAGGCAATCCAAATATCTTAAAGGGATATGAAACCCAAAATATCTTAGGGATATGAAACCCAAAAAAAATCTTTCAGGATTAAGATAGAGCTTGCAATTTAAAACAACTTTCTGGAGCACTTTATGACAGCAATTTTGCAAGACTGTTATCCATTTGCAAGAATACTAGATGGCAGCACCATTTCCTGCCAAATAATGCTCCAGGGAACTAAGCAAATTTGATAATAGAAGTAAATTGGAAAAAAAAAATTGTACGCTCTGTCTGAATCACAAAATATATATATATTTTTAATTTCTTTATTAATAAGCAAGTAAAATACATGTCATTAATGTGTCGTCTATTGACTTTACATCTGACCATAAAGATATAACCAATATAAAAAAAACAGAAAATAAGAAAAATAAAATAGTATTCGGAGACACAGCTCCTCTCATACTGCAATCATAAGGATATGCCAGACTTCGAACTGAACAATATAACATCAACATATCCTTGACATAGATTCCTATCAAAAGAGTACAAAATGAGAACTATATTTATTCTCAAATACTACAATAATTCCTAGTATCCAAATCAAAACAGCACTCTGTTGTGTTATATAATACGAAGGAAGGGCAATGGGGGATGGAAAAAAAAAAAGAATATCAAGGGGTTCGGTTCCCTTCTTAAATACCCTCAGTCTCATAATCCTTGGAAAACCATAATCTAGGACAAAAGAAAATTGAAAAGGATGACACAAAAATTGGGGAGGTTTTCAATATTACTCTAAATTCTTAAAAGGGCATGAAAACTAATTTCTCTTTCATGATTCAGAGCAATTTTCAGTTTACTTCCATTAAATTTACTTTTTTTCTCCACGGCATTTGAAGAGCATACCTATGTAGGGAGCATTCATATATCTGAAAAACTATATGGCAGCAGTTTTGCTTTTAACTATTGGTTACATAGATGGCAGCAGTGTTTACACAGTGTATAACACTGTTAAAGGCATTATTGCAAAACTGATGCCATACCTACCTAGGTAATGCTCTGTAATGGATTATTAAATGCAGTGTAACTGCATGATCAACAAATGCATAATAAATAAAAATACAATAGCATTTTATCTTAATTTAAAAAAAATTCTGACAAATTTACTACTACTTATTTTTTTTTTACCTTCTATCTGTATCATTAGCCAATCACTAAGAGCATATACATACATACTGTAAAGTCTTGCACATGCTCAGTGGGAGCTGGTGCCTCAGAATGTGAGGGTATAAAAAGAATATGCACTTTTTGAGAATTGAAGTAAATTGAAAAGTTGTTTAAAATTGCAAGATCTATCTAAATCATTAAATGTTCATTTTGACTTCAGTGCCCCTTTATCAAAGGAAATCAAAATCACAGTAAATTTGATTATAGAAGTAAACTGGAAAGTGGGGGTTTTGCGCTAATTGGACCCTCTAGCTATATCCCTAAATGTATCTAGCTGAATATATTACTATCATCTAATCTTTATGGATTTGCACCATTTTAGGAGCCTTACTTTCAACAGTTATTTTGGTTTATCAAAGATAGACTCTAACTTGGTATACATACCTACTATTCTGCTAATACCTCTTGCTACATAACCTGCAGACAAGTCCTCAAAGACTTAATCAAGTCTACAATTCAGAAAGAATATAATTTATTACTATTTTGTTAGTCTTTTTTTAAATAATCCCTAACAATAATTCCCAATTATATTTCCCATGGTATTGCTATTAGGTCATTACTACAATGTTTGATTTTTTAATTGTGTTTGGTAAGTTTGCGTATTGTGGCACAAATACAGCCAACATATTTCTCCTTTCTTCAAATTTTGTAATGTCATTTATTGTATTTATAGCTACTACTACAACTCTATTGTAGTGGAACCTGCCTATTTCTTTTTTATATATCTTGCTACAAGGCTTGTCAAGCTTAGGAGTCAGGGAGCCACTGGTTCCTAGAATTTTACCACTGGCTTCTAACTTTTTGGGTTATTCTCCATATATTGATATACAAATACCACTGTGTGGCTTCTAAAAGTATGACTGGCTCCTACAGATCTGTCAAACCCTGTCTCTTTGTCACACTAATATTATTTTAGCATTTCCTGGGAAGCTTTGACTTACTTATGGCTAAATTGCTAATTGGTGGTCATTCACTTTGCCCCTCTTCAGTATTACTGCATACTATAAGTAGTTTGCAAATAATGTATTCAATTGTTAATATCAATTTTACCAATTACATTGTCTTCACTTGCCATTCTATAATGAAAAGTTTTTAATTTAATTAAACAGTGTTTCTCTTATTTTAAAGGGGCATTAAACTAAAAGTAAAAAAAATAGGTTTTTTTTCTTTACAATACCTCTAAAAATGATGTGTCCCACTCCTCCATCATAATTAATTATGGTTACTGATCAATGATCTATACAGTGATTGGTTGGCTCAAAGTGCATGCTTATTTAAACTTTTCCATAATTAGACATAGCAAAAAGAGAAAAAGAACATGGATTCTATCAGACTTCTTAAGGTGTATATCCCTGAACTCATCTTAACTTGCAAAACTTGCAAATTATTAATGTTATTTTAATACACTTATATCAATGTGTCTCCTAAAGGTGAAAGCTATTTTAATGATTCAGGCAGCTATCGTTATGACATTTTAGTGGTAATGAACACTATTGTTCCTATTAATCAAACACCAGTATTTGGTTGAAAGTTTGGTTGCCTGCAAAAAAAAATTCTGAACAATGTGTACCCTTGGTGCTAATAAATAAAATGTATTATTATTATTATGGACAATGGTGAAAAGAACAGCTACAAATGCCTGGGACTTTTTTTTAACAGGGTTTGTTTAGAAAAATAAGAAAATTAAAATAAATTAAATCCAGTTGACTAAAATTATGTTAAGCGAGGTTACTGGAAAATGGTTTACAGAATCAAGACGTATGATGTCACTCTGTATAAAACATCTGTACTCAAAGAGTCTTCTATTTGTTGAAACTTAATTCATTTATGTAAGTTAAATTGGCACTTTTAAAAGGCCTGATTAACAGTCTATTTACCATAATGAGAAACACATCATCAATGTATCGTGTTTATGTATGTTTTATAGGTGTGTATGCAAGTATATATATATATATATATATATATATATATATATATATATGTGTGTGTGTGTGTCAATATGAAAGTTTTGCTGTCAGTTTGTGAGTCTTTGACAATTTAAACTTTTGCGTACTAGATTATCTTGTGCACCACAGTAAGCTTTGTTCATTTTGTACCTTTAGGTCAGTTCAACTTCAAGAATACATTAAAGGGACAGTCAACACCAGATTTTTTGTTGTTTTAAAAGATAGATAATCCCTTTATTACCCATTCCCCAGTTTTGCACAGCCAACATGGTTATATTAATATACTTTTTACCTCTGTACCTTGCATCTAAGCCTCTTTTGACAGCCTCCTGATCACATGACTATTTATTTATTATCTATTGACTTGCATTTTAGCCAATTAGTGCAGTGTCTGCCATAAGCCACAGGCGTGATCACAATGTAATCTATATGGTTTACATGAACTAGCTCTCCCCTGTTTTGAAAAGCAAATAAAAAAGCATATGAAAAGAGGCAGCCTTCAAGGGCTTAGAAATTATCATATGAGCCTACCTAGGTTGAGCTTTCAACTAAGAATACCAGGAGAACAAAGCAAAATTGGTGATAAAAGTAAATTGGAAAGTTGTTTTAAATAACATGCCCTATCTGAAACATGAAAGTTTTTTTTGGACTTGACTGTCCCTTTAAGGCTTCTATTACTGAAGCTGTCCCATGGAGTTTTTGTTATCAATGTAATTACAATAAAAAATCATTTTTTATTTGAATGATGTCTCTCGGTCATTTCAAATTCCGTAAGTGATTGTATTAGGTAAAGCATGGAGCTTATATAAATATATAATAAAATATAATAAAATACAAAATGTGTGTCAAAATCCAACCATGAAGTGCCTATGACTCATACAGTAAGCCATACATTTACAAATGGTATTCATCACTAAACTGCACCAGATGCACTATAATGAACTGTTGCAGCACAACAATAAACATATGAAATACAATCATTTGACCATAATAAAGCACTTCCATTATGAAAATCGTCAAAATACCCTTACTTTTTGTTGAGAATATTCATTGTTATATGGTAAAAATTATAGCTCTCAATATGAATCTATCAATAAGGAAACCTTTACTAGAACAGAAACAGCCAGACAGACAGTGCCTCAATGATGGAGGGTACAATCACATTTACCAATCACTTTTATTTTTTTGATTCATAACCTCATTAGTCATGGCAGACAGCCCTCTGATTAACATCACAAAACACTGACCTGTATCTATGACTTACTAGAAATCTGCCTTTAAAGTAATTCTAAACAGTCTATTTCTTTGTACATTCATGTATTCAGAATTATATTTTGCTTATTTTCTCTCATTATTGCAAACACAGCTAATTATTACCAAGTTATGTAAAGCAGAGCATGATAACAACAGACACATGTGTAAACATGCCTTACTGCATTGTAGACTCAATAGTTTAACAAGTTCACTTTCAAAATTATTCTGTGGCTTTGATAAGACTGGGTAACAAAAGAACTTAAAGAATGTTCCTCAATATAACACAGGAATGCTGAAATATGCCATCTGAATTATGATAAATGGCAAAAAACAACAAAGAGAACAATATGAATTATGTAAACATTTTTCCCTGCAGGAATTAGTGCACATTCTGTCAATAATAAATTATCCCCCACATTAAAACCTAAATATTATATTGAAATAGAAATACATAAACAGAATAAAAATGTTGAAAGCAACTAAAGTTTGGCATAAAAATCACAATCATACAAAAGCTTAAAATTGGTATTTATAACAAAAACTACAACCAAAGGTAAAGATAGATTAACAAGTAAATAAATACAATGTTCAGCATTATACAGAAAATATTCTGATATCACACTTGAAAAAGAAATGCAATTGAATATCACTAAAGCTAGTTACCATTAAAAACAAACAAGGCTTACATCTATCTATCTATCTATCTATCTATCTATCTATCTATCTTTGTCTCTATATCTCTCTATATATCTATACACACAGTATAACCCAATAGTAGAGACATTTTTTCTCTCTGGACTTTTAGAAAGTATTAAAAATGTATTGTGAAGATAACAACGTTTGTGACCAACCAGTCTGATGAAGGGGTGCGAGCCCAAAACACTGCCTTCACAATTAATTGTTAAAGGGATATGAAACCCAAATTTTGTTTCTTTCATGATTCAGATAGAGCATGCAATTTTAAGCAACTTTCTAATTTTCTACTATTATAAACTTTATTCTCTCTGTATCTTTATTTGAAAAGCAGGCTAAATGTGTTCACAATCAGCAAGTGCTACCCAGTTGCTGAGCCAAAAATGGGTTGGCTCCTAAGCTTACATTCCTGCTTTTCAAATAAAGATACCAAGAGATGAAGAAAAATTGATAATAGGAATAAATTAGAAAGTTGCTTAAAATTGCCTGCTCTATCTGAATCATGAAAGAAAAAAATTGGGGTTCATATCCCTTTAATACTTTCTATAAATCTAGTGAGTGTGGATCTCTCTAAAACTGGTAAAGAGATTTTAAAAGAACAGAGAGTGCAGGTCTGTGTTAATTTATATATATATATATATATATATATATATATATATATATATATATATATATATATATATATATATATATATCCGCACTCACTGGACTTGTAGCAATTGTGTGATTTATTGCTGAGATGTTTTGGAGCCAAAATTCCCCTTCTTCAGAACAACCGAATCAAGTGAAAAAACAAACATAATATACCCTCATAGGTCCCACCCCCAACAAGAAAATTTGCGCCAAAACGGTTACCATGGTGATGGTAAATAATCAAACAATCATCATTGTCAAAACCATAGTAACTGTTTTAGCACAATTGTGTATGTTGGGGGGCTATGAGGGTATATTTTATTTATATATTTAGCTAAAGCATGAACTCCCTCAAAGACTTCACAACAGAGCCCATGTCATCTATACATTCTGATAATTGTATATGGGCCCTGAAATCAATCAATGAAAGATCATTTAATACACAGCTAAA
The DNA here is from genome assembly GCF_027579735.1 of Bombina bombina. Taxonomy (NCBI): domain Eukaryota; kingdom Metazoa; phylum Chordata; class Amphibia; order Anura; family Bombinatoridae; genus Bombina; species Bombina bombina. Next base: position 464,151,671 of record NC_069504.1, on the reverse strand, counting down.
ATGTAACTACACTACAGCTGGCTCTCAATGGAGCTGTGGGATATGATGTAAACTAACTGCATCTTGTAGCCAATAATGATAGAAAGGCACATGTATAATGAGTATTAGGTCAATATTAGGACTGGTAAAGGCTCATTGAATCCAAATGGTCCAATTTATTGGTTCACATTTCAAAAGATCTATTGCTAAGAATTCACAAGCTCAAGAACACAGTTTAAAATGTCACAAATAAAATGTCATGCTTTAAAACAGCGATTGCCAACTTCCAAATACATGGGGGCCATGGGTCGACATTTTTGAAGCATTAAGAGCCACATATAAATTTATGACTATTAAACACCCAAATAATAATATACTTCCTAAAAATGTCCAGGGACAATAAGGATATAGGTAAGGTTGCAGGGTAGCTTCTATTTGCTGTTCTGCCCTCTGAATGACTCTTGAGTTTGTGCCACATTTATAGTTTAGCTTTTCCAGGGGCCACAAAAACAATGGCAAATATTCTTAGTTCTACTTTTCCCCAGGGGCCGCAAAGACGATTGCAGAGGGCCTCGTTTTAAAATAATACAGAATTTAAAATGTGGCAGATTCTTAACCTAATATCTGTCATAGAAGGGTGCAACAAATTAACCCTGACCATAATCCTGTGTGATTGACATTTCAAAAGAAAATATTTTCAAATTATTTGTAGCATTTTTCACCCCAAAATGAAATCCTATATATATTAGTCATATAATCTAGAAAATAAAAGATAAGCCAATGTTCTGTTACAACTCAGTGCTGCATATACACTTGTTAACATGTGACAGTAGATTCTCCACTTCTGAATGCATATAAAACTGCACTGGCATAATAAGAGCTATGTTTCAATGAAATTCCTTCAGCATCACTAATAACAGTCTATCCAGCTTCTCTATCACATCAGCTTCAAAGAAGCTAAGCAACTGAGTAATGACATTTCCCAGCACATGCTAATCTACAATATAAAAGATGTCAGAGATTTAGAACCTCAAATAATACAAGGGCACCTGTTTCATAGAGGCAGTTCCTGACTGCCATACCAAAGTCTTCACACTAGGGTAATCTTACACTCTTGTGTACAGAAAGAAATATATTTGGAATTAAGCCCTTTAGTTACTAACAACAACGGTTACAGCAATGCTATTTATATCTAAAAGCAGATTCATGTGTTTGCTATTCACCTGGAGCCAACACTATTTTGTCTTTTGTGAAAATGTACAGTAAGTGATATGAAGAAAAAAGAAAGAGCAAACAAGAATACAAATAGTGTGAGCCCATGGGAATAAGTACAAGTGAATTGGGCATAATGCCACCTTGCCAGATTACTAAAAGCAGTTTTAAATGCCAGTTTATATCGGAGGTTTGAAAGTGATTCTATGAGAATTTCTTATTTCTTGTATTAGAACTGCATTATATTTCAGCTAAATAATGGATACCAGAACGTATTGGAATTTGTAAGTTGTTTGTGTTTTTCTATTTTTGATTAGAAACAGACGTGTTTATAGATATTGCTGAATCGGATCCGTTAAAACTCAGTTTGTGAAAATGATGCACGTTGTGGTAGTTAAAATCTAATATGTTATTTTGATTTGGCTTCTATGTTACACATTTAGCCCATTTGTGCCAGCACAAAAGTGTTTAACATTGGAACGAAGTCCGATGCAAACACTTGCAGTAAAAAATAAATCATGCGATCATCTATGTGGTCACATGATTTCAAGGCTGGGATCGGATCATGGGGGACTGCCTACGCTGCCAGGCATGACCCCTTACGCCAATTCTTGATTGCGTCAAAGGGGAAAGCTGCAGGACGCCATATAGGGTAGGACGTTCCATGCCATCCTAATGACGTTTAAGTCCAAAAATGTTCTTTTTGTATTTTTATGTCCCTTTAAAAGGGAAATGAGACACCTTGTATTTACAAAACGTGTCTGTTGTGTTGCTATAGAATCATATATCAGGCAAGTCTTAGCGTTTTTAAAACACATAAACATCCTTTTTACTGCAATTATTTTTCAACAGCCAAACTCCACCTACCATTTACCTTTTTTGGAGAAGCCAATCTGCGTTTTAGTCCACAGACAACAAAGCTAGTCCCAGTTATTATGTAACTTTACAGTGAATTGTTTTGCAGTTGTTATCTTATAAAGCCAATAATGGACATGTAGCAGGGTTTGCCTTAAAAGGTCAGCAGGTGCATTTCAAGTTAGGAGACTTAGAAATTGCTCAATTTTCGAACCTAAATTACATGAAAATGGGGCAAAATAAATAATTTTGTTCAGTATGCATTACTAAACATTTTAAATACCATGCTTGTTGACAGCCTTGTGTTTAATAGCAGTTAATTTGAGTTTACTAACAACAACATTCCATGACATCTGTGCAATTAACTTTTTCCTGTTATTTTGACTTAATTTTTAATTAACTTTTTTATTACATCCAAACATGTTTCTGTAATCATGGACCAATATTCTGATGATCTTATTTCATTCCTAAGCATTTCATAGTTTTAAAGTAAAGTATCGACTACTTTACATTTAAATAAAAAACATATGATCATGGTTTTCATTAACTAAAGGGCTAAACATTGATAAAATCAATTAGTACAAAAAAGTGTTTTCAGATGCAATGGAATATGGCTGGAGACATCAAAGTAACATCAACCAAGACCCTTACTTTTAAAACCACACATGCACATCTTTAATCTACTTGAGCTGTAACTGTCTTTTTAGGGCTAGGCTATTTCATTATGAGCTCTGCTGCATGACTAGTAAAAAAAAAAGAAGGGATTTGGGTATGGGTTTAGGTTTAGTGGGCTTGGGAATCTGTTTCTTTTTGTGATATCGCATTAAAGGAAGGTAAACGTTAATTAACATGTTACATTATTCTGTTGGTTGCTTCACCTAGTGAAGGAGCAAACTACATATAGTTTAATGGCACGATCGGGCTCACTGTGATTAGAGAGTGAGACTGTGATGCACAAGTTGAAAAAAATGCAGCTTAGAAGAGGACGGCTTTGCACATGAGGTAAGTATAGTTTTTGGGGCCAAATTAAGTATTTAGAAAAAAAAAGGCCATCCTTATGTTACGTAATTCTGCACATAAAGGAGAATTATGTAACATGTTAACCAACATTTACTGTCCCTTTAAGAACTTGATTCATCTTTGACATGAGTGAAATGTGTTTACAAAGGAGCTCTCTATACAAATGATGCCCAAGAGATTTGTGTGCTTAGACCACGCAGAAAAATCACTTTAACCCCTTAAGGACCAGCGACGTACCCTGTATGTCGCTGGCCTTTTTTTGGGACTTGATTGTTTTATAGCGCGGTCTTGCCACCAGCGTTGAGACTGCTCTATTCCACAAAGCCTGCTGGAGGGAGGGAATTAATAGCGTGTTCTTGCTGGACTTGTGCTATTATGTCCTGAAAAAACCCTTAAAGACCAGAGACATACAGGGTACATTGTGGTCATTAAGGGGTTAAACCCCCTTCCCATTTAGATTTGTTAATTCTCAAATTTCTACATCCCCTATCTTGAAATAATAAAATATATTAGGCAAACTTTAATGCAAATATTGTCATCTTTAAAGGATATAAACAAACTAGGCTAATTTTTAATACTGCATAGTCTGGCTAGGCAAGGCCCCTCAAACTGTGTATAAGCCAGAACCCTAACAAACATGCTGAATTAATTAATGTTAAATTAGCTATCGCAAGATTGGTCAAAAGTCCTAAATCAGTTTTGGTTCTTCCAAATCCTGAGAACTTTTTAAATTAAAATAAACGTTATGATGACTGATTATGTTAAAACACCTCTACACATGTAAATATTAAGAAGTTTGCCAGTTTTTTATGACTGAGTGTGCCTGGGCAACGTCACAATAATGCAAATAAAATGCCATATAACTGCACATCCACTGAGGTCTTTTTCACCAAATATAGTAAAGAACACTTGACCCCACATTCTCAATTCATACGAACCCCCTTAACAATAACCACACCAGACTCCAATTTGGGTATGAAAAGGCTGCAGCTTTGTTTATTAAATAACATCTTAATAAATATAACACTGTAACTTTAAACCAAACAACGTGCTTGCCCCAAATCCTCAGCCTAAACTCCCGCCCCCCCCCCCTTTTGGGGGAGGGCCTTCCTCAAGCAATCCTCCCCTGCTATCCTAGTAGCGGGTGCCGGTCAATTCCTCGTAGGCGTAAGCCTCTAGAGACTAGCGCAAGCACCCCGCCACAGCTGCGACTCTAACTGTACTATATTGAACTCTCCTGATACAGGGATGGAGGGAGGGAACTTTGCCTTCTCCGTGGTGTCCTGTGTCAAAGAGGATCCTCCTTCCTGTGTCGGCTCCTTATCACCTCCCACAACACCCCACCTACTGCCCTTTGGATGACCCTATTCCTTGGAAGTGGGGTCAATTGTTCCCTCCTTCCAAGGTGTCATCCGGGCACTCTACTTTACCTCATTTGATCTATCTCTCAGTTTGTATATAATATTGGTACACTAGTTTTGACTTAAATCTTCATTGACGTATGAAAACAAGTTATTTATACACACACACACAAAAAATAGAATTTACCTCATATTTTCAGGGTTTGTAGTGAATGCCAGTACAGGGTAAACTGCCAAATTCTACTTCCTACTCGTAATACGTGCACTTCTTCTGACGCATGCAAAGAGCCTCGATAAACCCGGAATTGCTTGCGCAAAAGATAGTGCGCCACTCGTAATCTAGCCCATATAATCCAGCACCAAATGTTACCATTAATAAATTGCTTTACTGAACAGTGTTAAAGGGACATGCAATACACTTTCATTATCAGTGGTGTCCCCTTTTCCTGTAATTTAACAATGAAAATTGTGGCATTTGCAATTCCCCTGATTTTCTATATAGTACATAATGGGTACCACCATTTTGAAACCTAGGTTTCAAAATTTGCTCTCCACTTAGTAATACCAGAGCATGCAAATGTACACTTGCATTACAAATTAGGTGCAATGCAAGTCAAGCAGTGATTGCAGCAGATTTTAAATATATATAAATATATACATATATATTTGTGTTAATATGTGTATCTACATATAAGAATATACATATATATTTATAGAGAACACACAGTTCCCCATAGACCACAATCTAAAGACACTTTTCAGTGCCGATTTTTTCTCTAACAGACCCGCTCACTTTAAGCCCTAAAAACTCTTCATGCAGTTACTATTTTAAAAATTCTACTCTTTTTTATTTTAATAAACTACACTACACTGTGTTTTGGGGGCAATTGGGGCACTTTTGGAAAATTAACCAGAGATCTGATCTCTGGTTAATTTTTGGAGCACTATTTGCTACGGCGAGCTCCCAGTAGCAATACCCAGCCACTTGTAATGGCTAGATATTTATTGCGTGCCCTTAAACAGGGAAATTTGTCCAAGAGAGAGAAGGGGTTCAGTGGCACTACCTAAAGAATTTGAATGCCTACACCCTCATTATATTCATTGGCTACTTAGCCCTATATAGGGGTGGGTGGTACTGTGTATTAAATAATCAGAAACAAAGTATGATGGATTAAAGGCCCATCCTAGAATACACTATTAGCACTCATGGTAGGCATATGTGACGTAAGGTAACTAAATTGAAATAAAACACCAAATGGTTAGAGAGGTCTCATTAAATTTAATAAAACATAACTTTTATTATATACACATAAAATCAGAGTTAAAATTAAGGGATGTGCAAATTAAAAACAACAAACTACTCATAGTAGGGTAATGAGATACGCAAATTCTTTGCCCAAATGTGGAGATAAGTAGCAAATTATGAAGATATGCTTGTTGTGCTGATACCTGGGTATTCAATACTCCGCGTTTTGAATAGATATAAACAGTCAGTGGGATAATTCTAAGTTTCTCCACTACTAGAGATTAATTATTAATCCTCAAATTCAAGCGATAATATAGTATCTATATGAGGTTACACTAATGTTGTAATATCTAGTAATATGTGGATTGAAATAGAAAGACTCAGCATAAAGAGTTCCATTTGATTACGTGCTGACTTTAATTTATTTGTATTTATTGGCCCGGTATCCAACTTAATAATCTACAATTATTTATTATGTATTCCAGAAGTGGTGAGATATCCTTATCAAAACCCTTTCTGAATTGTAGAGGTAGTTGTAAAATAGCATAACAATTTTACCAATCAGTGTGTTTGGTGCATACTTAAGTATCTTATCATCTACTTAACACATTGAGTAGAATCACATAGGGTTAATAACAATTTGGAATTGGTATCTTATTCATCGAGTGAATTTATTTATAATCTCCAAATGTTTTGTAAGCGTAGTGGTTAGAACCACCTTATTCTCCACATAAATCACAATGTTTTTGCAAGTTGCTATTATCTATTTATTAAAGAACCACTTTGTCAGCTACAGTGATGTGCGGTGACTTCAGAGGCTGGTGAGGCAGTGGCTAGGAATCGGATACGCCTTCATTCTTTAGATATCCTTTGTTGAAGAAATAGCAATTGCACATGGGCAAGCCAATATCTATATGCAGCCACCAATCAGTATCTACTGAGCATATTTAGATATGATTTTCAACAAAGGATAACTGATTTTCTTCATTCTTTTGATATCCTTTGTTGAAAAGCATATCTAAATATGCTTAGAAGCTACTGCGCATATTTAGATATGAATTTCCACAAAGGATATCTGATTTCCTTCATTCTTTTGTTATCCTTTGTTGAAAAGCATATCTAAATATGCTCAGTAGCTAATGAGCATATTTAGATATGATTTTCAACAAAGGATATCTGATTTCCTTCATTCTTTTGTTATCCTTTGTTGAAATTCATATCTAAATATGCTCAGTAGCTACTAAGCATATTTAGATATGATTTCCAACAAAGGATATCAAAAGAATGAAAAAAATCAGATATTAGATGTAAATTGGAAAGTTATTTAAAATTGCATGCGCTTTCTAAATCATCTCCCTTTCAATGGTGTCTTGGAAAACTGGTCAACTTAGTAAACATCTGATTTTAGTCTAAAGGATTGTAACAGAAACTCTTGCAGATAACAAAATGCTTGCTACAGAAGAGCTTTGGCTTCCTCAATATAAAAAAAAAATTCACAATGTTTCTTGAGCATTGCCAATGGCTTCTTGCTAGCTCCAGTACAGTATGGTATCATGTTATTATGTACCAGTAATCAGCCACCAGCCAAGCCAATATATTAACAAGTGAAGCAATTGCAAATCACTTGTTAATATATTGGCTTGGCTGGTTACTGGTACATAATAACATGATACCATACTGTACTGGAGCTAGCAAGAAGCCATTTGCGATGCTCAAGAAACACTGTGAAAAGTTGTTTATATTTATATTGAGGAAGCTCTTGTGTGGTCTGTTGCTTATGTTGAAATATGTTGCTCTAGACTGGTCAGGGCATTTTCAAAAGAGCAGGGAGGATTTGAACAGAGCAGATGGAATGCTTTTTTAGTGTGACTGGCAGCAAAGCTAGGTTTAATGCAGGTGATGGCTAAATGCAGGAAGTACTGAGGAGAACACTGTGAGGTAGCAATGTACTGTATGTTGTCACCTGGTATTCTACAGCTCAGAGAAAGGTGTTCAGTGACTGAATCAATTGGATCTGATTCATGCAATATGTAATTTAAGTTAAAAATATGTATTACAAAATACCCCACAATGCAATGTCCCCTTTTAACCAATTCCCTAACACCAGAAGAGAAATAACACCTTACATACAAGGAGTACTATCTGGTAATATTCAAACACACAATGGTTCTCAAACAAACCACATCCATCCTGTAACTACTGATATGTAAAACATCCCACTTCTTAATAATGAGTAGTCATTAAGCAATAAACAAACCACACACCACTGATAATAAAATGATAAAACCCCACCACCAGTAATTATTCTGCTCACATATATGTAAATTTATTTTTTTACACCATTAATAGTAATAAATCCAACAGCCAGAGATGAATAAAAGTACCATGATTTGCAGATAGTTAAGTGCTGCATTTGTCTTGAATGGTTATTAAGTCTGCAGTACTGTTCCCTCAGTATACATTGAAAAGATAATCAAAAAGTGAGTATTATCACATAAGCTTACAAGCAGAAAGCTTATGTGATAATGCAGATATTGATTTAGTTGAAAGAAGCTTCAAGCTTTGGAATGTTTAACAATTTTCTATCTTTTGAACTTTTTTCATCTCTGTACTGAATCTGATGAGAAATTCTGTCACTGTGCACCTGCAAGTTGCAATGTCATTTGCCAATATGCCATGATTGCCATCTGGCCCACCCCTCGACCCCCTCCGGCTCCTACTCTATCACTTACCAAGTTTTACCGGTCCGTTACCTGCTTGCTTGGTCGACTCGTCTTTGCCGCCTGACTCAGTCCACCTCTGCTCCTCAGCAGCTCGGCTCCTTCTCTGTCTGAAAATCACGTGCCACCGTCTGTCTACTGCAGCTGCCGCCTAACTAGCCTCTGATACGCTGTTAAAATTGGGTGCGCAGGCGTGTGGAGGGCGGCTGAGCTGATCAGCCAGACAGACTAGAGCCAGGGCAGCTGGGAGGCAGGTCATTAATAATATGTGTACCGGATTCTGGATATACACACCTGACCGGCCGGTCCACATATTGCAGGCTGCCGCTTACTTGTTAGTTAGTACACCGCGGTCCAGCTCCTAATGTGTGCAGGAAAGAAAGACTGGAGTCCAGTCTTTCTTTCCTGCACACATTAACTTCTAACCGGCTCTTGCTCCTTGACACCTTCATTCACATCATGAGTTGTTTGACACAAGTGAGTCACGTGCGTCTCCTCCTCCATCGCACCCAGGCACCCCCCCCGCCCGCAAAAAAAAAAGTTAATCATGGCAAAAATATATATATTTGTCAGTCCGCCCTAACGGTCGTCAACTAACTTAAAGTGCCGCCAGCCACCTACCTATAGTACATAAAGAATGCGCGGCTAAAATAAAAGACAAGATTGGCCCAGGCTGAGCAGGCTCAGTCACTACTATAAAACCTTTTTTTTGGCTGCAGGTATCTCAATTAAAATAGCAATGTTAGTGCCGCGGCCGCCACGGCCACCTACCTAAAAAAGATGTTCTCCAGTCCGCTCCGGTTCACTGTGACTGAACTTCAGTATGTTTGTAACAGTGCGACACTTCTCTGACCCACCATGTCTGACACCCGTCTGAGTTGAGCTGCTCTGACACGTGACCGCACGTGACACGCGGAAGGATTCTATTTCCTTCCCGCCCGGCACTCAGAGACAGCAGCCCCAGTGATTGGCTGAGAGTGAGACTCTGAGAGGCGGCCAGGACGGAGGCTAGCCTCCAGTGGAAGCGTATGGGGCGCATTGGAGAGCACTGCATTAGCACCTTTTCTCCTCTTGGTGGCAGTCTCTCAGCGTCCCATACACTTCCACAGTAGTCAATACATTTCATATTGCGCAATGCAAGGACAGCTGGCTGGCCTTGTCTTGCGCAATATGAATGTATTGATGTTACTTTTATAAGCTAATTAATTTAAATTGAGATGTTGAGTACACATTAAAACACACAAGTCCTGATTTTGGTGGAGGGGTGGGGGGGTAGGGGGGGTCACTTTTTTTATTAAAAAAAAAATATATGAAAAAAAAAAAAGATCTATTTTTTTTTTTTTTTTTTTTTTTTTAAAAAGCTGTTATTACATACATTGGCCAGGGGAGGCACTGCCTCACCTGCCTCCTGTGACTGCACGTCACTGGTCAGCTATCATGGGATTAGTCGCTGGATGGAACTAGGAGTTAATGGCTATTGAACTTAAATAAATAGTATTGTAGTTGAATAGCAAAGTGAGATTCATGAATAAAGTGGGCTGTCATATGACACCCTATAGGGTATGTCTATAGTAATACTGCCTCTGTGTTTTTTTTTTTTTTTTTTTAAAGAGCTTTATTAACATAAAATCCAATATACAAACTTGGCTCTGGTTACAATGTGAGCCAGTATAACCTTCCATAAAGATAACATAAATAAACAGTAATGGCATCTGAAAACTGATGATAGACAAGTCTGCCTCTGTGTTTTAAATTGATACCCGTTATTTACTGGTAGCTGTATTGAGGTTGATTTCACACAACCGTGTAAAGGTCTGCTTGTGTCTTGTATAATAAAAGTAGCCACATATGAGATGACACTCAGATCATTTAAGTTTTACAACCAAGCTTAAAGTTAAACAGATACAATAGTGGGCGTTGGTGTGTATATAGTGAATCGGTAACACTAGATAGAAACAGGTAAGGAGTTGTGACCTGTTGTAGCACAAAACACAAGCGCTTGCTTGCCCCAATATCTAAATTCAATTAGCTCCATAGGTAATATCTGTTTGCATGCGTGAGTAAAGTAGGCTGTAATAAGACACCCTTTAGGGTATGTCTATAGTGATACTGCCTCTGTGTTTTAAATTAATACCCGTTAATTACAGGCATCTGTATTAAGGTTGATTTCACATAACCGTGTGAGGATCTGCTTATGTCTTGTATAATAAAAGTAGCCACATATGAGATGACACTCAGATCATTTAAATTATACAGCCAAACTTAAACTTAAACCAATACAATAGTGAGCGTTGGTGTATATATAGTGAATCAGTAACACTGGATGAAAACAGGTAAGGAGTTGTGACCTGTTGTAGCGCAAAACACAAGCGCTTGCTTACACCAATATCTAAATTCATTTGGCTCCGTAGGTAATATCTATTTACATTCACTGTCACATTAAATATGTGCAGTTATAGGTACGTTTGTTAGTTCACAATTGAGATCAGAGTCATATATTATCGACATAAATATACCCCAATCGCTAACGCTGGCTCAATGGCTGTTCAATATCCTAGCAGCTAGTAATATCCATGTGATAGTCTATTGCCGTATAGCTAACAGCATTGACAAAGTTAAGTTAGGTTGATCAATAACTACTTGCATTATCGGTTCTGAACCGCAGAAAGTGAATATATTATCAAGGTGGAGATACCATCATAATACCCCTACATAGAGTTTGAGCCCTAACAAACACAGGAACTCCCTGACTCCTCACCAGTTCCTTAACATGTTTCGCCGTTCTCACGGCTTTCTCAAAGGGGTGTGTGTGCGCGCGTCGCGCTGACATTGGCTATTTATGTGTTGAGAAGACTGTTACCCCTCCCACATAGATGACATCACTTGGACAAATGTAGTGACCGGATACAATATGAATGTGAGCAATACTCACGTCCACTGCCAGATTATATTACTAGAACCGATGTGAATTGAATGAACGGATAAGATTAGCATATGACTGTTTAATTGTTCACTTGGTTAGTATTATACCAACCTTAATAAATTATGCTTTAATTATTATGGAGAATCCAAATAAATTCATGACATGCTGATGTATAAATTTACATAATATGTGTCACCAAGAAAAGTGTAAATATGTGTCATAGTGATTAAAAACTCTAGAAAATAACAAACAAACAGGAATTCAAATATTCGTGAAATTTGCCCGTTTACGGGCGTGCAATAAATTAGCGCTTCACTTGTAATCTAGCCCAAAATGTGCAAATATTGTATCTGTGAAATATAGTAATGTTAAAGGGATAGTCTAGTCAAAATGAAACTTTCATGATTCAGATAGAGCATGCAATTTTAAGCAACTTTCTAATTTACTCCTATTATCAATTTCTCTTCATTCTCTTGGTATCTTTATTTGAAAAAGATAGAATGTAAGATTAGGAGCCGTCCCATTTTTGGTTCGGAACTGTAGGTAGCGCTTGCTGATTGGTGGCTACATTTATACAGATAGTTTTGTAAAAATAAATCTATAAAAAATGCTAAACTTTTCAGCAAGAATATAATCTAACCTGTTTGAAAATTCTCAAACAGAAAAAAGTTAATATTTATTTGTCTTCTTACATCCATAAATATGTTTGTTTTCCTTTTTTAACTACTCTTTGGTGAATGTAAGGGGACTTTTAAGTACTTTGTTTTATTTATGCATCAAAAGATTAAAAAAAGATCTGTATGAAAAATAAAAGTTTTAAAGGTTTAGGAAAATATGCATAACTTTGCTTTGTTTATCTTACTTCATTTGCTGTGGCCATTTAAAGACAGATATAAACCAGCTTCTGAACATATCGAACAATCACTGTGCCTCCTGTAGTAATGTCAGAGTTTTGCATTCCATGGAATGCACTCTAGCAGTTCTGGGAGGGAGAGGAAACACTACAAGTTTTAGAAATAAATTACAGTAAAATCAGACAAAATATATAATTAAAGTGCCTTGCAGAGTGTTTTAATTATATAATTAAATGTTTTATGGGAAATAACATTTCTTTACTAAGATATGGTGAGTCCATGGCTTGAGTAATTACTGTTGGGAATATCACTCCTCGCCAGCAGGGGGAGGAAAAGAGCACCACAGTTAAACTGCTAAGTATCACTCCCTTACCCACAACCCCCAGTCATTCTCTTTGCCTTCGGTGGATGGAGGAGGTGAAGTATAGTTGTCTGAATAACATTTTTGATTTCATCTACAAGCAAGTTTTGGGGTATAGCCGTATTCCACGTCATTTCTTGCAGTCGGGTAGTGGTGGCTTTAAAGCAGTTAATGACTTGTAAAGAGGCACTTACTGCATTTTCCTAGCAATTGCTGCCCTAGTTTAGAAAGCCAGAGTTGGCTACTCTGTTCTTTCTTTTTCTGGTCTCTGTGAGGAACTGTGTCCTCTCATACCTTGTAACTGCCTACATGCCAGACAGCGGAGCAGGTAAGTGCTTTTTCTTCCAGTTGGGGAGACCATGCACCTAACAAATTAAAAACACAGCTTTTTTTATTGGGACATAGATAATCCTGTTGTATGGGTTACACTGGGGCATGAAGCAGGCACTGTAGCATGTGTACTAACATTTCAACTAAAAGAAAGGGTAAAATGTTTTTATTATGCTTTATTTTTTGACACATATTTACTTGATTAAACAATACAAGTTTAAACTGAAAGTAAGGCTTATTCATTTCCCCATTGCTTTTAAATAAAACTATGCAACATTTTAAACTGTCAGGTTTGAAAAAAACTGTTATTTCTGGTACTCAGTGAACCAGGAAGTGGTGCATCTCTGTTTCGCAGCAGTAATTTGAGCTTGGCAGTTGCGGTCACATGACCGGCTTTACTTCATAAAGTTTCTGAGGAAAAAGTTGTTTTTTTCCATTTCTGGGTGATTCAGTCTCAATTGGTAGCAGTAAGGCATCTCAGTAATTGAGGTGTGGGGTTGCCTGAGGGGTATTTTAGACGTTTATTTGATGTTTATTAAATGTTTTTTCTTAACTTTTCTCACACAATTTTAGCTGGGGATCGATCCTAATTTGGGATAAAATTTATTTCTTCCTTGGCTTATTTTAATTGAATATTAAAATCTTTGAAACTTATCTGTACAAATGTACTTGCTGTTTCACAACATGTCTGATATGGAGCAAGAGCCTGCTCTCATGAATTCATGCTTATTATGTTTAGATGCACAAATTGTAGCTCCTATGCAATTTTGTTCTTCATGTGTCAAGAAAAACTTGCAAAATAAAGGTAAAATGTTTGAGCCTAATGTCATAGGATGATGCTGTTAAAATAATACCTCAGCTTTCTCCTGCTACGTCCCAAGCCTCAATGGCATTACATGCAGTTCCCTGCGGTTCCTCTATAACTCTTAGTGGAGTTTATTTAAAAGCAGAAATTGCTACCCAGGTATCTTCAGCGGTATCTGAGGCATTAGCTACCATTCCCATATTACAGTGAAAACACAAGAGGAAATCTAGAAATTCAGAAAGTAAGGTGCCTGTCCTCAGTTCTGCTTCCCAAGTTGCCCTTTCTCATAAGTCTGATGAGGAAGATACATCGGGACTTTCTGAGGGTGAAATCTCAGATTCGGACAGTATAATTCCTTTTTCTGAGACTGAGGTGGTATCCTTCAGATTTAAAGGGACAGTCAAGTCCAAAAAAACTTTCATGTTTCAAATAGGGCATGTAATTTTAAACAACTTTCCAATTTACTTTTATCACCAATTTAGCTTTGTTCTCTTGGTATTCTTAGTTGAACGCTAAACCTAAGAGGTTCATATGCTAATTGAAGGCCGCCTCTAATCTAAATGCATTTTGATAGCTTTTCAACACTAGAGGGCATTAGTTCACGTGTTTCATATAGATAACATTGAACTCTTGCACGTGACTTTACCATAGAGACAGCCCTGATTGGCTAAAATGCAGGTCTGTCAAAAGCACTGAAATGAGGGGGCAGTCTGCTGAGGCTTAGATACAAGGTAATTACAGAGGTAAAACTTGTATAATTATTACTGTGTTGGTTATGCAAAACTGGGGAATTGGTAATTAAGGGATTATCTATCTTTTAAAACAACAAAAATTCTAGTGTTGACTATCCCTTTAAGCTTAAACACCTTTGTGTATTGTTAAAGGAGGTTTTAGCTACTTTAGATGACTCTGATACCCCTGTCGTTATCACTACTAAGAAATCTAGTAAACTTAATAGTTTATTTGATAAACCTTCCACTTAGGAGGTTTTTCCTGTGCCGGACCGTGCTAGGGAGATTATCTCACAGGAATGGGAGAAACCAGGGGTGTCTTTTTCCCCATCTCCCATTTTTAAGAAAATGTTTCCTGTCAAGGACTCCAATAAAGACCCTTGGGTATACTGTACCCAAAGTTGAAGGGGCCATTTCCACTCTGGCTAAGAGAACCACTATTCCTATTGAGGATAGCTGCTCTTTTAAGGATCTAATGGACAAGAAGCTGGAGGCTTATTTGAAAAAGATTTATGTTCATCAAGGTCTCCAATAGCAACCTGCGGTGTGTATTGCCACTGTGACTAGTGTGGCATCTTATTGGTTCGACGTCTTGTCTGATTCTCTTCAAGTAGAGACTTTAAAGATATGATTAAAGCTCTTAAATTGTCCAATTTCTTTATTGCAGATGCCATTTTACAGGTTGTTAGACTAGGAGCTAAAACTTCTAGTTTCGCTGTCCTAGCCCGCAGGACGTTTCCTCTAAAGTCAAGTTTCTGGGGATTCCTTTTAGGGCAAAATCTTGTTTGGGACCCGGTTTGGCAGAAATTATCTCTGATATTATGGGTGGAAAAGGGTATTTTCTACCTCAAGATAAGAAGAATTGGCCTAAAGGATGTCAGAGTAATTTTCGTTCCTTTCGTAACTTCAGAGGAATGCCTTCCCCTTCTTCTTCCAAGCAGGAACAATCCAAGTCTTCTTGGAAACCCAATCAGTCTTGGAACAAGGGGAAACAATCAAAGAAATACGCAGCTGATTCCAAATCAGCATGAAGGGTTTGCTCCCGATCTGGGATCGGATCAGGTGGGGGCAGACTTTCTCAGTTCTCTCAAGCCTAAATACGAGATGTCCCAGATTCCTGGACTGTGGACATAGTATCCCAGGGTTACAAATTGGAATTCAAGACTTTTCCTCCCAGAGGCAGATTCCATCTCAAGATAATCTGCAGACCAGATAAAGAGAGAGGCGTTCTTGAAATGTATAGAACATCTTTCCTCCCTGGGAGTAATAGTTCCAGTTCCAGTGCAGGAACAGAGTCTCAGGTTCTACTCCAACCTATTTGTGGTTCCCAAAAAGAGAGAACTGTTACTTCCCATTCTAGACTTGAAGTGTCTAAACATGTTTCTCAAAGTACCATCCTTCAAGATTGAGACGATGAGGCTGAATTATGAAAAATCTTGCTGACCTGATCCGACAGTGTGGATCAGTTCTGCAAGACCTCGCTGAATGCGGAGACCAATACACTCTCCGTATTCAGCATTGCACCGGCAGCTCACAAGAGTATCCCAGGGTTACAAATTGGAATTCAAGACTTTTCCCCCTGCTGACCATCGCGGGCCAATCGGCCGCCAGCAGGGAGGTTTCAATCAACCCGATCGTATCTTTAGACCGCTGCTTTATAACTGCTGTTTCTGGCGAGTCTGAAGACCTCCCAGAAACTCGGCCCTTCAAGCTCCATACGGAGCTCGATAAATGGGCCTCGATATGCTCCATTCTTCCTTTAGTACAAGAGGGTCAGTTCATGACAACCATAGACTTAAAGGAGGTGTATCTCATTGTTCCTATTCACAGGGACCATCACAGATTCCTGAGATTTGCCTTTCTAGACAAACATTTCCAGTTTGTGGCCCTTTCATTTGGTCTGGCCACGGCTTCCAGAATTTTTTCAAAGGTTCTGGGGGCTCTTTTGGCAGTGATTTGTTCTCGTGGAATTGCTGTGGCACCCTACCTAGATGACACATTGGTTCAGGCACCATCTTTTCAACAAGCAAAATCTCACACAGAGATATTGTTGTCTTTTCTTCATTCCCATGTATGGAATGTGAATCTAGAAAAAGTTCCCTTTCCCCTGCTACAAGAGCATAAGTAAGGGTTAACAGCCCGAAACGTTGCTTTTTTTGCTGCTGTGTGCCAAGTGCTGAAATGGAATAATAAAGGCTAAGTTTGTTCAACAATTTTCCTATCATTTTTTGGTGCTGTGGAAATCAGTTGTCTACATATTACAGAGAGGTGTGTGCAGTGGCCCTCTACCACGAGCATCAGGTGTGTGCTGTCTGTCACTTGGGAACTGCCTGCTACAAGAGTAGTGTTCTTAAGGAACATAATAGATTCTCTATTGATGAAGATTTTTCTGACAGAGGTCAGGAAAAACAAAATAATTTCCTCTTGCCTCTCTCTTCAGGTTACTGCTTTATCCTTCAGTGGGCTCAATGTATGGAGGTAATCGGTCTGATGGTGACTTCCATGGAATCATTCCTTTTTCTCAATTCCATTTGAGAGCTCTCCAGTTGTGCATGCTCAGGACAATAGAATGGTGACCATGTGGATCTATCTCAGAGAATAGAGTTAGATCAGTCGGCAGAGGGACCCTCTCCCATGGTGATTTCTCAGGAACATCTTTCTCAGGGCACATGCTTTCGAGACCTTCCTGGGTGATCTTGACCATGGGACGCCATCCTGCTGGGGAGCAGTCTGGAACTCGTTAAAATCTCAGGACCTTTGACTCGGGAGGAGTCTGCTCTTCCATCAACATCTTGGAGTTGAGGGGTGATTTACAATTCTCTATTGGCTTGGCCTAAGTTGTCCTCAGCCCAGTTTATCAGGTTTCCAGTCAGAAAACATAACCTCTGTGGCTTACATCAATCACCAGGGAGAACTTGGAGTTCCTTAGCCAATGAAGGAGTTTACTCTGATTCTTCAGTAAGCAGAGACCCACAATTGCTGTCTATCTGCCATCCACATTCCAGGAGTAGACAACTGGGGAAGTGATTTTCTGAGCAGACAGACTTTTCATCCCGGGGAGTGGTTACTCCATCCGGAGGTGTTTTCCAGCTTAGTCCTCAATGGGGGGTGCTGGAGTTAGATTTGATGGCGTCCCATCAGAATGCCAAGCTTCCAAGGTACAGTTCAAGGTCATGAGATCCGCAGTCGTTCTGATAAATGCTCTGGGCGGTTTCTTGGGTTTTTCAGTTGGCATACCTGTTTCCTCCATTTGCTCTCCTTCTACGAGTCATTGCTTGTATCAAACAGGAGAGGGGCATCAGTGATTTCTAATAGCCCCTGCATGACCTCACAGTATCTGGTTTGCAGACATAGTGGAGATGTCATCTTCCACCTTGGAGACTACCTCTGAGGAAGGGACCTCCTGTTTTTAGGGTCCCTTCCTTCATCCAAAATCTCACTTAATTCTGGTCTAAGCATGCTTTTACTGAGTCGGTCATTGAAACCATGATTCAGGCTCACAAGCCTGTTACTAGAAAGATTTACCATAAGATATGGCGTAAATATCTTTATTGGTGTGAATTCCAAGTGCTACTCTTGCGGAGTAGAATTAGAATTCCTAGAATTTTATCTGTTCTTCAGGAAGCCTGGAAAAGGAGATTGTCAGTCAGTACCCTGAAGGGTCCAGATTCTGCTTTATCAGTTTTACTACATAAACGTTTGGCGGATTGCCAGATTTGCAATCTTTTTGTCAGGCCTTGGTCAAAATCAGGCCTGTCTTTAAGTCTGTTGTTCTTCCTTGGAACCTTAACCTTGTTCTTATAGCTGGCTCCATTTGAGCCGTTGCATTCCATAGACATTAAGTTGTTATCTTGGAAGGTTTTGTTTCTTGTTGCTATCTCTTCTGCTCGAAGAGTCTCAGAACTCTAGGCTCAGCAGTGTGATTCCCCTTATCTTATTTTTCATGCCTATAAGGCGGCTCTTTGTACTAAGTTAGGTTTCCTTCCTAAGGTTGTTTCTAATAGGAATATCAATCAGAAGATTGTTGTTCCCTCTCTGTGTCCTAATCCTTCTTCTTCCAAAGAAGGTTTGTTACACAATTTGGATGTTGTACGTGCTCTTAAATTCTACTTACAGGCGACTAAGGATTTTTGCCAGTCATCTGCCCTCTTTGTCTGTTTCTCTGGGAAACATAAAGGTCAGAAAGCTACTGCTACTACTCTTTCTTTTTGGTTACGAAGTGTAATTCATTTGACTTATGAGCCTGCTGGACAGCAGCCTCCTGAGAGAATTACGGCTTATTCCACAAGAGCTGTTTCCTCTTCTTGGGCTTTCAAAAATGAAGCTTCTGTGGAACAAATTTGCAAGGCTGCAACTTGGTGTTCTCTACATACTTTTTCCAAATTTTCCAAATTTTATATTTTTGCCTCGGCTGAGGCTTCTTTTGGGAGTAAGGTTCTTCAAGCGGTAGTGCATTCTGTTTAGGACTTCCTGTCTTGTCCCACCTTATTTATCCGTGTCCTCTAGCTTGGGTATTGGTTCCCAACAGTAATTACTCAAGGGAGTGATACTTTAACTGTGGTGCTCCTCCTGCTGGCCAGGACTGATATTCCCAACAGTAATTACTCAAGCCGTGGACTCACCATATCCAGAAATAAATAAATGTATCAGGTAAGCATAAATTTAGGTTTTTTTGTTGGATGTCCCTTTAAGTATCCTATGCCCCTGTTTCCGCACGAGCCTTCAGGCTTGCCGGAAACAGCAGTAAAGAAGCAGCAGTCTGATACTGCTGCTTCTTTACTGATACCCCCTGCTAGCGGCTCATTGGCCGCGAATCTGCAGGGGGCGCATTGCACAAGCAGTTCACAAGAACTGCTTGTGTAATGATAAATGCCGGCAGTGTATGCTGTCGGCATTTATCAATGTGCGGCGGACATGATACGCTACATCGTATCATGTCCACTCGCACATTGATAAATAGGCCCTACTGAGTCAATGGAATGAATACTGCTGCAACATTTTGTTTCAATTTAAATCTAAACATAGTTTACATGATATTTTAATGCAAAAATATTTTCCATGTTTTTCATACTTTTCCCCATTTTATATATTTTTCTTATAATGCTTATTATCTTTTAGCTAAATCAGAATATTGAAACAAATATTATGTATGTGTTGTTTATAAATGTATAAAATATCCTCATTAGAATAAGTCATTGTCATTAACCTTCTGTGATTGTGCAAACTGATTATGTACTTGTGATGATGGATAAAATTAAATCCACGCACATCAATGATGATAATATCAAGCAACCAATTTATTCATGAAGTCCTAAAATTTGTGTTTTGGCCTTGATTAAGGTTCATTACAGGCCTTAACATTCTCTTTCTCTCACACACAAACGCACAACACATGTCTGGTCAACAAGGAGATAGATTTTCATTACCAGAACATTTTTACATCTTCTTTGAGGTTTGTTTCAAGTCTGTGTTTGTTTATTTTTGTGCTTTTAAGTAGTCTGTGAGGTAGTGAAACATTCCAGGCTCACAAAACTGTAGTAAAATATTTTACTTAAAAATGGAAAACTTGGCAATAAATGCACAAAACTATTTTTGGCATCTAAGGGCTACACTACTACTTTAGCTTTATAGATAACATTTGGGTTAAAAAAAGATATTTAAAACTGCACCACAAAAAGTAAGATATTTCTTGGAAATTGTTTACTTGAGGTGATGAGAAAAATGTTGAATGAAAACAGCATACATGGTCTTCTGTTAACCCTTTTCTAAAGTTACATAGACAGATGACCTTTTTTTACTTAAAGGGTCAGTCTACACCTGAATTGTTATTGTTTAAAAAGATAGATAATTCCTTTATTACCCATTCCCTAGTTTTGCATAACCAACACAGTTATAATAATACACTTTTTACCTCTGTGATTACCTTGTATCTAATCCTCTGCAAACTGCCCCCTTTTTTAAGTTCTTTTGACAGACATCCATTTTAGCCAATCAGAGCTGGCTCACTGGAACTCCACGTGCGTGAGCACAGTGTTATCTATATGACACACATGAACTAACACCCTCTAGTGGTGAAAAACTGTCAAAATGCCCTGAGAGAAGAGGCGACCTTCAAGTGCTTAGAAATTAGCATAATTTCAACTAAGAATACCAAGAGAACAAAGCAAATTTGCTGATAAAAGTAAATTGGAAAATTGTTTAAAATTACATTCTCTATCTGAATCATGAAAGTTTATTTTGGACTAGACTGTCCCTTTAAAGAGACATTAAACAAATGTGCATTGTGTAATTGTAAAATAAATTATTTAAATATGTGTAGTAAAACAGATTACAATATTCTTTCATTATTTATTTTATCCCATTTTTCCACTGAATTTCTGTATATTAATGGATACCAACATGTTGAAACTTATGTTTGCTCGTATCTAATATCTTCTGCTAAAGACAATTAAGGACAGATATTAAAAAAATACATTAAAGTATCCAAACTGAACTTTGCAAACAATAGCTGAGGGGATACCATTGTTTTTTCAGTCTTCAGCAAAAAAAAAAAAGATAATGGAATACCTAGGTTTCAACATGGTGGCACACATTAATGGACAGAAACTAAAGTACTATATAGAAACTAAAATTTTACAAAACATTGTTTTAAAAATACATTCACCTGATAGTATCAGGCTATTTGTATTGATTAAATATTGTTATATCTAACATTTATTTACTGTTTTATATTTGTGCATTCAGCTATACAGGCAAAGATTAAATCAAGCACAGACAGAGTAGATATATCTGCAGAGCATGGGCAATAATTCCCTTTGTAAGAAAACATTTCTAGAAAGTGAAATTATTCAGTGTTTTCCTCTTAAAGGGACAGTCAAGTCCAAAAAAAAATCATTCATGATTCAAATAGGGCATGTCATTTTAAACCATTTTAAATCCATTATACTTTTATCACAAATTTTTCTTTGTTCTCTTGGTATTCTTAGTTGAAAGCTAAACCTAGGAGGTTCATATGCTAATTTCTTCGGCCTTGAAGTCTGCCTCTAATATGAATGCATTTTGACAGTTTTTCACCACTAGAGGGCTTTAGTTCATGTGTTTCATATAGATAACATTGAGCTCACGCCTATGAAGTTACCTAGGAGTGAGCACTGATTTGCTAAAATGTAAGTCTGTCAAAATAACTGAAATAAGGGGGCAGTTTGCAGATACAAGATCATCACAGAGGTAAAACATGTATAATTATAACTGTGTTGGTTATACAAAACTGGGGAATGGGTAATAAAGGGATTATCTATCTTTTAAAACAACAAAAATTCTGGTCTTGACTGTCCCTTTAACATCTGCTAAATTAACACATGAAATAACAAGGAACCAGGTACATTTTTGTAAAGCAGAAAACCATAGAATTGCACTTATTTTACAGGTACTTACAATAGCCTAGATACACTGAGTATAGAGAACAGGGCAAAGACATCTAATTCCTCTCTGTGCTGTCCCGAAGTACAAACAAGCTCATAACAGAAAGAGGTGAATTACAATTTATCACATATATAAAGGAAGGTACTTGAAAGCAAATTGCATCTTGTCAGTCAGGGCTGCCACCTTTGTTTAAACTTCAGCTGATAAATTGTGAATTAAAATGTTAATGTATTTTAAAGTACACTCCTTAAAATTTAGGAAAAAGTTACATCCATATCAGGACCTTATTTCTCTAACGCTTCTGGAACAGTCACATTAGCTACATTATTAAAGAAATATCTTACTAATATTATCTCACATTAACTCTCAACATATCTAGTTAGACCTATAAATACATTATGTTTTATGTTGAATACAAACACATTTTAACTAAGTGTCAGCAAATCATAGTCAAGGTGCCCAAAAACTGGCATTTTACACAAACTTTACTATGCAATAAAAGGTTTTTATTAAGCATTTTAAATAAACTTTAATACACTCTGAATATTTATTTTTACTGTTATCCCTGTAATTTAGCCATGCAAATTGTGCCCCCCCCAAACTTCTGGTGGACCACAAACATACAGTATCTCACAAAGTGAGTACACCCCTCACATTTTTGTAAATATTTTATTATATCTTTTCATGTGACAACACTAAAGAAATTACAATTTGCTACAATATAAAGTAGTGAGTGAGCCTGTATAACAGTGTAAATTTAAGGTCCCCACAGAATAACTCAACACACAGCCATTAATGTCTAAACCATTGGCAACAAAAGTGAGTACACCCCTAAGTGGAAATGTCCAAATTGGGCCCAAAGTGACAATATTTTTTGTGTGGCCACCATTATTTTGCAGCACTGCCTTAACCCTCTTGGGCATGGAGTTCACCAGAGCTTCACAGGTTGCCACTGGAGTCCTCCTGCACTCCTCCATGACGACATCACGGAGCTGGTGGATGTTAGAGGCTTTGTGCTCTCCCACCTTCCGTTTGAAGATGCCCCACAGAAGCTCAATAGGGTTAGGGTCTGGAGACATGCTTGGCCACTCCATCACCTTTACCCTCAGCTTCTTTAGCCAGGCAGTGGTCATCTTAGAGGTGTGTTTGGAATCGTTATCATGTTGGAATACTGCCCTGTTTCCCAGTCTCTAAAGGGAGGGGATCATGCTCTGCCTCAGTATGTCACAGTACATGTTGGCATCCAGTGCCGGCAGCACTCATGCAGCGCCAGACCATAACACTGCCACCACCATGCTTGACTGTAGGCAAGACACACTTGTCTTTGTACTCCTCACCTGGTTGCCGCCACACACGCTTGACACCATCTGAACCAAATAAGTTTATCTTGGTCTCATCGGACCACAGGACATGGTTCCAGTAATCCATGTCCTTAGTCTGCTTGTCTTCAGCAAACTATTTGCGGGCTTTCTTGCGCATCATCTTTAGAAGAGGCTTCCTTTTGGGACGACAGCCATGCAGACCAATTTGATGCAGTGTGCGGCGTATGGTCTGAGCACTGACAGGCTGACCCCCCAACCCTTCCACCTCTGCAGCAATGCTGGCAGCACTCATATGTCTATTTCGCAAAGACAACCTCTGGATATGACGCTGAGCACGTGCACTCAACTTCTTTGGTCGACCATGGCAAGGCCTGTTCTGAGTGGAAAAAAAAAGAGAATAGGTAGGCACAACTCCAGACTGCAAAAATAGTAAAAACAGAAAAGTGCTTTATTATTCTTCGTTAAAAAGTACATGCAGACAAGGCAGTGAAGGAGACAGACAGTCTAACATGTTTCGCGCCTCCGTGGGCGCTTACTCATAGACTAAAGTCTGTGTCTGAACTCTAACCCTTTATAGAGTATGGGAGCAGCCTAATTTAACCACTTCATGCCCTAAAGGGAATGAAAATAACAGTAAAAACAATTTCCTATGTGACACTGAAAAATCATTGCTATAATCTATAAATATACTTAGCCAATATTTCCCTAGTGTATAGTCCCATTATTTCTATATAGGAAACTATAAAATAATGTTACCAAAAATTGCCCATTTTTGCGGTCTGATCCGCCGCTACCGGCTACGGCACACCAGGAGGTCAGGTCTTACTGCTCATCAAGTCTTCTTGGGCTTCCGGGTCAGGAGCTGTTTGTCCAGGTTGCGGTTACCTCCTTACTGTTCTGAGTGGAACCTGTCCTGTAAAACCGCTGTATGGTCTTGCCCACAGTGCTGCAACTCAGTTTAAGGGTCTTGGCAATCTTCTTATAGCCTAGGCCATCTTTATGTAGAGCAACAATTCTTTTTTTCAGATCCTCAGAGAGTTCTTTGCCATGAAGTGCCATTTTGAACGTCCAGTGACCAGTATGAGAGAGTGTGAGAGCGATAACACCAAATTTAACACATCTGCTCCCCATTCACACCTGAGACCTTGTAAAACTAACGAGTTACATGACACTGGGGAGGGAAAATGGCTAATTGTGCCCAATTTGGACATTTCCACTTAGGGGTGTACTAACTTTTGTTGCCAACAGTTTAGACATTAATGGTTGTGTGTTGAGTTATTTTGAGGGGGCAGCAAATTTACACTGTTATACAGGCTGTACACTCACTACTTTACATTGTAGCAAAGTGTCATTTCTTCAGTGTTGTCACATGAAAAGATATAATAAAATATTTACAAAAATGTGAGGGGTGTACTCACTTTTGTGAGATACTGTACATACTGCTACCTAGAAGTACATACATATACTGTGACTTCCTGTGCATAACACAATGCAGTAGAATATTTCATTTTGTGTACTACCATAGGCACTGATCACTCTGCTATAAATAAAATTTAACCTAGAGCAGTACCTCTGATTGGCCACAATAAGGGAGAACAGGTACTCAAATTGCACCTTGTTTTTAAGGGGTGTGTCTGGACTGCATTTATTTAAAGTCCTGTTAATCTTGCTTTCAAGCTAAATTTTGGAGTTTGAAATGCAGTGCTTGATTTCTGACACAGACGAAGCATACATATATAAACAAGTTTAAGTACATGGATAAAGATGGAGGATCTCTCACCCACCAGCATTACTTTCCTCACTAGGGTTCTTTTCCTTCTAGAACTTTTCCTTACTTATCTTTTTTAATGTAATGACCTAGCTCTATCAATTGTTAACTCCTCTTACTTATGCTCTAAGAACATAGAAGTTTACATGCATAAAAAGTTTATTTAGTTTAACTTCTGCTTTACAAAATGAAATGAGTCACATTTTGTTAAAGGAAGATTTATACATACACCAGAAAAAGACGGAAGAAAGTCCAATAACTGTGTGAGGTTCTAAACTACTTAAAGTGAATGTAAACTTTGAGGAATGTGTGCCCGTTTTTAAAAATCCTATTAAAAACAGGGGCACTTTCATTCATCAAAGTTTACATTTCAGCCGTTTTGTTAAAATACTTACCTTTTCTTCTTGCCAGCCGGACCAGAGATTCCCCCGCCTTCCGCGCGTCTCTTCATAGGTCAGAAATGAAGAATCCGGCTTCCTCCAATCAAGGCATGGCCTCAAGCAATGTTTGCTCTGGGGGGCGGGGGGAAGCCGTAATTGGAGGAAGCCAGATTCTTCATTTCTGGCGTAAGAAGAGACGAGCGGCAGGCGGGGGATCGCTGGTCCGGCTTCATGAAGAAAAGGTAAGTATTTTAACAAAACGACTGAAATGTAAATTTTGATGAATGAAAGTGCCCCTGTTTTTAATAGGATTTTTAAAAACCGGGCACTCATTCCTCAAAGATTACATTCACTTTAAAGGGCCATAAGAGTGGAAAAATTAAAGGGCAGTATTGGCCGACTTATGTGTTCTGTATCTTTCAACTTTTTTACTCCCTATGTGTACCTGTTATGCCTAAATTGAAAAATGTATATGTGTGCAAGATATCCACTGATACACATAGCACAAGAAAAACTAATAATGTAAAGGAAAATATTCATACAACCAGCTCAAATGTATTTATAGAAAAATATGTATTTTTAGAAAATAGAAAAAATAAATTTTTTATTCAACTGAGCAAAGATACTTTGATGTAGCCTAAATTCAATAGCTGCCAGATTTAGAGAGTTTAACTAATCTGCCATACTTACATGTTCCAAACAAAGTGAATCATCACTGTATATTCTGTTTTGAATTTCTGAATAAATTTTTTGTGTCCCATCATTCATTTCATTGACATGTCAAATAAATACTGTGGGAATTCATAGTTTTTATAATTGCAATTCCTTTAAAAAATAAATTGTAATCAAAGACTATGAAAGTGGTATTTTGACTGTTTGCAACAAAATGTATCTTTTTTCTTTCTATTTTGTTTTTAAGTTTTAAAATATTAAAATATCTATTTTTTTTGCAGAAATAGAGGAGGTGGACGATTGTGCTAGCCTGGTGCTGCAGATGTAGTAAGTTAGAAAACCCACTTTTTGCTTTAGTTCATACACTGATATTTGTTGTAACTCTTGCATAGTCCCAAACAATTTTAAACCCCATGTTGCAGGGTCAGAAATTGCTTAGGGACTGCTCTTAGGTTTCTCAAATAGATCCATCATGTATCATTGTGAATTAAAATGAATCCTTCATACACTGATAAAAAAACACAATAATTTCAACACAGTCTACATGCATAACACTCACACCCCTATACTGTTACAAACACCCCCATACTACACCTATATCTTTAGGCACACAAACAAATATAGATTACCCTTGCACCACTGGGAGAATAACTAGGATCTATAAAATTAGAGCATGAAGCAGTAAATCTCTGAAGTTGCATTTTGGATTTCTTTTAGCACAAGTGGCAGATGACTGCTGAAAACTTGAAAAAGGTCACCAAAGGATTCTACCTTTAGATTTCCAAGACTCCCAACACTAAGAATAGACAATCAGCATGTTTGCTGTGATTACACACTTCTTTTTCACAGTGGCGATCTTTGAAAACCACCATATGTGTAATGGATGGAGTGTTCAAAACATATATACACAATGGCAGTAATAGTGAATACTTCCTAGACTGAATTACTGTACTGTGTGTTACTGGCTTGTGATGTGAAAACATTACTGTTCTGTGTGTCACAGACAGATAGGGACTTAAAGGGACACTGACCCCAAATTTTTATTTAATGATTCAGATAGAGCATGCAATTGTAAGCAACTTTCTAATTTACTCCTATTATCAATTTTTCTTCGTTCTCTTGCTTTCTTTATTTGAAAAGCATGAATGTGAGCTTAAGAGCTGGCCCATTTTTGGTTAAGAACCTGGGTTATGCTTGCTTATTGGTTTGCTAAATTTATCCACCAATAAGCAAGTGCTATCCAGGGTACTGAACCTAAAATCAACTGGCTTCTAAGCTTTACATTCCTGCTTTGTAAATAAAGATAGCAAGAGAATGAAGAAAAATTGATAGTAGTAGTAGTAAATTAGAAAGTTGCTTAAAATTGCTGCGCTATCTGAATCATGAAATAAAAAAATTGGGTTTAGTATCCCTTTAACCACTTCCCTATTTTTAATTGGTTCAAAATAGGCTAAATCACTTGTCTGGAAGAAGAAAAAAATGTAATCATTAGTTTGTGTGTTACTAGCACAGTGAGTGAGGAAAAATATCTCAAAGCAAAATTGTATGGTCTGTATAAATAATTATTCTGTGCTTAAATTGTTGGCTTTGGATTAGCTGACCAAATGTAGATAGTTTTTGTATTTTTGTAAAAGTTAGTGCTAGGATTTATATTTATTCATGTGAGATATCTTTTTGCACAAGACCTGTTTAATGAAAAACTTTTGGAACTTTTAAGCAAGTGGTACTTTTGACTATATATATATATATATATATATATATATATATATTCACAAAAGTAGAGATAATGAGCCTCTCCTATCCAGCACTAACCAATCCCTAAAAAATGTAATGGAATAAGCAATTCTAAAGTGACAAACCCTATAGAAGCATAAAGAGGTAGAAAATATCAAAAACATCAATCAATTGCTGCAAACAGGGAGCATTAAAAGGAGTGATTTATTGGAAAAACCATGAGAATAATATTAAACAACCTGAAGGGTACTCGAAACAATTCCAATCATAGTGCACTATGAGATTATCCTACCAGCTGGAAGCAAGACCATACAAATTAAAAAATACAACTAAAACAATATGGAACTAAGTACTTCAAGTTACCAAAAAGAAGAAAAAAAACCTGTTTGAGACCACAGGTAATAAAGTCCCAGTAGGTAGTATAATGATGTTTCTGTTAAAGGTACACCAAATACACCTGTAAGGTATTGATTGAATTTGGAGCCGGAAGAAGCCCCACAGCCTTAGGGGTGAAACGCGCGTAGCTGGCTGGAGTGTTTGTTGGGAATTCCATGAGACACAGATTTCTGGCGGAATTATTCGAGATAGTAGCAACTTTGGAGTCTGTGAACAACTGTACAATAAAGGTTACTAAGAAGTGCGTGAGGAGCACCCCTGGAGGTGTGGCACAGCGACAGTGGGACTCTCAAACAACGCAAGTATAACCGCTACGGCGGTAGACATTTTCAGACACAGTATCTGCAATTTGTACCAACATTGCTAAACATCTTTACCGCTATAGCGGAGTCTGTTTCTCTAACAATATGAAGTATTGCTGACAGCCAAGAACTGGTTAATACTTACCGCGAAGGTGGAATTGTTAGTTAAAATTGTGTCTGCAAGTGAAGTGTGGATAATATCTTGCATCATACTAGAATATCCCTTTCATGAATTTCTGAATAACAAGAAAGATAATGTTACCATTTTCTGCAGGTTGCTACAATATTTATGATTGATCTGCTGGGAACTCTCATTATACTACCTACTGGGACTTTATTACCTGTGGTCTCAAACAGGTTTTTTTCTTCTTTTTGGTAACTTGAATGATTTAGTTCCATATTGTTTTAGTTTTTTTTATGGTCTTGCTTCCAGCTGGTAGGATAATCTCATAGTGCACTATGATCGGAATTGTTTCGAGTACCCTTCAGGTTGTTTAATATTATTCTCATGGTTTTTCCAATAAATCACTCCTTTTAATGCTCCCTGTTTGCAGCAATTGATTGATCTTTTTGATATTTTCTACTTCTTTATGCTTCTATAGGGTTTGTCACTTTAGAATTGCTTATTCCATTACATTTTTTAGGGATTGGTTAGTGCTGGATAGGAGAGGCTCATTATCTCTACTTTTGTGAATAAAAATTTTCTACTTTCCCCTTGCACCAAAGGTCTGATAAGTACTAAATATTTGGACCTTTGTGTACTACCCCTTTTATTGGTAAAACTGATAGTGCTGACAACAATCCTTTCTTAGATATATATATATATACAGTATATATATATATATATTTATTTTGAATCCTGCACAATAATCAATATTTTTTGTATTTTGTTTTGATCAAGCTTCAAAGGCTCCTTATTTATTTGCAGAAAAGGAAGTTTCTTTTTGCCACTGCAATCAACCAAATGCCTGGGGGATAGTAATGTGTTTTTCTTTAAATCTGGCAACAATTTAAAAACAAAAAGGTCACAAGTGGCATCCACTCCCTTTTCCTTTTACATATTGATCAGATTATTAATCTGATTTAAGACAACTGTGATCATGATTTTCTATGTACTCTCTAAATTTCTGTTAGCTGATTTAAAGGTTAACCTCAGTTTCATACTTCAGGAACATATAACATATTATGAGGTAAAAGTAAAGAGACTTTTATAATGCAGCAAGTTGTGTGCACAATAGAAGTTGCAGCTTAAACATTTTTAAAAGAAGCATTTTTGTAAAAAAAAAAAGTATATTGCATAAATGTGTATAATAAAATCAGGATATAAATTGAACTAAATTCTTCATAAACACAAGGCATAAATTCAAACTGAAATAATTGCTTTCCAGTTTGTTGCTACCTTGTAACTTATTCATAGCTCATCATTAAAGGGACACTAAACCCCAATTTTTTATTTCGTGATTCAGATAGAGCATGCAATTTTAAGCAACTTTCTAATTTACTCCTATTATCAATTTTTCTTCTTTCTCTTGCTATCTTTATTTGAAAAAGAATGCATCTAAGCTTTTTTTTTTTATTCAGAACTCTGGACAGCACTTTTTATTGGTGGATGAATTTATCCACCAATCAGCAAGAACAACCTAGGTTGTTCACCAAAAATTGACCGGCATCTTAACTTACATTCTTGCATTTCAAATAAAGATATTGAGAGAATGAAGAAAATTTGATAATAGGAGTAAATTAGGAAGTTGCTTAAAATTTCATGCTCTATCTGAATCACAAAAGAAAAAATATGGGTTCAGTGTCCCTTTAACATTAATCATGCTTAAATGGATACTGAACCCAATTTTTTTCTTTCTAGAATATGCTATTTTAAGCAACTTTCTAGTTTACTCCTTTTATCAAGTTTTTTTTTTTTTCTTGGTATCTTTATTTATAAAAGCATGAATGTAAGCTTCGAGCCGGCCCATTTTCAGTGCAGCCCCCTTGGTAGCGCTTGCTGATTGGTGGCTACATTTTTCAAATAAAGATACAAAGAGAATGAAGAAAAAGTATGCTCTATCTGAATCATAAAATAAAAAAATTAGGTTCAGTATCCCTTCAACACACTAAGTGAATGTGATTTATTTTAATACATTAACAACTTGCTTGATTCTATTGTCTTTCAGTCGTCAAACTTAATCACATCGTTTTATTTGGAGGAGCCAACCTGGACATGATACTGGAATATCAGCTGCTTGAGCAAGGGGCAGGAGCCTAGTAACTTTTCTCTTTTAAAAAAGGTTATGTTTTGTACTTTGGAGTGCTGCCTCTCAATATTTTCTTTTGACGGTTTTTGGATCTGAGGGGGGATCCTCGAGGCTTCAACACCCTGCAACATGCTTCTTAATATGGGAAACCCTTTATTCCCTGGATGCTGATCAAGCTGTTTGGACTATAGGAATATCAGACACTGTCATTTTGATAACAATCCTTACTTTGTTTTGCAGTTATTATCTGATTTCCCTTTTCTAACACCACACCCCCGCTCACTTTCAGCCCTCATGGCTGCTTCTTGCAGTTATTTTATTAAAAAATAAAAATGCTATAATTTTTATTTTTTAATAAACTACACACCCCTGTATTTTGGAGCCAATTGAAGGACATTTATCAAATTAAATGGTTATGTATCGCGTGCCCGTTTGCGATTGTGCGATAAATTAGCGCTCCACTTGTAATCTAGCCCTTTATATTTTCAGGTCCCTTCAGTGTGTGGTATTTAACTTGTGACTGTATACACCTTGATATCAGTATTGTAGCAAATATATTGTATTTACCTTTTATACAAATTTAATTTTCTCAAGGACCACCAGAAATTGTGTTACTAAATTGATTTAGAGAAAGGAATCAAAGGAACAGAGAAAGAGATATGTCCCACAAAAGATCTTTACAGTAATTAAAAAAAATGTCCTGAGCTTTGCTCATAGGAAGTTTAACCTCTTCCATGGTCTATATGGGGATAAAGGAATAGATTAAAATCCTACATAGGTCAGGTCAAAGTGAGCATGTTAATGAAAGCATTTGTTGGTGGAATCATGACAGATTATAAGAGAGGAGTTTTTGCACATAGGTCAAGCTACAGTCCAGATGTACAGGACACCCAGAGCATTGGTCTCTTATATCACAGCAGCAAACTTTATTTAACTTGGAACCCTCAGTATTTCTGAACATCTGCATGTAAGAAAGAGCTGAATCATTAACATATGAAAACCTGACCTTAAAAAAAAAAAGAAAAAGAAAAAAAACCTGACAGAATTCTTGACCTACAAATGTTCTGGAATTTGTAACATGTCAATATAATTAAACAATATAATAAAATCCAGTAGTTCACTAATTGCATCAAAATGAAATGCCTCATTATTTTACATTCTGCTTATATATTTATACTGACCATCTATTTTATTAGAGGGTGAAAATCTATCTCCAGAAACAATCAAACTATTCAACATAATTTATATTTCATACTTAAAGGCACATGATACTAAAATTTTGAAGCACTTGAAAGTGATGCAACATAACTGTAAAAAGCTGACTAGAAAATAGCACCTGAACATTTCTATGTAAAAAAGGAAGATATTTACCTCAAAATTTCCTAAGTATTTACACCCCACTGTAGGATGCTAGTCTTGCAAGGGAGTGTGTTATTTTCCTATTCAATTTAAGAAAGTTTACTATGAACTCTCATGAGATAACACCACAGCAAATCATGACCTCAGCACTGCAGATGGACAGCAGCTGAAGAAAAAATAACTTTTTACAGAGCACTTACTCTGATGAGCTGAAGAAATTGTGAGGTTAAATATCTTCCCTTTTTCCATAGAGATGTTCAGGTAATATTTTCCTGTCAGCTTTTTACAGTGATTTAGCATATGAGTATTTTGATTTTCTGTAAAAATTATAAGTTAAACTTTTCTAAAGGATTGGGAAAAAAATACTATCTGTTTAAACTCTGCAAATGGGTTAAAAACACAATCAAAGTTGAACTTTTGTACCACTCTAGATGAGGATATAGCTGGTGAGCAAATGAGAAGCTGGCATAAGTACATTTATTCTAATCAATGGCTATATCCTCAATGGTATTTGAGTGAGGGTGTTTAGTAGTGAAACATTAAAACACATAGAAGGGATTTTGTTTAAAAGAGTTAAACACATAGGAAGGGATTTTGTTTAAAAATAAGATGCCATAGATTGTTAATTTTACACTATTTAAACTATAAATCATACTTCATCATTCTAGTACAAAGGTTAAATAGACTTTTTTTCATGTAAAGGTCTCTAATGGCATGAAGATCTAAAGCTCTTTGCTCCAATGAGATGATATGAAATGATCCTCCAGCACTGCGAGATCCCTCACAAGATTCTAAAAATGCAAATATTTCTTTACTTCTCCAAGAAGCATTCCCTACACTCCTGTATGTGAAGGAGAGACAAGCCCAGTGCAATTCAACACTGCTTGACATGAGAGTTCTTCTGAATTTACACTTTGTACTTAGCATTTTATATTACGTTAAACTTAAGATTGTGTGCCTTAAGTTTCATTACATTTAAACTTTGCACTTTATATTTTGTATTTTAATGCATTTAGATTCTGCATACAATAGTGTATTTAGAATTGTGAATTTACATTTTTTTTAATTTTGATTATGCTTTGACAGTTTCTGTGTAACAAATTAGGATCATACTTTGCATATTTTGTATTTATCTTTCACAAATTATATTGGGATAGTGATTCAGAAAGCCATTGCTTACAATCACTCTAGTCCCTTTTTGGATATTGACAAAAGATCATGATAAAAATACTGGAAAGTTTGTACAAAAAAAGTTTTCTGCTATAATTTGACCAAAAATTAAAGGTTTTGCCTAAATTCTCACCACTATGAGCTGGCTTGAAGCCAACATTACTCATTGCCCACAGAATTCCACCATCATTATTTTGAAAGATAATCCCTTTATTACCAATTTCCCAGTTTTGCATAACCAACACTGTTAGAGAAATACACTTTTTACCTCTGTGATTACCTTGTATCTATGCTTCTGCAAACTGCCCCCTTATTTTCAGTTTCTTTTGACTAGACAGTGCACAGCTGAAAATTAGTTTCAGTTTGATTAGGACTGATTTGTTTTTTTTTTCAATTGTTTTTTTCGGATTGATTTGAATTTGGATACATTCAAATGTATTTGTTTCGGATTCATTCGGATTCGAATAAATTTGAATGTATTTGGATGTATTCGTTTTGGATTTAGTTCATAAATTCGGAAGTTCGGTATGTGTTATGTTGATTGAGATGGTTCCAAGTTACACAAACGGAATTTCACTGTTCTATCTCACTAAATCTCTCTAAATTTAATTTTTATACTGAATTGTGATTAGTCCATGGCCATTCGAATGTAATGAATAAATCCAAACAAATTCAAATTTATTCATTACAAATGCATTCAGATTAGTTTAGTTTCGTTGCTAGGGTAATTCAGAAATTTCAATCGATTTGAATCTCCGAATTTGGCAAATTGGTCCGAATTTTGATTCGGAACGAAACGCACATGTCTACTTTTGACAGACTTGCATTTTAGCCAATCAGTGCTCACTCCAGGGTAACTTCACGTGCATGAGCTTAATGTTATCTATATGAAACACATGAACTAATGCCCTCTAGTTGTCAAAATTCATTCAGATTAGAAGCAGTCTTCAAGGTCTAAGAATTTAGCATATGAACCTTCTAGGTTTAGCTTTCAACTAAGAATACCAAGAGAACAAAGCTAAATTGGTGATAAAAGTTTAAAATTACATTCCCTATGTAAATCATGAAAGGTTTTTTGGGACTTGACTGTCCCTTTAATACTTCTGTCTCAGTTTGCCTGTCCCAAGTTTAACTTTATTTCCTGTGTCCCCATACAGTGCTGTAGAATATGCTTAAACGTTATAGGTAATAATTAGGCTGACCATATTGCCGCTTTAAGAAGGAACACATATGAAAAATACATATGGGAGGGTTCTTATACAAAACCATTTCTTTAAACAGCCCTGAAAACAGCCCTGACATATGTATTTTTCATATGTGTCCCTTTTTAAAGCGGCAATATGGTCAGCCTAGTAATAATGGATAATAATGTGTGTGAAATAAAGCTACATTGTAGTGCAATTTAGTAATCCACATTTATAACTTGTGAATAGATTAACAAATCTATCTAAAACTGACTAATGTGTATCTCATTCAAGTTGTACAAAAAAATAAAATTAAAAACTTAAAAGTAGATTGGTTGAGTATTTTAAAAGTTTTCCGTTTGTGTTTCTAAGTAAGCAGCTATTTTGAGTGCCTCTTATGAGATCCTGCTCTCAATTTCTTTAAAGGGACAGTATACTGTAAAATAGTTTTTCCCTTAATGTGTTTACAATTGCTTTTTTTACCAACTGCAGAGTAAAAAATGTATGAAAAATAGCTTTTTAAGGTTTATTTGTGTATAGTAAAGCTCTGATTTTGTGTTTTGAAGCCACAGCCTAATAAAATAGGTTGAGCTTGTAGGTATAATCAGATCTCATTACTGTATCACATTGTGCACATATACCTGCTTCTTTATCTTATATCTGTCCTTAAAACAATCACCAAAACTTTGAGAGAACAATGGAAAATCAACATTTTATTACCTTATCTCTGCTTTATCACACTGGGAGTGTAATTTCTTCTGCTGGCTGTGTTTACAAAGCTTTTCTATAGCTGGTACGCGCGGCCACAAACTTTTAGAATA
The DNA here is from genome assembly GCF_027579735.1 of Bombina bombina. Lineage (NCBI taxonomy): Eukaryota > Metazoa > Chordata > Amphibia > Anura > Bombinatoridae > Bombina > Bombina bombina. Next base: position 464,116,495 of record NC_069504.1, on the reverse strand, counting down.
GGTGGGGATACCACATGCTAAATTAACAATTTAAAATGCCAATATAAGGGTAAAGGAGCTACTTGTAAACAATTTAATACACTCCAGCAGGTAAAGTGGATCATTGGGAACAAATTAAAGGGGAGAAATTTTTTGAGTAAACTGTCCCTTTAACTAAGGATACATGTAAGATTGCAAAAATAAAATATTCATATACTAGTCACATAGAATTATATGCTCATTAAATGCCATATCTGTAATGTTAAGTATCTCTAAACTCAACCAGACAGTCTAGCTATCAGGTTTTTGGCCTTGTAACTGTTTGTATGCAATCCACAGCTTCAGTGAGTATGGCATATTGGATGTATGTAAACACGTATCATGTATTCCTCAACTATATTGCTTGAGAATCTAAAGTATCAGGAATTAATGCACTGTTGACCCCAGCACTGAATTCTGTATGCAATGGATTTCATGGTGTATTACTCTGAAACAGGGTCACAAACACCTGCAGCACAAGTATGCTTTTACAATTGAAAACATATGAAATATTACATTTTTAGAATCAGAATATGGAAAAAATTATTTTTTGTGTGCGGTCACTCCATAAATGAATATGATGAAATACTGAAACAAAATATATTTAATGGAAAAGCAGCAAACATCAAATTATTCTGAACTTTATTACAATAGTTAGTAACCTATTTATAGTATTTAAAGACAGCCATGACTAAAACCTGGTGCAATATATATAAGAGCAGGGTTCTTCAAACTTTTTTTTCCAAGATTCACTGCCATGATACCAGATAATTTCGTGACCCTATTTTTATGCTTGGTTGAAGATTTCTTAGGTCTGAAAATTTCTTAAGTAATATACAAGAAGATTTCTGCAGCGCAATTTTTACTTTTAAGGGATCGCTATGTTATAACAGTATTTGAAGCATATCTTACCCAGAATCCTCTTGTACATTGGAGTTTTACTGGGAAAAAGCAAGCAGGGAACTTGCTAAAAAATGTTGTATTGATTAACTATATATATATATATATATATATATACATACACTTTATCTAAACTTCTTGGGACCGGAAAGGTTTAGAACAGTTGCATATTTGCATTTGTAAAATGGGACAGTTTGGAGCAGGAATGGAACCAAGTCTCAAGAGAAACATCTAACGTCATTTAACCCCTTAATGACCGGACCATTTTTCAATTTTCTTACCCTTAATGACAATGGCTATTTTTACATTTCTGCGGTGTTTGTGTTTAGCTGTAATTTTCCTCTTAATCATTTACTGTACCCACACATATTATATACCGTTTTTCTCGCCATTAAATGGACTTTCTCAAGATATCATTATTTTCATCATATCTTATAATTTACTACAAAAAAAATAATAAAATATGAGGAAAAAATGGAAAAAAACACACTTTTTCTAACTTTGACCCCCAAAATCTGTTACACATCTACAATCACCAAAAAACACCCATGCTAAATAGTTTCTAAATTTTGTCCTGAGTTTAGAAATACCCAATGTTTACATGTTCTTAGCTTTTTTTGCAAGTTATAGGGCCATAAATACAAGTAGCACTTCGCTATTTCCAAACCACTTTTTTTCAAAATTAGCGCTAGTTACATTGGAACCCTGATATCTGTCAGGAATACCTGAATATCCCTTGACATGTATATATTTTTTGTTAGAAGACAACCCAAAGTATTGATCTAGGCACATTTTGGTATATTTTATTCCACCATTTCACCGCCAAATGCGAGCAAATAAAAAAAAAACTTTACATTTTTCACAATTTTAGGTTTCTCACTGAAATTATTTACAAACAGCTTGTGCTATTATGGCACAAATTGTTGTAAAAGCTTCTTTGGGATCCCCTTTGTTCAGAAATAGCAGACTTATATGGCTTTGGCATTGCTTTTTGGTAATTAGAAGGCCGCTAAATGCTGCTGCGCACCACACGTAAATTATGCCCAGCAGTGAAGGGGTTAATTAGGTAGGTTGTAGGGAGCTTGCAGGGTTAATTTTAGCTTTAGGGTAGAGATCAGCCTCCCACCTGACACATCCCACCCCCTGATCCCTCCCAAACAGCTCTCTTCCCTCCCCCACCCCACAAATGTCCCCGCCATCTTAAGTACTGGCAGAAAGTCTGCCAGTACTAAATAAAAGGAGTTTTTTTTTTTTTTTATAAAAAAAATAAAATATTTTAGCTGTGATGGACTCCTGCCTTAGCCCCAACCTCCATGATCCCCCCCCCCCCAGCTCTCTAACCCTCTCCCCTATCTAATTGCGGCCATCTTGGGTACTGGCAGTTGTCTGCCAGTACCCAATTTGGCCAAAAACAAAAGTATTTTTTGCTCTTTTTCTTTTTTTTTTGGGTTTTCTGTAGTGTAGCAGCCCCCCACAATACCCCTCCCCCCTCCCCCTCCCAGATCCTTTTATATTATTAAAAAAAAAAATCTTTTTCCCCCCCCCTCTTCCCTACTCATTGGTGTCAGTGGCCAGCTAATGCGCGCGCACGCGCGCCCCCGCACGCTCCCGGCACCCGGCGTGCACATTGCACTTCTAGGAACCGGATGCCGGGTAGCGATGGGCCGTCCACCCACCTCCCTGTTGCGCTCCCACCCACCAACGAACCGGCACCATCGCTACCGGTGCAGAGAGGGCCACAGAGTGGCCCTCTCTGCATCGGAGTCTTCTAAAAAGGTATTGCAGGATGCCTCCATATGGAGGCATCACTGCAATACCCTGAGAGCTGCTGGAAGCGATTGCGATCGCTTCCAGCACTCTCTTAGACAACTGACGTACCAGGTACGTCCATTGTCATTAACTACTTGTTAATGCATGACGTACCTGGTACGTCAGTTGTCATTAAGGGGTTAAACAATATTTACATGTCATAATACAGTTTATACATACAACCTAGAGGTAGTTTTATATAATGTTTAATACTTAGTACCATCAGAAAGATAGTACAGTACTGTAATCAGAAAGGGTAATAGTTGTTTCAAATAAATATAGACTAGCTATTGCATTTTAGGACATTAAAACAAACAAAAGGCTCAGGCAGAGAAGATTTTAATATTATTTTTTTTAAATTTTCAAGAGAAAGTCTGGATCATTAAGATATATATATATATATATATATACTGTATATATACATACACATATATATATATATATATATATATACACATACATACAGTGCCATCCACTAATATTAGCACCCTTGATAAACATGTTTATCCAAAAAAAAATCTTTGTGTGGCACAATTATTAAAAGAATCCAAGATAGTGGCAGCATAAACACTACTTTATTTAGCACAACAAAACAGCAGGCGACATTTCAGGAACAACTCCCTTAGTCATGTGTTTGTTGCTGTGGCACAATTATTACCACCCTTTTAGTCAATACTTTGTGCTACCTCACTTTGCCAAGATAATAGCTGTGAGTCTTCTCCTATAATGCCTGATGAGGTTTGAGAATACATGGCAAGGGATCTGAGACAATTCCTCCATACAGAATCTCTCCAAATTCTTCAAATTTTGAGGTAGACTCTCCTCTTCAGTTCACCCCACAGGTTTTCTATGTGGTTCAAGTTAGGGGACTGGGAGAGCCATGGCAAGACTTTGATTTTATGGTCAGTAAACCATTTTTCTGTTGATTTGATGTATGTTTTGGATCATTGTCCTGCTGGAAGATCCAACCACAGCCCATTTTATTTGATAGAGTCCATGATGCTATGCATCCTAACAAAATGTACAGCTCCTCTGGCAGAAAAACAGCCTCAAAACAGTGAAGAGCCACCACCATATTTAGCCATGGGCATGAGGTACTTTTCCATATGGCTACCTCTCTGTGGGTGTTTATTGCCAAAAAGCTCTATTTTTGTTTCATCTGACCATAGAACCTGATTCCATTTTAAGTTCCACTAGTGTCTGGCAAACTGAAGATCATTGAGTTTGTTTTTGGATGAGAGTGAGAGAGAGAGGCTTTTTTCCAAAGGAGTTGTGGTGATGTAGAAGATGTCGGATTGTAGTTTTGGAGACTTTCTGACCCCAAGATGCCACTAACTTCTGCAATTCTCCAGCTGTGATCCTTGGATATATTTTAGCTACTCAAACCATCCTCTTCTCAGTGCATTGAGACAATATAGACTCATGTCCTCTTCCATGTTGATTCATAAGATTTCCAGTTGACTGGAACTTCTTAATTATTGCCCTGATGGTGGAAATGGGCCTTCTCTATGCTTTTGCTATTTTCTTAAAGCCATTTCCCATTTTGTGAAGCTCAACAACCTTTTCCAGCACATCACAGCTATATTCATTAGACTTACCCATTATGGTGAATAAGGGAATTTGGCCTATGTGTTACCTCATATTTATACTCCTGTGAAACAGGAAGTCATGGTTGAACAATTTTCTGTTACTAGTTACCCAGGTATACTAAAAAAAAAAATGGGGGTCGATTTATCAAAGCGCGAGGGGACATTGATAAATGCCGACAGCATACGTTGTTGGCATTTATCATTGCACAAGCAGTTCTGGTGAACTGCTTGTGCAATGCCGCCACCTGCAGATTTGCGGCCGCTAGCAGGGTTTGTCAATTAACCCAATCGTATGTGATCGAAGGAGGCGTACGAGTTAAGGAGCAGCAGTCTTAAGACCACTGCTTCTTAAAGGGATATGAAACCCAATTTTTTTCTTTCATGATTCAGATAGAGCAGAAAATTTTAAGCAACTTTCTAATTTACTCCTATTATCAATTTTTCTTCATTCTCTTGGTATGCTTTGTTGAATGAGCAGCAATGCACTTCTGTTTGCTGACTTAACACATGAGTGAGCCAATGACAATCAGTATATATATGTATCCAACAATCAGAAGCTAGAACCTAGGTTCTTTGCTGCTCCTGCTCTTTCATAGATAAACCTTTCAGCAAAGGATAACATGAGAAGAAAGCAAAGTAAATTGGAAAGTTGTTTAAAATTGGATTCACACTTTTGCATTTTCTGACCGTTTGGGACCAAGGCTATTTTTACATTTCTGCGGTGTTTGTGTTTAGCTGTGATTTTCCTCTTACTCATTTACTGTACCCACACATATTATATACCACCATTAAATGGACTTTCTAAAGATACCATTATTTTCATAATATCTTATAATTTACCATACATTTTTTTTTATAAAATATGATGAAAAAATGGAAACAAAACACTTTTTCTAACTTTGACCCCCAAAATCTGTTACACATCTACAACCACCAAAAAACACCCATGCTAATAGGGTTGCCAGGTGTCTGCCACAAAAATACCTGACAGATAACGGGGCGGGGATGGGTAAAACAAAAGTGTGTTAGTAAATATATATATATATATATATATATACTGTGTGTATATATATATATATATATATACACAAAATGTGTGTATATATAACATAACACGCACATACATATATACCGTCAGATCTGCTAAATACTGCATATAAAATCAAATTGTTGGGGGTAGTACATACTTTTTTATTTTATTTACAAACAGCTGCACAGTCTGCACTATTATATATATATATATATATATATATATATATATAATACACGTATAAACACATATACAGATCTGCTAAATACTGCAAATAAAATAAAAATGTTTGGGGTAGTACATTTTTTTTATTTACAAACAGCTGCACATTCTGCACTATTATATATTGTAAATCTCCCTCACCAGTTACAGCAGATGTGCAGTCACATCATTTCTATGCAGGTCGCCTGTTCAGTTTCTTGCTGTACTCTGACTGCAGTTCACCGTGTGGTGATAACCGGAAGTAAGTTCTGTCGGTGTTATGTTGTAGGCTTGTAGCATATGTCACTGTAACCTACCCCGACTCCGATCTGGAGAAGCTGGCCAGGCCCATGAACTTGCAGCATACTGGGGACCAGCTGAGTGAAAAGTCTCAGGAGCCGTGTGCATCACATGGGGATTATGCCATGGAGCAAGGGGATGTTATGGACTCCCCTGTGGCAGGCTTCCTGATAGAACACCGGTCTGCGTCTGCTTGACTCACTCTCAGTACCTTGTAAGTTTAGAGCACCTGTGCTGGACTTCAGTATTATGTGACTGAGATGATGTCACTCACTCACTTGCTTCCAGTAGGGTCAGAAGGAGCAGCTGCGCTCTCTGTGTGCTACACATTCTCCCAGGTTCATGTGACTGAAATGTCACTCATATGAAATACTGTCCGGTATATTTTTAAGCATTATACCGGACAGTAAACAGAAATACCGGACTGTCCGGTTAGATACCGGACACCTGGAAACCCTACATGCTAAATACTTTCTAAATTTTGTCCTGAGTTTAGAAATACCCAAATGTGTACATGTTCTTTGCTGTTCTTGCAAGTTTTAGGGCAATAAATACAAGTAGCACTTTGCTATTTCCAAACCATTTTTTTTCCTCCAAAATTAGCGATAGTTGCATTGGAACACTGAGATCTGTCAGGAATCCCTGAATATCCCTTGACATGTATATTTTATTTTAGTAGACAACAGCTCTCTTTCCTTCCACACTCCACAATTGTCCCCGCCATCTTAAGTACTGGCAGAAAATCTGCCAGTACTAAAATAAAAGGCTTTTTAAAAAAAAAAAAAAAAAAAAAAAAAAAATATATATATATATATATATATATATATATATATATATATTCTGCTGTGAAAGATGCAGGGGTGCCAATATTTTTGGCCATGACTGTATATATATATATGTATATATATATATTTATATATATATATATATATACACACACACACACACATATATATATATATATATATATATATATATATATATATATATATATATATACACACACACACACACATATATATATATATATATATATATATATATATATACACACACACACATATATATATATATATATATATATACACACACACACATATACATACATATATATTTGCTACATACATGTTATAGTCTAATATGTAAAACTCACTTCATTTGTTGGCTAAAGGTCATAAACAGGTTGGCAGAACTCTGAAGATATTCTGCAGAGCAAGAGCAGTTCTTCTAGATAGCTCATAACTCAAAGTGGCAATTTCTTGTAAGTGTACAAGTGGCAGTGTCATGTTTAACACAGGGCATATGATTGATGTCACTAGCACACAAATGTGACACCTAGAAGTATTTTAGAATTATTTTAGTGCTAGTTTGTAAACAGTGAGTTGATCCCTTGGAGGGATTTAGTTTCACTTAACTACTTCACTTGGTTTGATGTCCCATGGCATTCTGTCCTCTGTTCTAGACTTCTAATAGTTAACAATGTATTACCGTTGTTAACTAAAAACATTTTTTAAAGTGGTGTAATTTTTTTCCCCATGTGCATAGTCTATATTAGAAACTGATGTCTTTGTTGCAAAATAGCAGCATACTAAATATAAATATATATATATATATATATATATATATATATATATATATATATATATATATATATATATATCTTAAAAGCTTTAGTCATTTTGTTCACTAAGCCTGATTTTGGAGAGTAGATGTAATAAATCTCAGAAATGCCTATAAAAGTCACATGTATCATTAAAGGGATACTAAACCCAATTTTGTTTCTTTAATGATTCAGATAGAGCATGCAATTTTAGTCAACTTTCTAATTTACTCCTACTATAATTTTTTTCTTCATTCTCTTGCTATCTTTATTTAAAAAGCAGGAATTTAAAGCTTAGGAGCCAGCACATTTTAGGTTCAGCACCCTGGAAAGCACTTAGTATTGGTGGCTGTATTTAGCAAACCAATAACCAAGTATAACCCAGGTTCTCACCCAAAAATGGGCCAGCTCTTAAGCTTTACATTCCTGCTTTTTAAATAAATATAGCAAAAGAACAAAGCAGGGGGGGCTGATCTCATATGGCTATCTGGAAGGGAGAGACTGATCTGATATGGCTATCTGGCAGGGAGAGACTGATCTGATATGGCTATCTGGAAGGGAAAGACTGATCTGATATAGCTATCTGGCAGGGGGAGACTGATCAGATATGGCTATGTGGCAGGGAGAGACTGATCTGATATGGCTACCTGGCAGGGGGAGACTGATCAGATATGGCTATGTGGCAGGGAGAGACTGATCTGATATGGCTATCTGGCAGGGGGGATTTATCTGATATGGCTATATGGAAGGGGGAGACTGATATGATATGGCTATCTGGCAGGGGGAGACTGATCTAATATGGCTATCTGCAAGGGGAGACTGATCTGATAAGGCTATCTGGCAGGGGGAGACTGATCTAATAACAAAATTTATGCTTACCTGATAAATTTCTTTCTTTCCGGACATGGAGTCCACAACGTCATTCCAATTACTAGTGGGATATTCTCTCCTGGCGAGCAGGAGGAGGCAAAGAGCACCCCAGCAGAGCTGTTAAGTATCACTTCCCTTACCCATAACCCTCAGTCATTTGGCCAAAGGGAAATGGAAAAAAAAAATAACACAAAGGTGTAGAGGTGCCTCAGGTTTAACACAAAATAATATCTAATTTAAGGGTGGGGTCGTGGACTCTCCGTGTCCCGAAAGAAAGAAATTTATCAGGTAAGCATACATTTTGTTTTCTTTCCTAAGACATGGAGAGTCCACAACGTCATTCTAATTACTAGTGGGAACCAATACCCAAGCTAGAGGACACGGAATGAAAAGGGAGGGAGAGCAAGACAGGCAGACCTAAACAGAAGGCAACACCGCTTGCAGAACCTTTCTCCCAAAAGAGGCCCCAGCCGAGGCAAATTTATCAAATTTGCAGAATTTTAAAAAGTATCTAAAGAGGACCATTTTGCCGCCTTGCAAATCTGTTCCATAGAAAATTCATTTTTGAAAGCCCAAGAAGAGGAAACAGCCCTAGTGGAATGAGCCATAATTCTCTCAGGAGGCTGCAGTCCAGCAGTCTCATAAGCCAAACGAATCATACTTCTCAACCAGAGGGAAAGAGAAAAAAACAAACAAACAGAGCAGAAGACTGATGAAAATCCTTAGTAGCCTGTAGGCATGTACAAGATCCAAATTATGCAAAAGACGTTCCGTATGAGAAGAAGGATTAGGACAAAAAGATGGAACAACAATTTCCTGATTAATGTTTCGATCCGAAACCACATTAGGGAGAAACCCCAATTTAGTACAAAGGACCACCTTATCCACATGAAAAATAAGGTAAGGGGAATCACACTGCAGTGCCGAGAGTTCAGAAACTCTGCAAACAGAAGAAATAGCAATAAGGAAAAAAACTTTCCAAGATAACAACTTAATATCTACAGATTGTATTGGCTCAAACGGAGCCTGCTGCAAAACTTTAAGCACAAGGTTCAAGCTCCAAGGTAGAGCAACAGGTTTAAACACAGGTCTGATTCTGACCAAGGCCTGACAAAAATATTGACTATCTGGCACATCCGCCAGACGTTTGTGTAAAAGAATAGACAGTGCAGAAATCTGACCCTTCAGAGAACTGACTGACAAACCCTTCTCCAGACCTTCCTGGAGAAAAGACAAAATTTTAGGCATTCTGACCCTGCTCCAGGAGAATCCTTTTGATTCACACCAATATAGGTATTTGGTTTGCGAGCCTGAAGCATGGTATCAATGACTGACTCAGAAAATCCACGTTTAGCAAAAACTAAGCGTTCAATCTCCAAGCAGTCGGCTTCAGAGAAACTAGATTTGGATGGAGGAAAGGACCCTAAGTTCGAAGGTCTTTCCTCAGAGGTAACCTCCAAGGAGGAAGAGATGACATCTTCACTAGGTCTGCAAACCAGATCCTACGAGGCCATGCAGGAGTTATTAGGATTACAGATGCTCTCTCCTGCTTGATACAAGCAATGACTCATGGAAGGAGAGCAAAAGGAGGAAACTGGTATCATAGACCAAAATCCCAAGAAACCGCCAGAACATCTATCAGGGCGGCCTGAGGATCTCTTGAACTTGAACCGTACCTTGGAAGCTTGACATTCTGACGAGATGCCATCAGATCCAACTCCAGAACCCCCTACCTAAGGGTTATCTTTGAGAACACCTCCAGATGGAGAGCCCACTCCCCAGGATGAAAAGTCCGCCTCCTAATGGTCCACTCCTGGAATGTGGATGGCAGATAGGAGACAACCGTGAGCTTCTGCCCACTGTATAATACAGGTCACCTCCTTCATGGCCAAGGAACTCCGAGTTCCTCCCTGGTGGTTGATTTAAGCCACTGAGGTGATGTTGTCCGACTGGAATCTGATAAACTGGGCTAAAGACAACTGAGGCCAAGCTATCAATGCATTGAAAATTGCTCTCAACTCTAGGATGTTTATGGGAAGAGAGGACTCCTCCTGAGTCCACAGGTCCTGAGCTTTTAACGAGCCCCAGACTGCTCCCCAGCCTAACAGGCTGGCATCCGTGATCACAATCACCCAGGAGGGTCTCCGGAAGCATGTGCCCTGAGACAGATGACCCTGAGAAATGAACCAGTAGAGAGAGTCTCTTGTTAGAGGATCCAAATTTATCCTCTGAGATAGATCTTAATGGTCCCCATTCCATTGACTGAGCATGCATAGTTGCAGAGATCTCAGATGAAATCAAGCAAAAGGAAGAATGTCCATGGAGGCAACCATCCAACCAATTACCTTCATGCATTGAGCCACTGAAGGACGAACAGTAGACTGGAGAAATAGGCATGAAGTGAGAAGTTTGGATTTTCTGACATCCATCAGAAAATTTTTCATAGATAGGGAATCTATGATGGTCCCTAAGAAACACACCCTTGTAGCTGGAGCAAGGGAACTCTTATCCAGATTCACTTTCCATCCATGGGAACGTAGAAAAGACAACAAGATCTATGTATGAGAGTTTGCTAGTTGAAAAGATGACACCTGAACCAAGATGTCGTCCAGGTAAGGTGCCACCTCAATTCCCTGAGACCTGATGACTGCCAAGAGAGCCCCCAGAACCTTTGTGAAAATTCTGGGAGCTGTGGTAAGGCCAAATTTAAGAGCAACAAATTGAAAGTGCTTTTCTAGAAAAGCAAATCTCAGGAACTGGTGATGATCCCTGTGAATGGGAACATGAAGATACGCGTCCTTCAGGTCTTTGGTCATCATGAACTGACCTTCTTGGACCAAAGGAAGAATGGAACAAATTGTTTCCATTTTGATGGACGGTACCATGAGAAATTTGTTGAGACATTTTAGATCTAAAATAGGTTGAAAAGTTCCCTCTTTTTTGGGAACCACAAACAGATTTGAATAGAATCCTAGACCCTGTTCCCTTACCGGAATTGGAACAATCACTCCAAGGGAGGAAAGATCCTGAACGCAGCATAAGAAGGCCTCTCTTTTTGCCTGGTCTGCAAATAATCATGAGAAGAGGAATCTTCCCCTGGGAGGACAAGTCTTGAATCCTATTTTGTAACCCTGAGATACGATGTCCACAGCCCAAGGGTCTGGGACATAGCGTATCCAAGCTTGACGAAAAAAGGAAAGTCTGCCCCCCATTTGATCCAATACCGGATGGGGGCGGACCCTTCATGCTGATTTAGCCTCAGGTGAAGGCTTCTTTGACTGCTTCCCCGTATTCAAAGGCTGATTGGATCTCCAAGAGGACTTGGACTGCTCCGGCTTGGAGGAGGAAGAGGAAGACTTTTGAACTTTGAAGTTACGAAAGGAATGAAAATTAGAATTTTGGTGCCCCTTAGGTCTATTCTTCTTGTCTTGTGGTAGAAAAGACCCCTTTCCACCTGTAATTTCAGATATTATCTCCGCCAGACCAGGACAAAAAAGGGTCTTTCTCTTGTAAGGTAACGACAGGAGCTTGGACTTGGAGGTAACATCAGCTGACCAAGATTTTAGCCACAGAGCCTTGCAAGATAGAACAGTGAAGCCAGACATCTTGGCTCCAAGTCTAATGACTTGCATGTTGGCATCAGAGATAAAGGAATTGGCCAGCTTGAGAGCCTTGATCCTATCTTGGATCTCATCTAATGAAGTTTCCTCTAAAATCAGCTCAGACAGAGCATCACACCAATAAGATGCTGCGCTTGCTACCGTAGCAATACAAACAGCAGGTTGCCATTGTACATTTTTTTAAATAAGCCTCCAGATTTTTATCTATGGGATCCTTAAAAGAACAGCTATCCTCTATAGGAATCGTGGTTCTCTTAGCCAGAGTAGAAATAGCTCCTTCCACCTTAGGCTTAGTGCGCCATGAGTCCCGAATGGATACAGCAACAGGAAACATCTTTTTAAAAACGGGAGAAGAGGAAAAGGGTATCCGTGGCTTATGCCATTCCTGTGATATAATCTCTGCCACACGATCTGGAACAGGAAATTCTTCCACAGAAGAAGGTACATCATAGTATTTATTAAGTTTACTAGACCTTTTAGGGTTGACAGCGACAGAAGGGTCGGAGTCGTCCAAAGTAGCCAATACCTCCTTTAGAAGTAAACAAAGGTGTTTAAGCTTAAATCTGAAATTTACTACTTCAGAATCAGTCAAAGGATTTACACTGTCAGAATCTGAGATTTCACCCTCAGAAGCTACCGAGGTATCCTCCTCATCCGTCTTATGAGGGAGGTTAACCCTTGCAGAAGAGGATGGAACAGACACCTTACTAGCAGAAATATGATATGGTTTTCTCTTGCGCTTACCCGGAATGGGAAAGGCAGATAAGGCCGCAGACAATGCAGAAGATATATGTGCAGCAAAATCTGCAGGTAAATACACACCTCCAGGAGGCCACTGTACGTGAAACCATTGAGCATGGAACGTTTGAGGAGAAAGTTGTGGCATATCCTGAACAGCATTATCCTGAGAGACAATAGGCTCAGAAAGGAGTCATTTATCTTTAAGTTTTAGGGTTCTAGCTAAACATGAGGAACAAAATTGCATAGGCAAAACAATTTGGGCCTCCAAACATAATAAACATTTGTCAAAGGAAACAGACTCCTGTTCCGTGTCCATAGCTAAGATATTGCCCCAAAAATAAGATGCTAATGAAAAAGATCTGTTACTTTAAGAAGGAACTGTAATCCTTCAAAGCGCAACAACGCTAAATGTGCACAAATAAAAAATACACCTCTACACCCCAGTGAGACTGAGGTGCCCTACCGTAACTACTAGTAGCTGAAAAAAGACGAATGAAGAGCTCTAACATGGCTTCCAGCTGCCATGGAGAACTCACTGAAAATGACACCGCTCCACTCAGTGTACAAACAGAAGAGCGGGCTGTCACGTGAGCGGCAGCACAAGAAACTAAACTAAAAGCACGTGATCTAAATTTTCAGTAGAGTAAAACAGTTACAATCATACAAACAGACCATAATAATTTATAAAGGCTTAAAACGCTTAAACACTGTGCCCTTAGCATTTCAATAAAGAATAAAGGAACCCTTCAGTCAAAGGAAACATTCCATCACAAATAAGGGAGGAATTAACCAATTGGTCTCTCTACACATACTGATAGTGCCTGCACACTGCCCCAATAACCCCTTGACAAAGGATTGAATAAGTCCCAATTTTATAATAATGCAGAATTAAACTCCTGAAAGTGCAACTCTCCAATACTTAGAAGACAAAAGAACTTACCTGCATATTCAGCTGTTGGGCAGGAAGACAGCTTACAAGGTGTGAAAGGACACATACTCCTATCAGAGACCTCTAGAAAAAGAAAGAACTGAGTAACCAACCCTGGCTTTTTATAACAGGGGTAGCAACAATGTTAGGAACAAGGCAAAGACAACCTCACCACCTTCTAAATGCTAAAAGCCACTACTACTCTTACTCAAGAGATTGACGTGGACACAGCTAAACCCCAATCCTTGCTTGCAGGCAAAAATACCCATAAAAGGAATACATATTTCTTCAAACACCAATCTTCACGTCCTTCATTAAAAGAGGCAAAGAGAATGACTGGGGGTTATGGGTAAGGGAAGTGATACTTAACACCTCTGATGGGGTGCTCTTTGCCTCCTCCTGCTGGCCAGGAGAGAATTTCCCACTAGAAAATGGAATGACATTGTGGACTCTCCATGTCTTAGGAAAGAAATGGCTATCTGGCAGGGGGGAGACCCATCTGATATGGCTATGTGTCTGACAGAAGCGCTGCAGTGCCAGTAGCCTGATCTGATATTTGTTCCTTACTTTTTATTATGAATTATTATTATTATCATTATCTACATCATAATTTATAATCATCATCTATTAGGCAGAGAACCTGGTCTACCTAATAGTTTACCTTCAGCACCACATTTCATAAACGGGTGTCAGCCCTTCCACTAGAACATAATGGGCCAGATTAGAAGTGGTTGAAAGCGATATTTGCTCTCTACTGTGTAATACCAGCACATGATAATGTGTGCTGGTATTACAAGTTTTCAGCAATGCGAAAGCAGCCTCACGTTCGCGTTGCTGGGAAGCATTTCTCTCACGAGAATGTGCTTCCATTGGCTCCTATGGGGCCTCATTCTGATGCCGTCATACACGGCATACACTAGCCCAAAGTTGTTAGAGATATAATCTGCCATAATTAAAGGTTATATTTTTTAATTTAATTAAAGCATTTTTAAACCTTTACAGCTGTCTGGCTTATGAAAAATAATATAAAAATTACTTCATCACTTCAAAAAAATTATGTTAAATACCCTATAGAAAATATTGCAACGTATCTTCTTTGCCACAAAAAATATGAAGATGATATAGAAGCCAAAATCAAATAAATGTTTGTTTAAAGAAATCACTAAGAACCTAGTGGATATAAAAAATGACATAAGAATTTAATTGGCCATTATATTACAACAGTATTTTATGGCTGACAAAATTAAGAACCTACATTCTTCAAAATTTACAGATAGAGCAACCTAGTTCTTGGCAACAGAATATTTTAAATTTCCAAAAGCAGTGATTTATTTTCAAATAAAAAAAAAGCCTATAGTTTATAAGAACAAACCACCTAGATATTTATTAAAAAGATGGGTTTCAAAAGAAGTAAGAAATGATAACACATAATGAACGCAGGTTATTAAACATAGCCATTTTTGAAGAAATTATTTATAAAAAAAATCTCTCTTGCTAATATTACTGAATTTGATTAAAACAGTAAAGAAAGGAGAGAAAAAAAAGTAGTGGGACATATGGCAATATTTGAACCCCTGGAACAAGATGGTAATCAGACACGGCTAACCTTCACCCAGCGGACTAATGCATATCAGGCTCAGTCTAGACAAATGTCAGCTATATATGTTTAACAGCGTATGTGCACCTCGTCGACAGCTATGTAGTTGTAAATGTGCAATATATGATTAGTTTTATCTTCATATGTTCAATACCTAAGGGAAGGTGGTGTGAAGCTATGAATACACAATAGTTCCATTCATTTAAGTGACAGCTCTCATAAGATCACACATTTTACAATCTAATTTACAATACCCTCAAACAAATGGTGTTATAGTTTGTTACTTTTATAACACAAGCAGCAATCAGATTTGAGTATATTGAGTTGAGGCTCCTCTATCCACATTTAACATAGGGTAGAGGAATTCTTTATAAAATAGGGGGGGGGAGCAGCCTAGATATTCTGCCTAGATGTAACAGATGTACAAAGGTTTTAAGGTCTCTTATTTCTCTTGCTCTTGTTCGTGTTGAAATGTATACAATTCCTGTGGAGCTCTCTTGGCTATACTTTAAAATGGAAATCAGAAAATTTCAAAAATAAATAAGATATTTTCATTGTATTATTATCAGTCAACTTAAAAGCATGATTAATTATCACTTCAAAAATGGTGGCTTTAATAATCAACTTCTGGTAATATAGTTGTTAATCTGGTAAGAAAATGAAATATTTCAAAGTATGAAACTATCAATATAACACTCACTAAATAGATTTTGTAATGGTGTTAAAATGTATTTCACAAATAACTACAGTAGAATAGTATGTGCAAAACTTTAAGAACACATATTTAGAAATGACAAGGAGGCCTATCTATCAAGCCGTCAAGTGTGCTGCATTTAACGGCACCAATACGCTCGCCTAACTTCGCCTAACATCGTGGTCACGGTCCTGAATACGCTCTCCTTATTTATAAAAAATTTATAAAAAAAAGCTGTCAAAAAGCCGCGCACCAAGTACGGGGCGATGAGCAGCGTACTGTTGTTAACTAACAGTCATCGATCTCGCTGCTATTCGGCTTTTTCCCAACTTTATTTATACCCTGTCGCTAAACATCCCCATTATACTAAAATGTTTAACCCCTATCCCGCCTAAATTAAGCTATTAACCCCTAAACCTAACAACCCGCTAACTTTACATTAAATATTAACTCATCCCTATTTTATAATAAATTTAAACTTACCTTTAGAATTAAAATAAACTATATTAAACTACTAATTAACCTACCCTAACTATTATCCTACAATTACATTAAACTATATTAAACTATTAATTAACCTACCCTAACTATTATACTAAAATTCCATTAAACTAACAATTAAATTAACTATATTACATATTTAAAAAACCTAACCCTACTCAAGTTATTTAAATCTACAATTAAAAATTACTAAATTACAAAAAAATAACAACTAAGTTACACAAAATAAAAAACACTAAGTTACACAAAATAAAATACACTAAGTTACACAAAATAAAAAATAAATGATCAAATATTTAAACTAATTACACCTAATCTAATAGCCCCAAAGAAATCAGCTCTTTTACCTGTAAAATAAAATACAAATACCCCCCAACAGTAAAACCCACCACCCACACAGCCAACCCCCCCAAATAAAACCCTATCTAAAAAACCTAAGTTAACCATTGCCCTGAAAAGAGCATTTGTATGGGCATTGCCCTTAAAAGGGCATTTAGCTCTTTTTCAGCCCAAAGTCCCTAACCTAAAATTAAAACCCACCCAATAAACCCTTAAAAAACCTAACACTAACCTCCGAAGATCCACTTACAGTTTTTGAAGACCAGACATCCATCCTCAACGAAGCGGCAGAGGTCCTCAGCGAAGCTGGCAGAAGTCTTCATCCAAGCGGGCCAAAGTCCTCATCGAAGCTGGCAGAAGTCGTCTTCCAGACGGCATCTTCATCTTCATCCATCCGGCTCGGAGCGGCTTCATCTTCAAGACATCTGGCGCGGAGCATCCTCTTATTCCAACGACTCTTGAAGAATGAAGTTTCCTTTAAATTATGTGATTCAAGATGGGGTCTCTTACATTCCGATTGGCTGATAGAATTCTATCAGCTAATTGGAATTAAAGGGGAAAAAATCCTATTGGCTGCTGCAATCAGCCAATAGGATTGAGCTTGCATTCTATTGGCTATTCCAATCAGCCAATAGAATGCCAGCTCAATCCTATTGGCTGATTGGATCAGCCAACAGGATGAAAGCTCAATTCTATTGGCTGATTGCAACAGCCAATAGGATTTTTTCCCCTTTAATTACGATTGGCTTATAGAATTCTATCAGCCAATCAGAATGTAAGAGACGCCATCTTCAAGAGTCGTCGGAAGAAGAGGATGCTCTGCGCCGGATGTCTTGAAGATGGAGCCGCTCCGCGCCAGATGGATGAAGATAGAAGATGCCGTCTGGACTAAGACTTCTGCCTGCTTCGATGAGGACTTCTGCCACTTCATTGAGGATGGATGTCCGGTCTTCAAAAACTGTAAGTGGATCTTTGGGGGTTAGTGTTAGGTTTTTTTAAGGGTTTATTGCGTGGGTTTTAATTTTAGGTTAGGGACTTTGGCCTGAAAAAGAGCAATGGGGAGCTTAGGTTTTTTAGATAGGTTTTTATTTGGGGGTGTTGGGTTTTACTGTTGGGGGGTGTTTGTATTTTTTTTAACAGGCAAAAAATCTGATTTCTTTGGGGCAATGCCCCGCAAAAGGCCCTTTTAAGGGCCATTGGTAGTTTATTGTAGGCTAGGGTTTTTTTTTATTTTGGGGGGGGCTTTTTTATTTTGATAGGGCTATTAGATTAGGTGTAAATAGTTTAAATATTTGATCATTTATTTTTTATTTTGTGTAACTTAGTGTTTTTTATTTTGTGTAACTTAGTTGTTTTTTTTGTAACTTAGTAATTCTTTATAGTAGATTTAAATAACTTGAGTAGGGTTAGGTTTTAAAATATGTAATATATGGCTAGATTACGAGTTTTGGTTAAGGTAAAAAAGCAGCGTTAACAGGTCCTAACGCTGCTTTTTTACGCCCGCTGGTATTACGAGTCTTGCAGGTATAGGTGTACCGCACACTTTTTTGGCCTTACCGCAAATCAACTTACGTAAATTTCGTAAAGGCTTTTTTCAATGGGACTTGCATAGCACCGGTATTACGAGATTGTCCTGGGAGGCCAAAAAGTGAGCGGTACACCCTCTACCGCCAAGATTCCTAACGCATTTTAAAGTCAGTAGTTATGAGTTTTACGCTACAAAGCTGTAGCATAAAACTCATAACTAAAGTGCTAAAAAGTACACTAACACCCATAAACTACCTATTAACCCCTAAACCGAGGCCCTCCCGCATTGCAAACACTAAAAGAAAATTATTAACCCCTAATCTGCCGCTCCGGACATCGCTGCCACTAGAATAAACATATTAACCCCTGAACCGCCGCACTCCCGCCTCGCAAACACTAGTTAAATATTATTAACCCCTAATCTGCCACACCCAACATCGCCGCCACCTACATTATACTTATTAACCCCTAATCTGCTGCTCTGGACATCGCCGCCACCTACATTATACCTATTAACCCCTAATCTGCTGCCCCCAACATCGCCGCCACCTACCTACATTTATTAACCCCTAATCTGCCTTCCCCAACATCGCCGCCACTATTCTAAACCTAAGTCTAAACCTAACCCTAACACCCCCTAACTTAAATATAATTTAAAGGGACAGTCAAGTCCAAAAAAATCTTTCATGATTTCAATAGGGAATGTAATTTTAAACACCTTCCCAATATACTTTCATCACCAATTTTGCTTACACTAACACCTAACACTACACTACAATTAAATAACTTACCTAAATTAAATACAATTAAATAAATTAAATACAATTAGCTAAATTACAAAAAATAACCCTCTAAATTACAGAAAATAAAAAACAAATTACAAGATATTTAAACTAATTACACCTAATCTAAAAGCCCTATCAAAATAAAAAAGCCCCCCCAAAATAAAAAAAACCCTAGCCTAAACTAAACTATCAATAGCCCTTAAAAGGGCCTTTTGCGGAGCATTGCCCCAAAGAAATCAGCTCTTTTACCTGAAAAAGAAATACAAACAACCCCCCAACAGTAAAACCCACCACCCACACTTCTGCCCATCTGGAAGACCACTTCTGCCCGTCTGGAGGACCACTTCTGCCGGCTTTGTTGAGGACATCTTGCCGCTTGGATGAAGACTTCTCCCGGCAAGTGAATCTTCGTGGGTTAGTGTTAGGATTTTTTAAGGGTGTATTGGGTGGGGGTTTTTTTTAGGTTAGGGCTTTGGGCCGCAATAGAGCTTAATGCCCTTTTAAGGGCAATGCCCACCCAAATGCCCTTTTCAGGGCAATGGGGAACTTAGGGTTAGGGGTTAATAACTTTAGTATAGTGACGGCGACGTTGGGGGCGGCAGATTAGGGGTTAATAATATTTAACTAGTGTTTGTGATGCGGGAGTACGGCGGTTTAGGGGTAATATGTTTATTCTAGTGGCGGCGACGTTGGGGGCGGCAGATTAGGAGTTAATAAGTGTAGGTAGGTTGCGGCGAAATTGGGGGCGGGAGATTAGGGGTTAATAAATATAATGTAGGTGTTGGTGATGTTGGGGGCAGCAGATTAAGGGTTCATAAGTATAATGTAGGTGGCGGCAATGTCCGGAGCAGCAGATTAGGGGTTAATAAGAATAATGCAGGTGTCGGCGATGTCAGGGGCAGCAGATTAGGGGTTAATAAGTGTAAGATTAGGGGTGTTTAGACTCAGGGTTCATGTTAGGGTGTTAGGTGTAAACATAAAATGTGTTTCCCCATAGGAATCAATGGGGCTGCGTTAAGGAGCTTTACGCTGCTTTTTGGCAGGTGTTAGGCTTTTTTTCAGCCGGCTCTCCCCATTGATGTCTATGGGGAAATCGTGCACGAGCATGTATAACCAGCTCACCGCTCACTTAAGCAGCGCTGGTATTGTAGTGCGGTATGGAGCACAATTTTGCTCTACACTCACGTCTTGCCTGTTAACTGTTTAGGGGTTAATAGGTTTAGTAAGTGGTAGTAATGTGGGAGGCCAGGGGATTAGGGGTTAATATGTTTAGTTAGTTGCGGTGGGTTACGGGAGTGGAGTGATAGGGGTTAATACATTTATTTAGTTGCAGCGGTGTCGGGGAGCGGCAGGATGGGGTTAATACTTTTATTTAGTTGTGGCGGGGTCCGGGAGTGGCGGGATAGGGGTTAATACATTTATTTAGTTGCGGTGGGCTCCGGGAGCGGCGAGATAGGGGTTAATACTTTTATTTAGTTGCGGTGGGGTCTGGGAGCAGCGGGATAGGGGTTAATACATTTATTTAGTTGCGGCTGTGTCGGGGAGCAGGGGGATAGGGGTTGATAACATTATGTAGGTGGCGGTGATGTCGGGGCGGCAGATTAGGGGTGTTTCGACTCGGGGGTTATGTTAGGGTTTTAGGTGTAAACGTAACTTGTTTTCTACCATAAAAATCAATGGGATATCTGGCATAAGCATAAGCTTTCGTTGCTTTTCAGACTTCCATTGATTCCTAAGGAATCCGCGGCCTCCAGGGTGGCTGATTGAAAACCAGGTACGCTGGGTCGGAATAGCCGCGAGCGTACCTGTTAGAAATTTGATAATTTGCAAAAGTTGTCAGATAGTCGCCGAATTTGTACTCGGAACATCTGTAATGGCGTAAGCATTGATCTGTGTCAGATTGAGACCGGCGGATCGTATGTTACGTCACAAATTTCAACTTTTGCCGGTCTGTAGGGTTGAATCAGGCTCGCCACAATTACGCTGCGGAATTCCAGCATATTTGCGGTTGAGGACTTGATAAATATCCCTCTATATCTTGTAACCAACCGAATATATAAAGGGGGCTATTTAGCACCCTAATAATAATGAACTAGGGCATTAGGGATGCTTTGCATACTGGGGAAAAAATATATATATTTATTTTTTAAGTAGCTCCATTAGTATATTCAGGCTTTTCCATTTAAATATGTAAACTCTTTGCCTATCTCATAAGCTGTGTGAATTGGTATAATGTCTGCGGCTGAAGCATATAAGCCAGCCAATAAAAAATATTACACTTACCCTAGAAACCTGAATAGTAGAGCAGTTGAACAATGTCAATTCTTTAAAAATGACAGCTAATCAACAGTGTAGAATGAATCAAACAGAAATAATTTATCTAAAAATACATTTTTTAGATGCATTTTCTTTATTTCATAGTAGGCATGTTTTGTGTAGGACAGTATTAAGCTAAATAAAAACACCAGTAAATACAGTAGATTTGCATGATCAAAATAGTCTCAGTATCAGAATCCTCTGTAACTGAATCTGAAATTAACAGTCTCAGCATCAGAATCCTCCATAACTGGATAGAGGGTATTTAAATATGGACTAAAATAGTAAAAACTAAAATGGCACCTGACACCCCCAATGGCTGGGGCACTCACCGCCTCCTATGACCAGACCCCTGAAGACTAGAAAATTTCCTTCACCACGTGTTCAGGAATGCGGAAATGGAAAAACGGAACGTAGCCACACCCAAACACAAGTTGAACCGTACAGTCCAAAACAAGCGCGCTCAACCAAAAGGCTGCGTCACTTCCAAAGACCTCAATGTTCCAACCACGAGCCCAGTAATCATCGCACATAATCAGGTTGAATCACATAACAAACATGATTATAACCCCCCCCCTGTTCAATAACCCCCTCAGGAGATATTAACCCTTGATTCCAAGATACTAAAAGAGACTCACTGAGACCCTTATGTAAGTTAGACCCACAAGGTGGTAGCCTCTCAGGAAACATTCACATTACAG
This sequence comes from Bombina bombina, assembly GCF_027579735.1. Taxonomy (NCBI): domain Eukaryota; kingdom Metazoa; phylum Chordata; class Amphibia; order Anura; family Bombinatoridae; genus Bombina; species Bombina bombina. The sequence continues at coordinate 464,094,429 of NC_069504.1, read as the reverse complement.
TACATTGCCGAATAAAGTAAAATTAAACAATCTTACCGGAATCTACGCCATGGAACAGGAACACGGCCCTTCAAGTGTGACGGATAGTAGCATTGCCTCCGCCATGAACTTGAGAGAAGAAAGCAGGCAGCGGAGTGAAGTTTGACAATGTCGATTAAGGAGCTGTTAACATGAGTCGGGATGGTTTCGCAGAAAGAAACTCCCTGCATCTCTGGACTCTAACTTTCATCCAAGCCCTCACTGAGAGACTGACAGGATTACTTAAAACTCCTGTCCCATGCCAAAGAGTACTACCCTCCATAAGAGACAAAAACAAAAATTAAAAATTCTGACACTTCTCTGCCATCCTCCTGGGATGAAAGGCAAATAATGACTAGGGGATGAGGGGAGTGGGAGGAGTGTTTAAGTCTTTGGCTGGGTTGTCTTTGCCTCCTCCTGGTGGCCAGGTTCTTGTTTCCCAAAAGTAATGAAAGCAGCTGTGGACTCTTTCCATTTAAGAAGAAAAGACAATACAATCTGAACTTCAAATTAATAGAAGATTTTTTTCTGACAAATTTCAGTTATGTCTATTTCCATTCTCCTATATCATGTGACAGCCATCAGACAATCGCAAATGCACATGCTCAGAATTCATATTCTGTGAATTTTTGTACATGCTAAGTAAGAGCTGGTGACTCTAGGGGGCCTATTTATGTAAGTGCTAGCAGACATGATACGATGTAGCGTATCATGTCCGCTGCACATTGATAAATGCCGACAGCGTTTATCATTGCACCAGCAGTTCTTGTGAACTTCTGGTGCAATGCCGCCCCCTGCAGATTCGCGGCCAATCGGCCGCTAGCAGGGGGTGTCAATCAGCCCAATTGTATAGGATCAGGCAGATTGATGTCTGCAGCCTCAGAGCAGGCAGACAAATTATGGAGCAGAGTTTCTGAGACCGCTTCTTCATAACTTCTGTTTCCGGCGGAAACAGGGGCATCAAGCTCCATACAGAGCTTGATAAATCAGCCCCAAAAAGTGTAAATATAAAAAAAACTGTGCACATATTGTTAATGGAAGTAAATTGGAAAGTGTTTTTTTTTTTTTTTTTTTTTTAAATTGCATGCTTTATCTGAATCATTAAAGTTTAATTTTGACTTGAGTGTCCCTTTAAGTAAGGTCTTACTAACCCACACAACTGTATCATAAATTAAGAATTAAAGAAACATGGATTGTGATGTTATTAAATTACCTGAACACCTGAATTTAACTTATTTTTGAAGCTACATATAATAGTGTCAATCTTTAGTACTCACATATCTAAACATATATTCATCAAGAAACAGATTTCAGAGTGGGCAAAAAGTACTTTTGTTTGTTTGTGTAAGAGGCAGGTCACTGACATCTCTAAATGTCCCCTACAGTGGTCATTAGGGCTATGATAAATAACTCTCCATATCCATTTCATTCATTAAAAAGCAAAGCATTGCTTATTCAACAGGGTAGGTAAGGTATGCCAGATCCACATATCAATGAGTGTAGCTAATTATTTGTTTATTGCATCATTCAGGCAGTAGAGCTCTTCACAAATAAACAGACTCCATAGTTGAAGAGTTGTTGATGCTGTATCCATTCAACCATGTTGTACATCTTTCTTATTCCACCCATCGTCACATTTTTGCATTCAATTGCATGAAATGCACACTAGTTTGGGGACAGAAGTGTGTGTGTGTGGGGGGGGGGGGGGTGCACATACCCTTGTAATACAACAGCCATGGTTGATATAAATAATGCAACAGACTCATGTCTGTGATGAGCTTCATTAAAAAATGATAATACAAATAAACATTTCTTGTTCCATACTGACAAAAAAGAGCAAAAATTCTCATTATGTTTAGAAACGGAAACAGATAATAAAATAGCAGAGCCGTCAGTCAAGGTATCAACATTATCCAGCATTTAGAGACTGAAATCTTTTACATTACAATGCAATCTTACATTCTCCCATACTTAAACAACTGCATCTTGATGACTTTAGGAAACTGGGCAAAGGAATTGTGGGTGGACTCATGTAAGTATTGCTAGTAAGTAATGAAAAGAAATAGGGCTTGTTTATTTTATTTCTCTAGAATGATGCAAATTAAACAGGTTCATTTAGAAAAAAGAATCAGGGCTTTTGTTTGCAAATAACGCCTTTTATTTTTTGTTAAATCATATTATAAATTGAAGATTGATTTTTTTTGTTTTTATATTATCACTACTAGTAAACACAATAAAGATTTAACCCCCTTAATGACCAATGACGGAATTATTCTGTCATGTAACCATTGAGAAAACTGAAGAAGTGTCTTTACACGGAAATGACCATGTATTGTGTGGTTTTTTTTTCTAATGTCGGTTTATTTAGCATATATTCTGATAATGGAAGAAGTTGCTGTCCTTCTTTTGTAGAATGTGAGGTTTAAATGGAAATATTTTTAATATATGTCATAAGTATAGGTATCCACAATCAAAGAACTATGTTTGTATTACTGTAACATTGTCCACTTAATGCTTTATGTATGACTTGCACCACTATGTTTGTATACCTTGTTAAAGGATCAGTAAACACAGTAGATTTGCATAAGCAACACATGCATGATAAAAAGACAAAGCAACAGAATACTTTAAATGAATAGTAGATTATTTTCTGACACATTTCAGTAATGTCTATTTCCACTCCCCCCTGTATCATGTGACAGCCATCAGCCAATCACAAATGCATATACGTATATTCTGTGAATTCTTGCACATGCTCAGTAGTAGCTGGTGTCTCAAAAAGTGCAAATATAAAATGACTGCAAATTTTGTTAATGGATGTAATCTGGAAAGTTGTTTAAATTTGCATGCTCTATCTGAATCATGAAAGTTTAATTTTGACTTGAGTGCCCCTTTAAACTTCTTTAAAAGATTATTTATGTAATAATTATTTATTATTATTATTTATTTAATAGATAATAATTTACAACAAAAATACTTTATAAGATGATTTAAAGTGATATGAAACCTAAAAAAATGATTTTGCGATCAGACATTGCAAACATTTTTACCATTTTTGACTTCTATTATAAAATTTGCTATGTTCCCATGGCATTCTTTGTTGAAGGGATACCTAGGTAGGTATATAGAACACTACATGGCAGGAAATAGTACTGCCATGCAGTGCTCTTGCAAATGAATAAGATTCTTGCAAACTTGCTGCCATATAGCGCTCTAGACTTGGGCAGGCTCATGAGCTTATGTCCTTTACGAAGAAAAAATGATAATAAAAATAAATCACAAAGTTGTTTAAAACTGTATGCTCTATCTAAATCCCAAAAACATGTTTTTGAGTTTCATATACCTTTAATATTTAAACTAATAAAGAACCAAGCAGGTTTATTTTGCCAGCATTAGATTCATTGCAGCTACTCTGGGAATTTAAATAATGATTGGATGGTTGGTTATGCTGGGATCTATTGATCATATGTGAAAAAATGCCCAAAATGTGAATACTGCAACTGTATTGTTAGACTATTGCTTTTGTTTTCTAAAAAGAACACACAGTCTCCAAATGAAGTTTTTCTGGATAGAACGGTGATATCTAATGCTTGCGCTACAGAATGCCAGATGTTAGGCACAGATGCTATGCAAATAGCAAAAGTGAACAAAGTGCTGATATGTAACAAATTGTTCTAGCCCTAAGTCCAGTACATAACAGTAAATGTAAAACATATCATTTGAAAATACAAGAGATCAGACCTGTGTGTAGGCTGGAACATGATCCATTATGTATCCAGCAATATCATCTATAACTAGTAAAATGTTTCAATGTGAAAAGTTATTTTTTTCCCCTAAATTCAAAAATAAGAGGCACAATAATGGGATATGGAAACCAAGCCTAAGCTCTCAATATTCAGAAAGTGCATAAATGTAATAAAAAATATGTTTTGAATTTACTGATTTATATTGGTTAAAACAGACTCTTCCCACAAGAGCATACTGAAGTAGATGCTAGAGCATTCGTCATATGTATAACAAACATCACTGCCATATAGTGTTCAAGACGTGCACCCTCCTGAGCTCACCTATGTATACTCTAATGGAAAGAGGCAAAGAAATGCCTAGAGAAATAGGTAAAATATGATAATAGAAACATTTTTATTTTATTTTTTAATTTGTATATTAATGATAGTTGAGTATATTATTCTCACAAATTTATAGATTAAACTGAATATAGTAAAACATATGGTACAATATAAATATGCAAAAGGCAAAATGATATAACACAATAGCATACAGTAAATGTATAAACTATCCAAAGGAATTGTATTACGCACCACTAACATAACTATTACACCCTAGTTCTGTTTCACTAGAAATATGAAAGGGATCTGATGATAGAGGTCATATTTGTCTCTGGCACAATTCCTTTATTGGCTTTATTGCATAAAAGTCAAGAAAGGGTTGTAATTCACTCTATTTACTATCAGTAATAAAGATAATACAGGCATTATGGTTGTTATTACATGATGTAATCCTCAGAACCATATGCTTATGTCAGTACAAAGCCCTCAAGTGAGTGGTATATTTACATACTAAACCACTGATCCCTTCATAAGCCTCCTAAGACACCACATATGATATGAAATGACTGTTCTTAAATAATTTACTTTGGTGATATCAGTTAGTCTTACTGCTAAGAATGAGGCCAGTTGCTTAAAGGGACATTGTACACTAGATTTTTCTTTGAATAAATGTTTTGTAGATGATCCATTTATAGCCCATACAGTTGTTTCTTTTTTGTTTTGTTTTTTTAAATGGATCGTTTTGCTATTTTTTAAATAACATTGCTCTGATTTTCAGACTCCTAACCAAGCCCCAGAGTTTTAGGAGAATACCGATGTATTCCTACTCTAGCTTGCTTCCGTTTGTGTAAAGGGTCTTTTCATATGCAAGGGGAGGGGGAAGTGTCTCTATTTCCTACTTGCAGTGGGTGTTCCAGTAACCTTTTAAATTTAAACAGAGCTAAACTGGAAGCTTTTAAGTAAGTTTTTAAATGGTTTTATGCTAGATTTTTATATCAGTATCTGTGCATATTATTCTTTATAGTAGTGTCTATTACATGCAGTTATATGACAATTGGTGTATACTGTCCCTTTAACTCAAGAAAGATGCCTGCAGTTTTTTTTCTGCTTCTGCTTGAGAACGTGAAATATATGTTGCATAGGTGACAGTTTTTATGGGTCTTCTGGAATAAATCTAGTGGAGATCTACTGTAAATACTGTAAGCAAGAGCAAGTAGTGAAGCGCTTAACCCTGGAACACAGTTATAAACTGAGATACATTAGTACTGGTACTACATTGGATAGTAAGAACAATTATAACTGTCTAGGAGGGCAACTTAGAAAGACCAACTGCTAATAACGGCAATGATAAAAGTTCACTACCACCAAACCACTAAACTGCATTGTAAAATTTGTTTCCTTAATATATGATTCTTATATGTCATTTTTTGTGTACACCCTGTTGTATATTTCACTGTACCAGCTTGTATTTAAAGGGATATGAAACCCAATTTTTCTTTCTTTCATGATTCCGAAAGAGCATGCAATTTTAAGCAATTTTCTAGTTTACTCCTATTATCATTTTTTCTTTGTTCTCTTGATATCTTTATTTGAAAAGCATGAATGTAAGCATAGGAGCCGGCCCATTTTTGGTTCAGCATCTGGGTAGCACTTGCTGATTGGTGGCTAAATTTAGCCACCATTCAGCAAGAGCTACCTAGGGTGCTGAATCAAAATTGGGTCGGCTCCTAAGCTTACATTCATACTTTTCATATCCAAAAATTTGGGCTTCATATTCCTTTAATTGTTCTGAATGCAAGATCATCAATGTGCTGTTTTTGGCCAGGAAAAGTTAAAGGGACACTAAACCCAAATGTTTTCTTTTGTGATTCAGATAGAGCATGACATTTTAAGCAACTTTCTAATTTACTCCTATTATCAAATTTTCTTCATTCTCTTGGTATCTTTATTTGAAATGCAAGAATGTAAGTTTAGATGCCAGCCCATTTTTTTGTGAACAACCTGGGTTGTCCTTGCTGATTGGTGGATAAATTCATCCACCAATAAAAAAGTGCTATCCAGAGTTCTGAACCCAAAAAAAAGCTTAGATGCATTCTTTTTTTTTTAAGGATAGCAAGAGAACGAAGAAAAATTAATAATAGGAGAAAATTAGAAAGTTGCTTAAAATTGCATGCTCTATCTGAATCACAGAAGAAAAAAATTGGGTTCAGTGTCCCTTTAACCCCTTGAGTGCTAATGGCGGCTCTGAGCCGTCACAGAGTTTCCCACTCTGGTGCTAATGACTGCTCAGAGCCGTCACTAGCACTCTCCCAACTTGAGGGAGATCTGGGGCTCCCACCCGCTCCTACTCCAGCGATCGGTGCTGCAAAATGAAAGGCATCGCCGGGGCTTCCGTTTTGCGTGGTGACGTCATGCGCAATAAACGTGATGACGTCACCTTGCAACTTTATTTAACATTAACAATGTTAAATATAGGAGCAGGGGGCATGCTGCTTAGAAGCCTGTATCTCAGGCATCTAAGCAGCTACAGACCCCCAAGACCCACCGTTGGAAAGGTAATCGCCTAACCTTTCCAACGGTGTAAGTCGTGGGGATAAATAAAATAAATTAAAAAAAGTAAAAAAAAATATTTTTAAAAATATTAAAAATAAAAAACCCTTTAAAAAATGTTAGCACCCAGGTGGGAAAGTGCTTAGCACTCAAAGGGTTAAACAATGTCTTTCAAATTAGAACATATAGAACAAGCCCTCAAGCACAATTGATTTTTGTTGGAAATCTCATTTTATTTGTAGTTACCTGATCAGTTGCTGTTTGACTAAAATCATATTTATCATTTCTGCCTTACTTGTAATTTACCTCTGAGAGGCTGGAGTTCACATTGTGCAAAACAGTGATTGTTTAGATTATTCAAGAGTTCATTTATATCTGGCCTTAATTAGTTTCAGTAAATCAGATACATGTAAACATAATCCAAAGAGTCTCAATGGGTATATCCCTGGACTGCTCTACTGTTTATAAAACATCCTTTGAATAGATTTTTTTAAATTTGATGCTTTAATATGGATATAACAATGACTTATTTGCCCCTTTAAATGCACGTGTTATGTAAGGCATGGAAACTCTCTTTTAATAGAGGTGCAGCACATAGAATCATTTTATGGAAAAATATTCCCATTTGTCATTGCATAGGTTACAAGCAGCTTTGTGTGACAATGCTTTAAGTCACATGGCCACAGATAATGAAGATCTTTCACACCACATGACTCTTAGCTGCAGATAACAATTTGTTCTCTTACTTTGCCAAGATTGGTTTATGGTGTCTAGTCTGGTAACTGGATCTATTGATGAACAGCTGGGAGTTCTTAATTAAAAGAATGTTTAACAAAGGCAGAATTACATCAACTGTGATTATTTATAGCACCTCCCCCAGAGATGGTGGCACGATTATTTGGTTATCTTTTACTACTGGGAGAGCAAGAAACCTCTGTCTACTATTCTACACATCCTAAATTCATTCTCAGGTCAGGGCAGCAACCAAAATGAATCCACTTTGATATAAAGTATTTGCAACACCATAAAATGCATTATAAAAATAATATTTTACAGTTGTTCTACAGGTATTAGTCAGACAGCCTGAAATATAGCTTGTTTGTATAGGAATAAAAAGTGAGTTGTTCTAGCATTTGTCATGCCTTCCAGCTGAAAATCTGGCAGCAGGGATAGGTAATTGCTAGCCTAGTATTTTACAAGTATTTACTCTCCCCAGGTCAAATGAGAACCTTAGTGATAGAACATGTGTTCATACTATGAACAGCATAGACATTCCAAAATTAAACTCCCCCACTCCAGATAATTTAATGATATAATACAATATATCATTTGATTGGTGAGTTTAATTTCAGGACTTTCATGCCCTGATAAAATGTGATTTTTTTTTATATATATGAATAATAACCATAGTGCACACACACACATATATATAAAAGTTGTGCTAAAGAGACATGAAACCCCAAATTTGTTTTGCTTTCGTGATTCGTCTAGAGCAAGTGTCAGCAACCGTGGCGCCCCAGATGTTTCAGAACTACATTTCCCATGATACTCAGTCAGCCTACAAAGTGTCTGAGCATCATTGGTAATGTAGTTCCAAAACATCTGGGGTGCTAAGGTTGCTGGCACTTGATCTAGAGCATGTTATTTTGAGCGACATTCCAATCTACTTCTCTTATCAAGTTTTGATTCACTCAATACTTTTTAGTAACTGAGGCAAGAATAAAGCTAATTACATAAAATAATTTTAAAATTGTTTAAAATTGCATGCTCTGTCTGAATCATGAAAGTTTAATTTTGACTTTACTGTTCCTTTAATGTCACTACTTTTTGTATCTGACAGTGGTGCAATAATTCCCCTATAGGTTCCCAGTAATGTAGAAAAAGTTACTACTCAATGTTAACTAATTTACAAATACTATACAGCCTCCTCGTTAATTCAGGGGTGTGGGGGCTCTGACATAAAGGTAAAGAGGTGAGTGGCTGCACACACAGGTACTATAACCATATGCAACAACTTCAGACCATCTGGATATGTGTATATATATGTGTCAATACAGTCCTTAAAACCTAGGGACGTTTGACATATATGGATGTTCGAATGGTCTTTAACCAGTTAATTGTAAATATTTTTTATCTTCTGCAATTTCTTGCTAGCCCTAAACTAGTGTGAATTTATATTTTATTATGATTTAGTGCATTTTTTTCATCAAACTTTAGTGTCAGTAATTTTAGTTTTAATATTGACTGTATTAGTAACATATTTTATATACAATGGCATGTTTTAAAGACTTTCAGATTTATAGACACAAATAACATCAATAAATTATCCAAAATTTGTATCTGGTCTTGCTATGGAAAGCTTAGAGTCTGTGTAAATAGACTCATATCTGAGCCAGCTGAACAGCCTCTTTTAGAAGTGGTGAGAGCCAAAGGTTGGCTCATTCATATAATTAGGACTGAGTGGCTATTAGAGAAAGTACTTTAAGATGATTGATTTGCTAATTTAATGTCTTGACAATGCAGATCAATCAACAATCAATGCTGGAAGACCTGATACAAACAAAGAAAAAAAAATTACATTAAAATGTTTGAAGTTTGCCATTTCACTTACAAAGCACACACACACACACACACACATATATATATATATATATATATATATATATATATATATATATATATATATATATATATATATATTCACTTTTTATATAGGGCATATCATGTGCCCGGGATACTTTCAAATGTAAATAAAAGGCATATCAGGGAATATCGTGCAAAGGACAGCGCCCTCTACGATTTAAGATTGATATTGATGGTATTGCACAGATCAGGGAATTAACCCTCTGAGTGCTAAGGACGGCTCTGAGCCTTCGCAAATTTTCACACTCAGGTGATAACGACGGCTCTGAGCCGTCGCTAGCACTCTCCCACTCTACCCCGGTGATCTGGCCTGGATACTCACATGCATCGCCGGAGCTTCCCTCCCCTTGCGGTGACATGATGTGCAATAATGTGATGATGTCATTGCGCAACTTTATTTAAAACTGACAATTGTCAGTTATAGGGAGATGGGGCATGCTGCTTAGATGCCTGTATTTCAGGTATCTAAGCAGCTACAGACACCCAAGAAGATCTACCATTCGAAAGGCAATCGTCTACCCTTTCTACTGGTATGTCTTTGAGGCCTAGAATAAAATAAAAAGTTAAAAAAAAAAGTTTAAAAAAAGTTAAAAAAAAAAAAAAGGATTTGGGGGTCTCTAAAGGCACATAAATAAATATCAAAATTGCCTAGAGACCCCAAAAATACATTTTATAAAAATAAACTTGTTTAATTTTGAAAATAAATATTGAGTATTATAGCTAAATAATCACTGTGGTAACCAGCGTTACCGCAGTGATCACCTATCTGAGAAATGTCGCATTCCCTTTTACAATACGGACCGATATTATATTTGTAATCCCATGATCACCTGGATAATGTGGTTACAAATTAATAAATGGTAGAGGAATGATATTTAAAAAAAACCCACCAAATATACACCTAGATTACGAGTTTTGCATTAGAGGCTGTGTGGTGCTAACGAGCAGTTTATGCTCACCGCTCACTTACAGACAGCGCTGGTATTACGGTTTTTACAACCCAGACAAGAAGTGAGCGTTGAGCAAAATTTTGCCCCTTACCGCACTCCAATACCAGCGCTGCTTACATTAGCGGTGAGCTGGTGTAACGTGTTCATGCACGATTTCCCCATAGGAATCAACGGGGAGAGCCGGCTGAAAAAAGTCTTAACACCTGCCAAAAAGCAGCGTAAAACTCCTTAACGCAGCCCCATTGATTCCTATGGGGAAATACATTTTATGTCTACACCTAACACCCTAACATGAACCCCAAGTCTAAACACCCATAATCTTACACTTATTAACCCCTAATCTGCCGCCCCCGACATCGCCACAACCTACATTGTATTATTAACCCCTAATCTGCCGCTCTGGACACCGCCGCAACCTACATTATACTTATGAACCCCTAATCTGCTGCCCCCAACATCACCGACACCTACATTATATTTATTAACCCCTAATCTGCTGCCCCCAATGTCGCCGCCACCTACCTACATTTATTAACCCCTAATCAGCTGCCCCCAATGTCACCGCCACTATAATAAACATATTAACCCCTAAACCGCCACACTCCCGCCTTGCAAACATTAGTTAAATATTATTAACCCCTAATCTGCCGGCCCTAACATCGATGCCACCTACCTACATTTATTAACCCCTAATCTGCCGCCCCCAACGTCGCCGCTACTATATTAAAGTTATTAACCCCTAAACTTAAATCTAACCCTCAACCTAACACCCCCTAACTTAAATATAATTAAAAGAAATCTAAATAAAATTACTATAATTAACTAAATTATTCCAATTTAGAACTAAATACTTACCTGTAAAATAAACCCTAAGCTAGCTACAATATAACTAATAGTTACATTGTAGATATCTTAGGGTTTATTTTTATTTTACAGGCAAGTTTGTATTTATTTTAACTAGGTACAATAGTTATTAAATAGTTATTAACTATTTAATAACCACCTAGCTAAAATAAATACAAAAGTACCTGTAAAATAAAACCTAACCTAAGTTACAATTACACCTAACACTGCACAACAATTCAATTATTTCCCTAAATTAAATACAATTAAATTAAATTATCTAAAGTACAAAAACAAACAAACACTAAATTACAGAAAATAATAAACAAATTACAAGATATTTAAACTAATTACACCTAATCTAATCCCCCTAACAAAATAAAAAAGCCCCCCAAAATAAAAAGCCCTACCCTACACTAAATTACAAATAGCCCTTAAAAGGGCCTTTTGCGCGGCATTGCCCCAAAGTAATCAGCTCTTTTACCTGTGAAAAAAAAATACAAATCCCCCCCAACATTAATACCCACCACCCACACAACCAACCCTACTCTAAAACCCACCCAATACCCCCTTAAAAAAAAACTAACACTAACCCCTTGAAGATCACCTTACCGGGAGAAGTCTTCATCCAACCGGGCCAAAGTCCTCAATGAAGCCGGGAGAAGTCTTCATCCAAGCCGGGCGAAGTGGTCCTCCAGACGGGCAGAAGTCTTCATCCAGACGGCATCTTCTATCTTCATCCATCCGGCGCGGAGCAGGTCCATCTTCAAGACATCCGACGCGGAGCATCCTCTTCTGACGACGGCTAAGACTGAATGAAGGTTCCTTTAAATGACGTCATCCAAGATGGCGTCCCTTCAATTCCGATTGGCTGATAGAATTCTATCAGCCAATCGGAATTAAGGTAGAAAAAATCCTATTGGCTGATGCAATCAGCCAATAGGATTGAACTTCAATCCTATTGGCTGATCCAATCATCCAATAGGATTGAGCTCACATTATATTGGCTTTTCCAATCAGCCAATAGAATGCAAGCTCAATCCTATTGGGTGATTGCATCAGCCAATAGGATTTTTTTCTACAATAATTCCGATAGAATTCTATCAGCCAATCGGAATTGAAGGGACGCCATCTTGGATGACATCATTTAAAGGAACCTTTATTCAGTCTTGGTCATGGATGAAGATAGATGATGCCGTCTGGATGAAGACTTCTGTCCATCTGTAGGAACACTTCGCCCAGCTTGGATAAAGACTTCTCCCGGCTTCGTTGAGGACTTCAGCCCGGTTGGATGAAGACTTCTCCCGGTAAGGTGATCTTCAAGGGGTTAGTGTTAGGTTTTTTTAAGGGGGTATTGGGTGGGTTTTAGAGTAGGGTTGGTTGTGTGGGTGGTGAGTTTTAATGTTGGGGGGGATTTGTACTTTTTTTTTACAGGTAAAAGAGCTTTTAAGGGCTATTTGTAATTTAGTAAGGTAGGTTTTTTTTTTATTTTGGGGGGGGCTTTTTATTTTGTTAGGGGATTAGATTAGGTGTAATTAGTTTAAAAATCTTGTAATTTGTTTATTATTTTTTGTAATTTAGTGTTTGTTTTTTGTACTTCAGATAATTTAATTTAATTGTATTTAATTGTATTTAATTTAGGGAAATAATTTAATTGTAGTGTAGTGTTAGGTGTAATTGTAACTTAGGTTAGGTTTTATTTTACAGGTACTTTTGTATTTATTTTAGCTAGGTGGTTATTAAATAGTTAATAACTATTTAATAACTATTGTACCTAGTTAAAATAAATACAAACTTTAATAAGATTTAACTAATGTTTGCGATGCGGGAGTGAGGCAGTTTAGGGGTTAATATATTTATTATAGTGGCGGCGATGTCCGGTTCGGCAGATTAGGGGTTAAAATTTTTATTTCAGTGTTTGCGATGTTGGGGGGGGGGCTCAGTTTAGTGGTTAGTAGGTAGTTTATGGGTGTTAGTGTACTTTTTAGCACTTTAGTTAAGAGTTTTATGCTACGGCGTTGTAGTGTAAAACTCTTAACTACTGACTTTAAAATGCGGTACCAGTCTTGACAGGAGAGGGTGTACCGCTCACTTTTTGGCAGACTCGTAATACCGGCGCTATGAAAGTCCCATTGAAAAAAGAGGATACACAATTTACGTAAGTGGATTTGCGGTATTTCCAAGTCTGGCCAAAAAAGTGAGCGGTGAGCCTGTACCTGCAAGACTCGTAATACCAGCGGGCATTAAAAAGCAGCGTTAGAACCGGCCAACGGTGCTTTTTAAGCCTAACGCACAACTCGTAATCTAGCCGTTAATTTTTATAATCAGTCTTTTAGCATGCGTAGAAGATGACTAAAACACCCTCTTTACGCAGCTCTCTCCATCTTTCAAAAATTCAGTATTTTTACTGCAAAGCAGCTTTTTTTTGCAATAAAAAATATATATTTTCTAGCGACATAATTACTTTAAAAATATCTACTTATTTTGTAAAGAGAATTATGGCTAAGCGTCTCAGTGCTGAGGAAGCAGCTGAGTTCTTTATGAACTCTGATTCCTTCACTAATGATGCATATGGTATATATACTAAATATTTCTAGACAGTACACACCAAGCCGCATCAAATGAGGGGCCACATGTATTGCTAGCATAAAAATAGACAATGTAATAACTGGAATATGTCTCTTTGCTAAAAAAATATATTTTTTATGCAAAGCACCATATTCCATTAATTGTTGCGCACCTTAATTATGTGCTAGAGAATTACATGTAGCCCCTCATTTGATGTGCCAAAGGGTGTACTTTCTACAAATGTGTGCTTTGTGTACCATATTTTAATTTTCCAAGTGGCAGAACTGTTTAATTGCAGACATGGCAATCCCGAAATCCTCTAAAAAAAATAGCCTTTCAACTTTTATGGGTTATGTCTGCAATCAGACAGCTGTAGAAACCTGGGAAACTAAGATGCGTTAATAAAGTACACATTTTTGGAAAGTACACCCCTTGGCGCATGAAATGAAGGGCTACATGTATTGCTAGCACAAAAATAGACAATGTAATAATAAGTGGAATATGGCTGTTTGCTTAGATTATTTTTTTTTAAGCAATGCAACTTATTCCATTAATTGCTGCACACCCCAAATTCATGCTAGAAATACTTGTAGCCCCTAATTTGAAGCACCAAGGGGTGTACTTTCTACAAATGTGTGCTTTTTGTACCCCATTTAAATTTCTCAGGTGGGTAGAACTGTTTAATTGCTGAAAACAGTACAGTAAATTCTAAGATGCTGAAATTGACATGCCTGCAATAAAACAGTGGAAACAAAACAGTGAAATGTTCTTAATTTCTGCTTATTTCAGACTTTTCAGGTTATCTACTACAAATATTTATCCACACAGGTTTCGATGATAGAGTTTAGAAAAACAAAATTACATACTATTATTTATTCAGTCAGGAGTAGAAAAATACACTATTTTCACATTTTACATGTATATTTTGAATCTGCTGGGTCTGCTGAAAAAAACAATATATAGATTGTATAGTTTATTCACACAAACTTTACTTCTAAAAGTGTTTAAACGTGAACTGCAACAAAAAGCTCAAAACCAGCTTAGCACACAGGTGGGAAATGGCTTAGCAGCCAAAGGGTTAAAGGGATATGAAACCCATTTTTTTTTCTTTTGTGATGCAGATAGAGCACAGAATTTTAAGCAACTTTCTAATTTATTCCTATTATCAATTTTTCTTTGTTCTCTTGGTATCTTTATTTTAAAAGCAGGCGTGTAAGCTTAGTAGCCGTCCCATTTTTGGTTTAGAACCCTGGGTAGCACTTGCTGATTGGTGGCTACATTTATATTTTTCTATAGAAGATAATGGAATGGAGTGTGTATAAAGCTTTTTAAATCCTTATCTGTAATTACAACACTGGTTTCTTTCTATAAATAATTTTCTAATTTATAGGATTTTATGTTATTCATTATTTTCAAGTTTGAGCAGTAATTAATTTTGTATCCAAGGAAATGTACATATATGGGTTTAATATAATATTATAACTGATTTAACAGTTTTGCTATCACAACATGTATCTGAGAACTATTTGTGGGAAAAGAAAAAGGAATAATTTGCTTCCTATTCTTATCTCTTTATTTGTTTTCTTAAGGTTAAGTTTGTGACACAAAATATTTAAGATCCCTTATCTCAAAAAAAATGAATGGCCAAAGCAAATACATTCAGGAACATTAGACACTAAAATAGCTTGAAATTGAAACAAAATAGAATGATTACATCTGAAATATAATGTAAAAGACAAAGGACATGTAAAGAATTATGGCTCTTATAGGAAAATCACACAAAATCTCTGGGGCTTTTTCTGAGCATTATATTGCAATGCATGTGGATATAATTCACACCCAAAACTGTGTATAGCTAAATAAACCACTCTCAATTTAAAATGTGCCTTTCTACAATTCTTTGAGGTACTGACAAGACTGCGTAGATAATCTCGCCAAAGCTTTAGATCATTGGGTTCATAGTGTGAATAATGTCATTTGTAAAATATTTTTTTTACTTTCCCTTGTTTCAAATTTCCTATATTCTTTCATTTGTTTATGACAAACCATATTTGGAGAAAAAAAATGCACACAAAAAAATTTAAAGTACATTCAATTCAAACAAATACAAACTATAGCTCTGTCCTCTTTCTTTTCTTCAAATAGAGAAATTTTCTGAAGCCAATCAGGATATGTATAAGTCATTTTATTGTTCTTTTGTTTTAACAGTGGTTAAAAAACATACCATGCTTTGGGCTAGATCAGTTAATATTATATATATATATATATATATATATATATATATATATATATATATATATATAAATTATTAAAACTATTATTAAACATACTGTATAATATTCTATAATAAATCCATAAAACCATAGAATATTTCCAAAATATTTACTGTATGTTTAATCATTTATAATATATATATATTTAATATTTTAGTATGTAATATTTTCATCGTGCACCTATACCCAACCACGTTAAGATCTAAATGAGATACCCCATGATGCGCAAAAGACATATTTTACACTCCTATGTTATTCACATAGAAAATAATGTACTTTTTTATATATATCTATATATATCTGATACTGTTTATGTAAAATACACACATATATATCTATCTATCTATCTATATCTATAGGAATAGGACATGCAGTTATAGGTATATATACATAAAGTGTGTATCTCAAAAAGTTGAAAAGTAGATCTCAAAAAACAAACTCTTCCTAAAACACTGACAAAACTGTCACAATGATCTTTGGAACGGGACCTAACTACACAAACTACAAAATTCCCAATCTATGCATCAAAACAAATCAAATTGCACACTGACCGCAGTCCACTCTTTTAAATACTTGGGTATGTTGTTAGACCCCAATCTATCTTTTGGCCTCCATATAGAAAAACTGGCATCTAAACTTTATCCAAAAATAGGTGCCCTGTACAGAAACAAATCCTGCCTCAGCCCTACAGTAAAGGAAAAGATTGTACAGCAAATGCTGATGCCAATCGGGGATTATGGGGATGTAGTATATGCACCTGCACCGCAAACTCACCTTAATAAACTTAATACGTTGTATAACTCGTTCTGCCACTTTGTGCTACAATGTAACTACAGGACCCACCATTGTGACATGCTAAAAGAACTAAACTGGCTGTAGTTGGAATCCAGACGCATCCTCCATCTTTCCTGCCTTGTGTTTAAAAGCTTTTCTGGGAAGCTCCCACCCTACCTGAGCAGAATGCTCTCCCCGGTTATTCCCACCTCCTATAACCTCCGATCCAGTACCAGCACATTATTTAGCTTGCCTCAATACAAAAAGAAAGCAGCTTGATCCTCCTTTTCCTACAGAGCACCACAATTAGTGGAACGACCTCCGCACACTTTCAAACCTTCCCCATGCCTAAAACCTTTAAGAGATCCCTCTCTACATATCTCAAAACAGAATGCACCTGTCATTGTTGTATATATTTCCTACCTGTTCTATGTTAAATTTTTGTGCATATATCATGTATTATTATTGTTTTTGTATTTTATTGTACCCATTGGCCTCTAGTTATCAAGCCGTCAACCTAAAATACGCTGGAATTCCGCAGTGTATTTGTGGCGAGGCTGATTCGCCTAAGTTATCAAGCCCTGCTGCCTGGCAAAAGTAGAATTTTGTGACGTAAGCTTCGATCCGCCGGACTCAGTCCGACACAAATCGATTCTTAAGTCACTCCAGATGTTCCGAACACAAGTTCGGCACAATCTGACTACTTTTGCTAGTTATCAAAAAACTAGCAGGTACGCTCTGCACTTTTCCGGCCCAGCGTACCTGGTTTTCAATCCGCCGCCCTGGAGGCGGCGGATCCCATAGGAATCAATGGGAGTCTGACTATAGCGAAAGTTCATGTTCGCTGCTGCCCAACATCCCATTGATTCCTATGGGGGATGTCTGCACCTAACACCCTAACTGGCTGATTCAATCAGCCAATCAGATTTTCCCTACCTTAATTCCGATTGGCTGATAGAATCCGATCAGCCAATCAGAATTCGAGGGACGCCATCTTGGATGACGTCACTTAAAGGAACCATCATTCGTCGGGAAGTCGTCGGTGGAAGAAGATGGCTCCGCGTTGGCTCGTCTGAAGATGGCTCCGCTCCGGATGGATAAAGATTGAAGACGCCGCCTGGATGAAGACTTCAATCGGATGGAAGACTTCTTCAGCGCCCCTTGGATGATGACTTCAATCGGATGGAAGACTTCTTCAGCGCCCCTTGGATGATGACTTCGGCCGCTGCGGATGTCCTCTTCTGTTCCATCGGTGGTCGGCTGGCTGAAGACGGCTAAAGGTAGGATGATCTTCAGGGGGTAGTGTTAGGTTTATATAAGGGGGGTTTGGGTTAGAGTAGGGGGGTGTGGGTGGTGGGTTTTAATGTTGGGGGGGTTGTATTTTTTTTTACAGGCAAAAAAGCTGAATACTTTGGGGCATGCCCCGCAAAAGGCCCTTTTAAGGGCTGGTAAGGTAATAGAGCTGTTAACTTTCGTAATTTAGAATAGGGTAAGGCATTTTTTTTTATTTTGGGGGGCTTTGTTATTTTATTAGGGGGCTTAGATTAGGTGTAAGTATCTTAAAATTGTTGTAATATTTTTTTAAATGTTTGTAACTTTTTTTTATTTTTTGTAACTTAGTTTTTTTTATTTTTTGTACCTTAGTTAGTTTATTTAATTGTATTTAATTGTAGTTATTTGTAGCTAATTTATTTAATTAATTTAATGATAGTGTAGAGTTAGGTTTAATTGTAACTTAGGTTAGGATTTATTTTACAGGTAATTTTGTATTTCTTTTAGCTAGGTAGTTATTAAATAGTTAATAACTATTTAATAACTATTCTAACTAGCTAAAATAAATACAAAGTTACCTGTAAAATAAATATAAATCCTAAAATAGCTACAATGTAATTATTTATTACATTGTAACTATCTTAGGGTTTATTTTACAGGTAAGTATTTAGTTTTAAATAGCAATAATTTAGTTAATGATAGTGTAGTGTTAGGTGTAATTGTAACTTAGGTTAGTTTTTATTTTACAGGTAAATGTCTCTTTATTTTAACTAGGTAGCTATTAAATAGTTAATAACTATTTAATAGCTATTGTACCTAGTTAAAATAAATTGAAATTTGCCTGTAAAATAAAAATAAATCCTAAAATAGCTACAATATAATTATTAGTTATATTGTAGCTATATTAGGGTTTATTTTAAAGGTAAGTATTTAGTTTTAAATAGGATTAATTTAGTTAATAAGAGTTATAATATTTAGATGTATTTAATTAATATTAAGTTAGGGGGGTGTTAGGGTTAGGGTTAGACTTAGGTTTAGGGGTTGATAATTTTATTATAGTGGCGGCGGTGTAGGGGGGGCAGGATAGGGGTTAATAAATTTATTATAGGTGGCGACGGTGTAGGGGGGCAGATTAGGGGTTAATAAGTTTAATATAGGTGGCGGCGGGGTCCGGGAGCGGCGGTTTAGGGGTTAAACAATTTATTTAGTTGCGGCGAGGTCTGGGATTGGCAGGATAGGGGTTAATAAATTTATTATAGGTGGTGGCGGTATAGGGGGGGGCAGGATAGGGGTTACTAGGTATAATGTAGGTGGCGGTGGGCTCTGGGAGCGGCGGTTTAGGGTTAATACATTTATTATAGTTGCGGCGGGGTCTAGGAGCGGCGGTTTTAGGGGTTAATAACTTTATTTAGTTGCGGGGGGCTCCGGGGGCGCCGGTATAGGGGGTAGAACAGTGTAGTTTAGTGTGGGTGCTTAGTGACAGTTTATCAATAAAGCTGGGAAAAAGCCGAAGAGCAGCGAGATCGGATGAGTGATAACTATCACAGTCCGCTGCTCATCGCCCCGTACTTGGTGCGCGGCTTTTTGACAGCTTTATTGATAACTTTGGCGAGCGTATTCAGGTCCGCGGCGGCGATGGTAGGCGAGCTTAGGCGGGCGTATTGGGGCCGGCAATGGCAGGTAAGTAGACACGTTGCTAACTAGAGGCCACAGTATCAATGCAATGTTTTGTGTACCCAGGACATACTTGAAAACGAGAGAAATCTCAATGTATCTTTTCTGGTAAAATATTTTATAAATAAATAATATAAAGTATATATATATTTATGTATTTAAGAATAAAAAGGACATTATCCTTAAGTGAAGAATATTGAAATATGAAATATATACAGCAAATATTCAGTAAAACACAAAATACATAAATACATATTTACACACATATAAATATATGTATATATATATATATATATAAATATATATATAAATATTATTTATACAGGTGTATGGATGTGTATATTTTTGCCTGCCTTTTTTTTCTTACACCTGAAACCTCATATCTTTGAGACTTATAACTTTTGTACGCAATTTAAAAAAAAAATAATCTTTATTAGATAGTGTTATTATGTATTTCTGATGTATTTTGTGACACTTTTTATTCAAGCATAACAGTTAAAGGATTACTTAATGAAATAGAATTGCATAATTAACAAGTGCATAATAAAAATGATTTGAATTTAGCGTTTTTTGCAGACGATTTGACAATCTTTATTAATGATCTGACTTAATTACCGCCATTAATGTCCCTGTTCTTTGGAAAGATTTCCTACCAGAAGGTAAATATGACTAAAACAGAAGCATATTTAATAAATATAGGCCAGGTAGAACAGCGAGAAATCCAAAGATCCTACTCTTTTAAGTGGTCATCTAGGGGGATCCGTCACCTAGGGGTGTTTCTCTCACACGACAAAACCATAACAATCAATGATAATTATAATACTATGCATAAGAAGATAGGAGCTATTCTCAGATCAAAAAAAATATGATGAGATATCCTGGATGGGTCGGATAGCGGCCCTAAAGATGATGATCCTCCATAAAGTAACATACTTATTTAGATGCATACCAATGCAGTTACCAGCGACCCTCCTTCACAAATTCCAGGCGCTTTTCAACTCCTATGTTTGGAACAATAAAAAGCCTCGGGAACAATAAAAAGCCTTGGGTGGCGGCAAGTGTTCTTCAATCCCCTTTGGAGAGAGGAAGAATAGGGCTCCCTAGTATAAGACTATACCACAAAGCTGCAAATATATCCATGCCTCAGCTGGGGACCGGGTCTCCCCCCCATGAGGTGGAGTGAGTTGGAACAAGTGTCACTGCCCGCCTATGTTGATCTCTTTGACCTTCTTTGGCTCCCTCCACATTACAGCTAATAAAGTAATTATCTCTAATCTTCTAGTCAAAGGATGTCAGCTGGCCTGGTTTAAATTTCACCATAACCCCCTTATTGACTCACACCCTTCACCAATACATTCCATTACTAGCCTCTTTACAACGGGTTTACCTAACACTCATACCCAGAGTTGGAAACAAACTGAGATTTCCCAGTTAAGAGACTTTTACTTAGACAATAAACTACTAACACACTTGGAAATGCTGAAGACATCAACACTCCCTCCTAAACTTGAGTTTGAACTTTTGCGCCTGAGATCCCTAATGCGCTCAGGGGCTTTCTAGAGGACAGACTTTGCAGTATGACCCTCTGGGAGACTAGATGGGTGACAGGCCTACAATTATTTAAACCTCTTTCGGCCCACTATAAATGCCTTCTGAGAGACCCCACACTACACAAAACAAGACATATGGAGGCTTGGGAGACGGAGCTGAAACAGACCTATACGACAAAAGACTGTACTAGGGCTATTTGCTTAACCAAATCCGCTATGCATTGTGTGACAATGTATGAACTCTACATGATGACATCTGGTCCCAAACAGCTACAGAAAATCTTCCCTGAACAGTCCACCAAGTGTTGGAGGGGATGCAAGGAGCCAGGAAACACTCTCCATATATGGTGGTCATGCCCTAAAATCCAGTTATACTGGACAAAAGCCCAGAATGTGTGTGTAGCTCTTGACTTCCCAGAGGTATCTCACCCTGCCTTAGCCTTGCTACACCTTGGTATCAAAAAGCTCCCTATGCATAAGCAATTTCTACTCCTATATATCCTAACTTCAGTTAAAATGTTAATAGCAAGCAATTGGAAGAAACTTAACCCCCCTAGATGGCAAGGTGTGGCATATTACATTAACTATGTGAAATCTATGGAAGACTATGTCTATAGGACCAGAAAACAGACAACTGCCTTCTGCTTAATTTGGGGACCCTGGGAAGCCTTTCTATCAAACAGAAAGGAGGAGAAATACACTGTAATACTAACATATTAACCCATAAACACATAGGGCATTAGAAGGCCCAAGTGCAGAGACCTTCATTCAATTCATGCTCCAACACCTCGCCCCCTCTCTCTTCCACCCCTTTCCCCTCCAACAAATGTGAAATCCCCCCTTTGTTTTCCTCTCTCTCTTTCCCCTTTTCTCTTCTCTTATTTACTCATTACTTGGCTAGTGTTTTGTGTGAAGCACTACACTACATAGACACCCTACTCACAAGAGTCCTTACAACTAGTGACCTCTCTTTGGACGTAGATAATTATAATTACATTTCTACATGCTACTGGTGTATACATGATAAAGTGCCATTAGCAGCTTACCCGAAGCCCACCAGTCTATGCAACCAAACCATGTTTATTACAAGAAAACAAATGTAAAGGTGGTAACCGACTTTATTGTTTATTCACAGTTTGTATCAATAGAATGTTTGTATTTTACTTTTTGAATGTTTAACCACAATAAAAATACTTCAATGACAATGATTTAACACCTACTCAATTTAAAAAAAAAGCAGCAGATTTTTTTTCTGACAAATTGTTTTTTCCTCCCATTTTCTGGTGCCTTGTTTCATGTGACAGACATCAGCCAATCACAGGCTAGAATACATATACCATGTGAGCTTGCGCACATGCTCAGTAGGATCTTGTTCCCCTGAAAAAAGTGTGCATATAAAAATACTGTGCAAAATTTGATAATGGAAGCAAATTGGAAAGTGTCTTAAAACTGCATGATCTTTCTGAATCATAAAAGTTTATTTTGACTTGAGTGTCCCTTTAACCAAAGTTCTGAGGTCACGCTAACCCGATGCGTGTTAAATTTAATTGCGCTTTAGAGCAACTTGTAATACACAAGCTACTTCCGATATGTGCAAACACCCGCAATAAACCCGAAATCGCTTGTGCGCAACACTTAGTGCACCACTCATAATCTAGCCCTATGTGTGAGGAGAATTCACTCTTAATACGTTAAATAATAAGATTGATAAAATTCAGGTCACCCATTTTTCAAATGCATTTTGCCATATTTAAAGACATTCTGGTGATATTTAGAAGGGAATCGTAATGGGGCATGCTCATGTACAAATCAGTGATCACTTAAAGAGACAGTACACTGTAAAATTGTTTTTATATGAATGTATTTTCAATGACTTGTAATACCAGCTGCAGAGTATAAAATGTATGATAAATTGCATTTTCAGGTTCTTTTGTGCATATGAAGTAGCTGGTTTTGTGCTTTTAAACCACAGCCTATTACAATGGGTTGAGCTTCAGGTAATATCAGATCTCATTATGTTATCACTTTTATGTACACAGACTTACTTCCTTATCTTATAATTGTCTAGCAAACCAAAGCTCAATACATAGAGGGAACAATGGAAAATTATCAAGTTATTGCTTAAAGGGACAGTCAACCCAAAATTTCTCCTAAGCCATTCATATAAAGTTGCAACTGCTTATTATTGCCATCTTTAGGCAAATTTTGTAACATATATAGTTTCCAAGTAATAGGACTTACTTTTTGCGGCTCTGTGATTAGAGTTCCTTTTCGTTTGTACACACTCCTGTTTTTGTGCTGTGTGCGCCAGAGTTCTGCGCAGTAAACAGATGTGAGTGCTGTGGGCATCATTATGATGTATGTTCCTATAACGTACCGAATCTGTGCAGCTGTACACTGTACGTCTGTGTATATGTAATAGGCACATTATATCCCCTATTACCAACCTGCCGTTGGGGGCAGGTTTACCAGTGAGTTTCTGGCAGCTGAGGTTTCCTGGCACAACAAAACAACACGCCCCATACGGCAGGTTGGTAATAGGGGATATGTGGGATGGTGATGTGTGCAGCTGCGCGAGCAGGCACACGGTGATAGCGCTGTGGATCTATAAGGTTTGCTGTAATGGCTCAGGGACTGTAAGTTGTGGGCTCCCTGTGTGAGCTCTGGTAAAGCAACATGAATATTGATGTGGAGTTTCATATCAGGCACAACTATCCCTGGGCCAAACTACCGGCCAACGTGAAACAGGTAACTGTGAGGCTTAGTACCGCCCCCTGATCTGTTAGACTGTCCTGTCACTGTTTATTGCCTTATACTGCCAGTCAATAAATATCCTTCATCTGTTTTAATGTGATCTATTGAACTGTTTTTTGTTTTTTTACAGTGGTCTCCTTAACCTGTCACTAAGCTCTACCACTGGTGCACTGGCCCCACATCCTTTCTGATTGTCCAACACTGACCTGTCAAACTTAGTTCCCCTGATGTGTCTAACTGATCTCCTGACCTGTCTCATTGTAGCCCGTTATGCCACTCAGTATCTCACCCACCAGTGCCTCACTGTGGTCCCTTGTGACATGTCACTGTGCCCCTGACCTGTCTAACAGTGACCCCAGACCCTGCCATCTGTTACTTATTTTGTGCCTCTAGACTTTTCAGTGAGATTCGGTACGTTATAGGAACATACATCATAATGATGCACACAGCACTCACATTTGTTTACTGCGCAGAACTCTGGCGCACACAGCACAAAAACAGGAGCGTGCACGAACAAAAAGTAACTCCAATCACAGCTAGATCATGATGCTGGTGACAAAATTTTTGGGTGAACTGTCTCTTTAAAGGGACAGTTCACCCCAAAACTTTCTCCCCTTTAAATTATTCCCAATGATCCTTTTTACCTGCTAGAGTATATTAAATTGGTTGCAAGTAGCTCCTTTACTCATATTTCAGCATTTGAAATAGCTGATTTAGCTTGTGGTTTCCCAACCTATACTGAAAGTTTTGATACTGGCCTATATGCTATTGACAAGCCTAAGTAAACACAGCCAGCAGAAGAGATTAAACCCTCAGTTGGGAGCATGATAGTTAAGTAATAAAATGATAATTTTCCATTGTTCTCTCTATGTATTGAGCTTTGGTGTTCCAGACAAATATAAGATAAGGAAGCAAGTCTGTGTACATGAAAGTGATAACATAATGAGATCTGATATTACCTGAAGCTCAACCCATTGTAATAGGCTGTGGTTTCAAAGCACAAAACCAGCTACTTCAGATACACAAATAAACCCGAAAATGCAATTTCTCAAATATTTTATGCTCTGCAGTTGGTATAACAAGTCATTTAAAATACATTTATGGAATCTCTCTCTATAAATAGCTCAGCTTCAAAATACCTTCCCTTGGTAGGAAACCCCAACTTCCAAGCAGGCCTAAACTCAGGGATCTTTAGTAGATGGCACAACACTGGCCTAGACAGGGTAATACTATTAATTGACCAAGATAGGAAATGTGTAAAGTCTTTTGAGGATCTGAAAAACTAATTTAACCTTCCAAATAAAGACTTCTTTGCTTAACTGCCGATAAGGCACTTTATCTCTAACTTAACCAAAACAGCTGGCTGGAGCTGGACACTTGGTAAATTGGAAAGTTGGTTAGCAATAACCAAGAACAACTCTATGTCCATTGCCCCATGTTATCATATTCTTGGTACCAATAAGGGTATCCCCAACTTGAAGAAGACGGCCTTAGTTTGGAACGCCCTTATTCCACATAATAACATTGAGTTAAAAACCTTTCAGCTATCGATGAGTAAAGTTGCAAGGACCACACTGTCGACTACTTGGCGTGACGCACATTTAAAACTTTTGCATAGGGCATACTTTACCCCAGAAAGAGGTCTCAGAGTTTGGAATCAAAAATTTAATAAATGTCCTAAGTGTTCTTATCCCGCAGCAGATTTGATCCACATGTTTTGGCTTTGCCCTAGGATAAGAAACTTCTGGAATAAGCTAGAATTCTGGCTTAAAAATAAATTGAAAATTGAATCTTTAGCTTTCTCATTATTCCAAATTATATTATGTCTAAACCCTGAAGGTGGCCATCAGCCTAATGAAAAACTAGTGATCTTATCTATATTAGCCACCAGATACTTGGGGCGCGATCCGATATAGATCGCAGTTTGCGGCGCAAGCGAGGGAACCGGCGTCGCCCGCAGTTTCAGCTCGCAACTCGAGCTATCCTATATACGGCGCCGTCAGATGCTAACGTGCCGTAAGTCTGACAAACCAGCGATGTCCAGAAATCTGCGCAAGTACAAATTTCTGGCGTCGCCAGTGACTTGCGGCACGTTAGAAACTGCCGGCGCCTATAAAACCTGACTAAAGTCTAAAACACCCGCACTGTCTAACACGCCTCCCTAACATAGCCCGACAAGTCTAACACGCCTCCCTAACATTGCCCGACACGTCTAACCCTCTATCCGCTATCCCCCCTCACTATCCTAACAATAAAAAAGCTATTAACCCCTAAACCGCCGCTCCCGTATCCCGCCGCAACCTAATAAAGTTATTAACCCCTAAACCGCCGCTCCCGTACCCTGCCGCCAGCTATATTATATCTATAACCCCCTAAAGTGAGCCCCTAACACCGCCGCCATCTATATTAAAATTATTAACCCCTAATGTAAGCCCCTTACACCGCCGCCATCTCTATTAAAATGATTAACCCCTAATTTAATCTACCTACCCCCGCCGCCAGCTATATTATCTATATTAACCCTAAGTATATTATAGTTAATATAGGTATTACATTATATATATTAACTATATTAACCCTAATTATATTAGGGTTAATATAGTTAATATAGTTACTATACTATTTATATTAACTATATTAACTCTATCTAACCCTAACTAAATTTATATTAAATTAATCTAATTCATTTATAAACTAAAATATTCCTATTTAAATCTAAATACTTACCTATAAAATAAACCCTAAGATAGCTACAATATAATTAATAATTACATTGTAGCTATGTTAGGGTTAATATTTATTTTACAGGTAAATTGTTAATTATTTTAACTAGGTATAATAGCTATTAAATAGTTATGAACTATTTAATATCTACCTAGTTAAAATAATTACCCAATTACCTGTAAAATAAATCCTAACCTAAGTTACAAATACACCTACACTAGCAATAAATTAAATAAACTACAAACATCTATCTAAAAATACAATTAAATTAACTAAACTAAATTACAAAAAACAAACAAACACTAAATTACAAAAAATAAAAAAAGATTCCAAGATTTTTAAGCTAATTACACCTATTCTAAGCCCCCTAATAAAATAATAAACCCCCAAAATAAAAAAAATTCCCTGCCCTATTCTAAATTAAACAAATTTCAAAGCTCTTTACCTTACCAGCCCTTAAAAGGGCCTTTTGTGGGGCATGCCCCAAAGAATTCAGCTCTTTTGCATACAAATACAATACCCCCCCCCCCATTACAACCCACCACCCACATACCCCTATTCTAAAACCACCCAAACCCCCCTTAAAAAAAGCCTAACACTACCCCCCTGAAGATCTCCCTACCTTGTCTTCACCACACCGGGCCGAACTCCTGATCCGATCCGGGCGATGTCTTCCTCCAAGCGGCAAAGAAGAATTCTTCCTCCGGCGATGTCTTCCTCCAAGCGGCAAAGAAGAATTCTTCCTCCGGCGACGTCTTCCTCCAAGCGGCAGCAAAGTCTTCATTCTTCCGGTGGCATCTTCAATCTTCTTTCTTCGCTCCGCCGCCGCGGAGCATCCATCCCGGCCGACTACTGAACTACGAATGAGGTACCTTTAAATGACGTCATCCAAGATGGCGTCCGCCGAATTCCGATTGGCTGATAGGATTCTATCAGCCAATCGGAATTAAGTTAGAAAAATCTGATTGGCTGATTGAATCAGCCAATCAGATTCAAGTTCAATCCGATTGGCTGATCCAATCAGCCAATCAGATTGAGCTCGCATTCTATTGGCTGTTCCGACCAGCCAATAGAATGCGAGCTCAATCTGATTGGCTGTTCGGATCAGCCAATCGGATTGAACTTGAATCTGATTGGCTGATTCAATCAGCGAATCAGATTTTTCTAACTTAATTCCGATTGGCTGATAGAATCCTATCAGCCAATCGGAATTTCGGTGGACGCCATCTTGAATGACGTCATTTAAAGGTACCTCATTCGTAGTTCAGTAGTCGGCCGGGATGGATGCTCCGCGGCGGCGGAGCGAAGAAAGAAGATTGAAGATGCCACCGGAAGAATGAAGACTTTGCTGCCGCTTGGAGGAAGACGTCGCCGGAGGAAGAATTCTTCTTTGCCGCTTGGAGGAAGACATCGCCCGGATCGGATCAGGAGTTCGGCCCGGTGTGGTGAAGACAAGGTAGGGAGATCTTCAGGGGGGTAGTGTTAGGCTTTTTTAAGGGGGGTTTGGGTGATTTTAGAATAGGGGTATGTGGGTGGTGGGTTGTAATGGGGGGGGGGGTTATTGTATTTGTATGCAAAAGAGCTGAATTCTTTGGGGCATGCCCCACAAAAGGCCCTTTTAAGGGCTGGTAAGGTAAAGAGCTTTGAAATTTGTTTAATTTAGAATAGGGCAGGGAATTTTTTTTATTTTGGGGGTTTATTATTTTATTAGGGGGCTTAGAATAGGTGTAATTAGCTTAAAAATCTTGTAATCTTTTTTTATTTTTTGTAATTTAGTGTTTGTTTGTTTTTTTGTAATTTAGTTTAGTTAATTTAATTGTATTTTTAGATAGATGTTTGTAGTTTATTTAATTTATTGCTAGTGTAGGTGTATTTGTAACTTAGGTTAGGATTTATTTTACAGGTAATTGGGTAATTATTTTAACTAGGTAGATATTAAATAGTTAATAACTATTTAATAGCTATTATACCTAGTTAAAATAATTAACAATTTACCTGTAAAATAAATATTAACCCTAACATAGCTACAATGTAATTATTAATTATATTGTAGCTATCTTAGGGTTTATTTTTATAGGTAAGTATTTAGATTTAAATAGGAATATTTTAGTTTATAAATGAATTAGATTAATTTAATATAAATTTAGTTAGGGGTGTTAGGGTTAGA
This sequence comes from Bombina bombina, assembly GCF_027579735.1. Taxonomy (NCBI): domain Eukaryota; kingdom Metazoa; phylum Chordata; class Amphibia; order Anura; family Bombinatoridae; genus Bombina; species Bombina bombina. The sequence goes on along the minus strand of NC_069504.1, from coordinate 464,065,602 downwards.
TAGAGTTAATATAGTTAATATAAATACTATAGTAACTATATTAACTATATTAACCCTAATATAATTAGGGTTAATATAGTTAATATATATAATGTAATACCTATATTAACTATAATATACTTAGGGTTAATATAGATAATATAGCTGGCGGCGGGGTAGGTAGATTAAATAAGGGGTTAATCATTTTAATAGAGATGGCGGCGGTGTAAGTGGCTTACATTAGGGGTTAATAATATTAATATAGCTGGCGGCGGTATAGGGGGATTAGATTAGGGGTTAATAATTTTGATATAGGTGGCGGCGGTGTAAGGGGTTCTAATTAGGGCATAGATAAGGTAGATGGCGGCGGTTTTAGGGGCTCACAGTAGGGGGTTAGTTTATGTAGATGGCGGCGGGGTCCGGGAGCGGCGGTTTAGGGGTTAATAACTTTATTAGGGATTTCGGGGGGGGGGGGATCACGTTTGACAGGTAGATAGACATTGCGCATGCGTTAGGTGTTAGGTTTATTTTAGCAGATCGCGGTTGACAGGGAGATAGACATTGCGCATGCGTTAGGTGTTAGGTTTATTTTAGAAGATCGCGATTGACAGGGAGATAGACATTGCGCATGCGTTAGGTGTTAGGTTTATTTTAGAAGATCGCGGTTGACAGGGAGATAGACATTGCGCATGCGTTAGGTGTTAGGTTTATTTTAGCAGCCAGTTTAGGGAGTTACGGGGCTCCAATAGTCAGCGTAAGGCTTCTTACGGCTGCTTTTTGTGGCGAGGTGAAAATGGAGTAAGTTTTCTCCATTTTCGCCACGTAAGTCCTTACGCTGCATATTGGATACCAAACTGCGCGGGTTTGGTATACCTGCCTATGGCCCAAAAAACTACGGGCGACGGCAGAAATATACGCGCGTAACTTCTAGGTTACGCCGTATATGTGATACCAAACCCGCACAAATATTGGCGTCGCCGGCTTTTGCGGGCGACGATTTTTATCGGAAGGACCCCCTGATCTGCAAGAAATGGAAACTTCGAACCCTGCCAACCATCTCTGAAATTAGGAATCATCTAAAAAAACAATGTGTTTTGGAACAGAGAGATACAAACATAGATAACAACTCTGATATAAGGAATTTTTTTAATAAATGGGCAGCTCTTATTAAAACACTCCCAGAGAGGGAAATTGATTATCGATCTTCCCGTTTAAGAATTCCGAGATAGCCCTGCTTGGTATTTGGTAGATGTGGGGAAAGGCAGAGGGCGATCCAGTATTCCCCTTCCCTTCCTTTTCCTTTCCCCTTGTTCCCCTCCCCCCCCCCCTTTTTTTTTTTTCTTTTCTCTTTTTTTTTTTTTTTTTTCTCTTCTTTTTTTCCTTTTCCTTTATAAAATATAAAAACCCAACAAGGAGTAGTCAAAATGGGAAACACATGTGCCTCTGATTAACTAAATATGTATGTGGATTATTTATATATGCTATGTACTTCTTTTACTTTTGTTTGGTGGTTCCATGTACAAGGCTAAAAACCTATTCTTTTTTTTTTTGTTTGTACATATTGTTGGTTGAAAATAAAGACTATAAAAAAAAAATACATATATGGAATAACAATTTTACAGTGTACTGTCCCTTTAAGTCTCTGTGTCTCTGTGGTGGCAGTGCACAGCTAAGATTTGCCTCCCTTTATTTTAATGTCTCACGTGATACAGCCTTTTATTGGCAGTTTCAGCCCTACTCTTCTTTAAAAATAAAGGCAATTTAATATTAAGATAACCGAAAAACAAAGCATGCACTTTATTATAAAAGATAGATTTGATTTGTGCTCAATAGACTGAAATGGATTAATTAACTGTAAAGTCACATCCTTTTAATATTAACTCTATATGTTAGATTTTATAAAAATTACAATTACAATTTGTCCAAACTATGTATATTGGTGCATAGTTCATATAATAATATCCACTTTCTTTTCCTGCTAAAAAGCATTTGGGCTGTTAAGTATAGTGCAGGGGCCATCATACTCAAGGATATAATAACCAGAGAAAATACATTTTCACATATTTTTATAGTCAAAATTTAACATATAAGACAATCAAATGAACCACACAGAAACTTACTTTGGTTGTAGCCCAATTTATAATTTGTTTATTATTGTGAAAAAAATTTGTTTGGATGAGATAACATTTTAAATGTTCTAATTTTTCTGCTGCTTTCCTTTGATTTATTATGAACTTTGTGCTAAGATATATTGTAGTGAGCTGAGCAGCAGATACTACATAGGTACCCAGCTCTGTCCTTGTAGCACGAAAGTAGCCATAGGCAATAGATAAACACATTTACGTATTCCAGTAGAACTTTATTCATGGAAACTGACAACTTAATGTCATGAAATTTCCCAGTGACACAAAATATTCATGATTTTTTTTCCAATCATTTATGTAAAATGTAAAAAGTATGCATAGCATGTAGGAAGTACAAAAACAGGCTGTGTGTTTGATCTGGCTGTAGTTTGTGTATATATATATATATATATATATATATATATATATATATATATATATATATAGCCAAGAGAGTGATGAGTCCCATGGACGGTCTCCGTGATATCCAGAAACTCCACACAGCAGGCACAGCAGGTTTTTTAAGAATCCGTTTTAATAGTGATAATAAACAGAAACCAAACGTTTCGGCTCTCACAAGAGCCTTTGTCAATGGTAGCCAAACCGGACATAACAAACAGAGCGAGAACCCTTACTTAAATCACACACCCACAAGCTGCGCATGGTTCTGGACCTCAAACACTGCCTGTCGGATCAGACGCCAGGTGACGTCATGACGCCTCCTACGTCCATGCCGACAACAGAGAACCCAGTCGTCATGGAAACCGGTAAAACAAAACAAAGTCTACCACTATCGGGCAAAGTCTGTGGGTGGGGCCACCAGTGACCAACTGACAGGTGATGAGAATAAAGTGTGGCCCCAAGAGGACCAAGTGTGCACATCAATGTGTAAAAAATAAACAGTAACTAATGGTTAGCAAATTACATCCGGTAACCCATAATGGTTAACTTAGGTAATCACAAGAGCTGATTATCACAACCCTCTATACCCATGATATCAAGGTGATGATAATGCCCAGGGGGTAAACCCCAAATGTATAGAAACAAACATTCATACCGGGTGGTATGTAAACACATCATGACTTCAAAGAATATATAGAAACTTTATGTGGATGACTCCCAGCAGGCATAAGTTATCTGACCCTATAACAACAGCGAAGTCAATGTTGGTATTCAGACCTCGGGGGGTAACCATGTCTAGATTAAATATCCAGCGAGCCTCCATCCTTAGCAATGCCTGTCCTCTGTCACCACCTTGTTTGAGACGAGGCACATGATCAATCAGCATTGTACAAAGGGAGGAGATGGAATGTCCAGCAGATAAAAAATTGCATGCCACGGGCTGATCTGAGCATCCTTTATCAAGTGCCTGATGAATTGCTGTTTTATGGTTGGCAAGGCATTCCCTGAATGATGTCACCGTCTTGCCAATATAGTACATGGAGCATGGGCAAATGATGGCATAAATGACAAACTCTGAAGTACACGTCAACCTGTGTTTGATCTTAAACCGTCTGTTGGTGTGTGGATGTTGAAATGAATTACCAATAATTAAACTGTTACATGTCACACAATTTCCGCATTTGTAGCATCCTGGTTTACCCTTGGGTAACCACACCTGTTTCTCATAACAGTGTGCTGGATCATTCAACACCAGTAAATCCCTCAGGTTACTTGCTCTCCTATACACCATACGTGGTGCCGGAGAGTCAACAAAAGGAAGGCTCATGTCCTTGGAGAGCATCATCACATTTCTCTTGATGGTGGTACTCACAAGCTCAGATCCAGGAGTATAAGTGGTCAGGAAATTCAGCCGATTGGACGTTTCATCCACAACTTTCCTTGTGGCTACTGTGTCTTGTGTCCATTCCCTTTGCTTTAAGACGCTGCTGTTCGATCAGGGACAGCGGGTGACCCCTCTCAAGGAATTTTTTAGACATTTCTTCCAATTGTGTTTCTTTGACGGGAGTCGTCCATATTGTTGCGGATGACCCGCAGGAGCTGAGAAGAACTGACCCCATCTTTTTGGAATTTTGGGTGAAAACTACTGTAATGTAAAAATTTCTAGATCCAAAAAATGGATGCATTCAGTATTATGTTTCATTTTGAACCTAATGGTGGACTCAAGACAATTAAGACTATTAACCCATTCTAAGAGGTTTTCAAGGGTACCACTCCAAATTAAAAAGACGTTGTCTATATACCGACGATAAAATTTTAAGGGGTTCTGCCTGGAGAAAATGTTATGCTGTTCATACATAGACATGTAGATATTAGCATAATATCTATATATATATATATATATATATATATATATATATATACACACACACACAATGGTTCTTATTCATACATATAAAAACATTAGTATGGATTAAAGGAACATTAAACTTTATTGCCTTATACATTCATTATTTATTTTGCTGCATTTTGCAGTAAAATACATCTAAAAATTGTGCTTGTTTCACTTTCTTCCAGGGAGGCTTGGGTTAATACTTTTAGGCATTTGATATGAGCTTTTGATTACTTTTCCATCCCTCCCTAAGATTCTGATGTTTTGCATCAACAATCATGATAGGAAAATCATTCTTTGCAATAGTAATTAAGTTCAATCAGTGTTAAACCTCCTTAAAGGGTTATGAAACCACATTTTTTTCTTTCAGATAGAGCATGCAATTTTAAGCAACTTTCTAATTTACTCCTATTATCAAATTTTCTTCGTTCTCTTAGTATCTTTATTTGAAAAAGCAGGAATGTAATCTTAGGAGTCGGACCATTTTTGGTTCAACACCCTGGGTAGCGCTTGCTAATTGGTGGCTACATTTAGGGTTCCATATACCTTTGCGATACACGTGTGTAAAATCTACCACAAGGATCCCCAAGTAGCGCTGTAACATTGCCCAATAAAGGGGGTTCCCCGCCTTCACCTGAAACTAATTAGGACAATTTTTACAGCCGCTCACTTATGTATAGCAAAATACTGGAAATCTTTTATCCTAAATTTCACATTTATTAAGTGTAAAAATATATTACTTTTATAAAATAGCAAGCACTACTTTAATTATTCTACATAAAAGAGAAGACTATCACCTAGATTACGAGTTTTGCGTTAGAGGCTGTGCGGTGCTAACGAGCAGTTTTCCCTCACCGCTCACTTACATGCAGCGCTGGTATTACGAGTTTTCAGAAACCCGTCGTTAAAAGACAAGAAGTGAGCGTTGAGCAAAATTTTGCTCATTACCGCACACCAATACCAGCGCTGCTTAATTCAGCGGTGAGCTGGTGTAACATGCTCGTGCATGATTTCCCCATAGGAATCAACGGGAGAGCCGGCTGAAAAAAAGTCTAACACCTGCCAAAAAGAAGAGTACAACTCCTTAACGCAGCCCCATTGATTCCTATGGGGAAATAAAAGTTATGTCTACACCTAATACCCTAACATGAACCCAGAGTCTAAACACCCCAAATCTTACACTTATTAACCCCTAATCTGCCGCCCCCGACATCGCTGACACCTGCATTATATTATTAACCCCTAATCTGCCGCTCCGGACACCGCCGCCACCTACATTATATGTATTAACCCCTAAACCCCCCTCCCGCATCGCAAACACTATAATAAAAAATTTAACCCCTAATCTGCCGCTCCGGACACCGCCGCCACCTACATTATATTTATGAACCCCTAATCTGCTGCCCCCAACATCGCCGACACCTACATTATATCTATTAACCCCTAATCTGCCTTCCCCAATGTTGCCGACACCTACATTATATTATTAACCCCTAATCTGCCGCCCCCAACATCGCCGCCACTATATTAAAGTTATTAACCCCTTAACCTAAGTCTAACCCTAAACCTAACACCCCCTAACTTAAATATAATTTAAATAAATCTAAATAAATATTCCTATCATTAACTAAATTATTCCTATTTAAAGCTAAATATTTACCTATAAAATAAACCCTAAGATAGATAAAATATAACTAATAGTTACATTGTAGCTAGCTTAGGGTTTATTTTTATTTTACAGGCAAGTTTGTATTTATTTTAACTAGGTAGAATAGTTATTAAATAGTTATTAACTATTTAATAACTACCTAGCTAAATTAAATACAAAAGTACCTGTAAAATAAAACCTAACCTAAGTTACAATAACAACTAACACTACACTATAATTACATAAATTTACTAAATTAAATACAATTAAATAAATTACATACAATTAGCTACATTAAATTAAATTAGCTAAAGTACAAAAAAAACAACAACACTAAATTACAGAAAATAATAAACAAATTACAGATATTTAAACTAATTACACCTAATCTAATAGCCCTATTAAAATATTAAAAGCCCGCCAAAATAAAAAAAACCTTAGCCTAAAGTACCAATAGCCCTTAAAAGGGCCTTTTGCGGGGCATTGCCCCAAAGTAATCAGCTCTTTTACCTGTAAAAAAAAATACAAACAACCCCCCCCCAACAGTAAAACCCACCACCCACACAACCAACCCTCCAAATAAAATACTATCTAAAAAAACCTAAGCTCCCCATTGCCCTGAAAGGGCATTTGGATGGGCATTGCCCTTAAAAGGGCAGTTAGCTCTTTTGCCGCCCAAAGTCCCTAACCTAAAAATAAAACCCACCCAATACACCCTTAAAAAAACCTAACACTATCCCCCTGAAGATCGACTTACCGGGAGATGTCTTCATTCAAGCCGGGCCGAAGTCCTCAACGAAGCCGGGAAAAGTCTTCATCCAAGCCGGCATCTTCTATCTTCATCCATCTGGCGCGGAGCGGGTCCATCTTCAAGACATCCGACATGGAGCATCCTCTTCTGCCGACGGACTAACGACGAATGAAGTTACCTTTAAGTGACGTCATCCAAGATGGCGTCCCTTAGATTCCGATTTGCTGATATAATTCTATCAGCCAATGGGAATTAAGGTAGAAAACATCCTATTGGCTGATGCAATCAGCCAATAGGGTTAAGCTGGTATTCTATTGCCTGTTCCAATCAGATTAGGGGTTAATAGATATAATGTAGGTGTGGGCGATGTTGGGGGCAGCAGATTAGGGGTTCATAAATATAATGTAGGTGGCAGCGGTGTATGGAGCGGCAGATTAGGGGTTAATAGATATAATGTAGGTGTGGGCGATGTTGGGGGCAGCAGATTAGGGGTTCATAAATATAATGTAGGTGGCAGCGGTGTATGGAGTGGCAGATTAGGGGTTTTTATTATAGTGTTTGCAATGCGGGAGGGGGGTTTAGGGATTAATAGGTGGTTTATGGGTGTTAGTGTACTTTTTAGCACTTTAGTTATGAGTTTTATGCTACAGCGTTGTAGTGTAAAACTCATTACTACTGACTTTTAAATGCGTTAGGGATCTTGACAGGGTAGGGTGTACCGCTCACTTTTTGGCCTCCCAGGACAGACTCGTAATATCAGCGCTATGGAAGTTCCATAGAAAAAAGACTTTACGAAGTTTACGTAAGTCATTTTGCGGTAAGGCCAAACAAGTGTGCGGTACACCTAAACCTGCAAGACTCTTAATATCAGCGGGCATAAAAAAGCAGCGTTAGGACCTCTTAACGCTGCTTTTTTACCCTAACGCACAACTCGTAATCTAGCCATTTGTTTTTTACATGCAAGCCTTGGATTATGTATAGCGGGAAATGAGATATGTCAGGAAACTAGTAACTCCTTAATGCTAGTCATGTCGGACACCACATCCTAAGAAAGGGATTGAACTTTAAACCATTTTGACCAAGCTTGATTTATGAAGAGATTTATAATAATCTGGGAGAATTGCAACATATTCTATGATTATAGGTGATATACTCATCCCTCCTTCCACTTTTTTCTTTTTTTCCCCCTATATGTTAGACCTTTTTTTTAGAGAGTTTTTTTTTTATATAATGAAAATGTGACGATATATATTGAACTAAAAAAAAAAAGTGAACCTTAAGCAATGATTACACTTAGTGCGCGAGCGATAACCCAACACCACGTTAGACATTTGAATATTTTACATTGCAATGTTTTTCACATAGAAGAAAATTTCTCTTGCTATATGAATATATATATATATATATAGGTATTTACACATATATATATATATGTGTATATATATATATATATATATATGAATATCTATTTAAAAATATATTGACTTTATTATCAAATTTGCTTCATTCTCTTGATATCCTATGTTGAAGGCGAGGCAATGACAAAAGGCATTTATGTGCAGTCACCAGTCAGTAGCTAGCTCCCAGTAGTTCATTGCTCATCCTGAACCTTCCTAAATATGCTTTTCAACAAAGTATACCAAGAGAATGTAGCAATTTACTGTAAAATGGAAAGTTGTTTAAAATTGCATGCTCTATCTAAATAAAGCAAATGTAATTTTTACTTTTCTGTTCAAAGTTCTACTAGAAAAACAACAAAACTGTGCTATATCTTCCCTTTTTGTTTCAGTATTAGAAATGGCGCCAGGATTCTCATCAAAAAGTCCAACTTATATACAATTATTCACAAAGCCAATATTTCTAGTTCACCAGGAGGTTAAGAGATAAAGAATAAAAATGTCAATCATGTCAACTGGCATTTTTATAGATGGATATAAAAAACGTTCTCTGCTTTAGAATTTGGTTTGTATGGTTGTCTAACAAAACAGATTCACTGCTTCTGTATACATAGTGATACATCACGGGGACATTTATCAAACTGTGGACACATCTGCCAACTTAAAAAAATAATAATCATACTGTGTACCTATTTGTATATTTAATGATCTCATGAGACGAGTATGTTACACAGCAGAGTTGTCCAATCTAACAGCTCTAATGTTTTTTTATTCAATTTACTTACTGATACCCCATACCCTAAACTACTACACTTCTCCTGTTTTCTGTGTGTGTATCTAATGTATGTTTCACAGTCTGTGTGTATATGCACAGTTTTATTGAAGTCTAAACACCCTATAGAATGCATCATGCTATATAAAAATGTGTAAACCTGTAACTTATAATAATGTGTATGAAATCCCGTGGGCCATGAAGACTATAATGCCAAATTTTCATACCTCTTGACCCCATAGCAATATAATAACAATCAACAATAATAAAAGAAGATCTTTTAATTAGAATGTATTTATTGAAGTTTAAAATTAAACATATTTGTTTTACCAGATGAAGAATTGGACCAAACTGATGGGGGAAAATGCATATTCAAGAATTAATTGTAATACATCCTGATAGGTTGAATTGGTTAGTTGCCAATGAATCAATCTTATTTTCCAAACATTGGTGGTATTATTGCGCTCCACTGTAATCTAGGCCAAAATCTTTAATTAACAGTCTTTAATATAATGACATGAAACAATAATATTCATGCATTATGAGAGAATACATAGCAATGATTTCTGATACATTCTATCTCAGTCATGCAATACTTTATGTAGTATTTTTACTTGAAGTGCACAGACCAGCAATTAAGCCAATGAGACTTCACTCCATCTATCATCTTTTTATATTTCAAAATGTGATGTTTTGCAGTGGTCATATTATTAGTGATTCAGGTTGTTGAGAAGATAACTTATGCTGTAAAATGCTTTGCTATTGCATTTCATATATTAGGTATCACTTTTTTTAACATCAAGATTATTTTAAAAAGGTTATGAGCTAGTTTATAAGTGGAGCACAAATTAATGCTTGAGTGTTATTGGGCTTGAATTAAGATTTTGCGCTCGTCCATTTGCGCTCGTATTATGAGTTGAAAGTAAACTGTTTTTGCTCCCAAACTAACTCGACGAGCACAAAAAGCCAAAGTTAGAATATTGCGTGTGCATTCACATAATACTCCATAGAAATCAATGGAAATTTTTTTTTTTTTTTAAACTTTACTCTCACGCAAACACAATCACAGATTCTCATTTGCGCTAACCCAACATGAAAATATGAATATTTTCTCATTCCAATGTTCTTCAAATAACAGAATATGTTCTATTTATTCAAAAATACAAAATTTTAAATATATCTGATGCTATTTTGGCAAAATATATATCTATACCTATATATATATATATATATATATATATATATATATATATTTGATTATATATTTATATATAGGTATAGATATATACAGATATATATTGGAATATCTATATATAAATATAGAACATTTTCTGCTATGTGCAGAACTTTGGAATGTGAAATATTTACAGTAATTACATAGTTAAAACTTTAATTAAAAATGAATAATGCATAAATATGCTTTTACATGCTTTCAGCTACTTAAAGGGACAGTCTACACCAGATTTTTTATTGTTTAAAAAAAAAAGATAATCCCTTTATTACCCATTCCCTAGTTTTGCACAACCAACACAGTTTTATAAATACACGTTTTACCTCTGTGATTACCTTGTATCTAATCCTCTACAAACTGCCACCTTATTTCATTTCTTTTGACAGACATCCATTTTAGCCAATCAGAGCTCGCTCACCTGAACTCCACATGTGTGAGCACAGTGTTATCTATATGACACACATGAACTAACACCATCTAGTGGTGAAAAACTGCCCAAATGCCCTGAGAGAAGAGGCAGCCTTCAAGGGCTTAGAAATTAGCATATGAACCTCATAGGTTTATCTTTCAAGTAAGAATATCAAGAGAACAAAGCAAAATTGGTAATAAAAGTAAATTTAAAAATTGTTTAAAATTACATTCTCTATCTGAACCATGAAAGTTTATTTTGGACTAGACCTTTAATGGCAAAGGACTCAAATGCACTTCTATATGTGTACATATGTATTTATGTGTTTATATGTGTATATACTGTATGTCTGTACATTTACACACACACTTACATATACATATTTAGACTTAAATGTATGTATCTCTTTGAGCCCTTATAACTTATGTGAAATATTTTTTTTTAATAATTTATTTTCATTAGATGGTGTTAGTATGAGAGTTACCTTACTTTGTAATGTATTTTTTATGTGTTTTGTGCAACTTTTTTGTTTCACAAAACATTTTACCACAGCTCTGAGGGCGCTGTAATCATTCTCGCGTAAACGTTTATGCTCCACTCATAATATGGCCCTATATTAATAAAGCATTGACATATTCGTATACTAGAGGCATTTAACCATGGGAGGCCGCTATTTTTTTTTTATAGCTTTTTATTCTGTTCATCACAGTAGGCAATGCAACATGCTCTCAGTAAAGGTTACAAGGAAAGTTTCATAGTCTATAAAGCACGCATTCATTGTACTCACTTTGCTTTCTAAGTAAATATGAGCCATTTGTTCCAGTCCCACATAACTCTTATCATTTGTATAAATATTGTTCTTTTTTTCTCTCTCAGCAATCCTGACTGATGAGAAAATGATAAAAAAAAAGTCAGGTCGTCATCAGTATAACAAATTAACTAAACAGCTTACAAAACACATTACCCTCTAGATTCATTAAGGCTGGAATAACCTGTCTGGCTTCTCCAATTCCTATAATATAATATGCAGCTTTTTTTTTATCTCTCCACCCATTAATGAGCAGGTTCTCTATAATAAGAGAGTATGGTTAGACTAATTCAGAAGTACCCTGAATAAAGCAATGCAGTCGTCAGCAAACTTAAAAAAATCTGTGTTGCGTTGTTTATAAATGTGTCAGGCCCGACAACATGTTGGTCTGTAAAATGCAGGTCATGTTTTAATGTCTATTTAAAAGCAACAGTAAATACCTTGAAATTACACGTTTTTTTGGAGTTGAACATACTGAGGGGGTTTGGAATGCAAGACGATCTTGTTTGCTATAAATGTTTTTTCAATAACCAAACTCCACCAACCACTTGCCATATTTGGAAGAAACAGTCAGAATTACTGGAGTAGACGAGGATCACCACAGTTATTATGTTAGCAGACTCTCCATTACTTTGAAGTTCCTTATCTAATAATCTATGATAGTGAAAATTAGGGACTCAAACATAACAAGGTTAGGTTTGTAAAGCCTGGCATGTGCCCTTCCAGTTGTCACAATAGGAAAACTCTATTTTCAGACTTAAATGACAGAAAAAGGAGGCAAAATCTAAAAAAAAAACCTTAGATGTACAGGTATACTTTATTAACTATGTATTGAATTACTGATATCAATACCCCTCAAAATAAATACATAAATAAACAATAAATTAAAAACATGACAATAAAATGTATAAGGCCGTTAAAGAAGATATTTAAAGAATTAGCTGATTTATACTAGGCAGAGGAATACGTTTATTTGCCTCAGCAACTATATGACAGACATTTTCACCAGTTTCCCACAAAAACGATATGCATGACCTTGCAACAATAATTTGAACTACGTCACTGATCTCAATAAACTAAACACATTAAATGTTCATGTTAAAACACAGGACAGACAAATTGACCTGGTACAAGACAGACGTCACAAGTCATTCACAGCGAAGAAAGGAAACATCTGTTCCCATAGAAATAGCTCTACAAAACCACACTACTACATTAGTTTCAAAGATTTTAGCAATTATCTATAAACAGCTTGAATTCCATAAACAAACTTTACTGGGCTCAGTATACAAACAGGTCATTGATATACACATTTAGGCACTGTTTAGACTTGGATAGGGTTCTCAGTCATGAAATCTACATTGTATTTTGAACACTAGGATATATTTACATGTTGCACATTTTAAAACAAATACTTTATAAGCAAGGACAGGAAAAGTAGCAATGCTGCCAATACCGCTCAGCTACTCACTAAAAATGATTGTAAATAGGCACGTATATCATCATTCCTTTATGTTTACGGAGAACATTGTTGTCACTGACTCTGTGACCACTGTGTATTAACAACAAATGTGAAAAGGGCTAAACAAAGCACATCTTTTATTTAACTAATTATTGAAAATGCTGAGATTAATCTGTTGGTTCTCTACTAATAATAATATGGGAAAAGAAATTGGAAAATGATAAATTTGTACTTTATAAATCATACTATATACAATAGTGATACAATTAATCCATTCTATCATGTATATAAAAGATGACTATTTAAACAGGTTTGAAAAATGCATAGAAAGAGGTTATGTTAAAGCTTTGTAGATTTTGAAGCTAACAGAAAGTTTATGTCTGTGTACATCTGGGACTTAAGGACTGGTTGCTCATTGGTTGATAAGCAAACAACCCACCGCTTGAAAATGACACGCCTCACCAGAATAAAAACATTTTTTTTTCTCTTAGTACATTCGTTGTACAATAATAAATAATTGTCACTTTAAAATGTCCTCTCTTAGACAAGATTATTGTTTCTTTATATAGGGGATATTGCCTGATGAGCACCACATTTAGATTTTTTCCAGCAGAGAAAGTGAGAACATGTAATGAATGTCCAGAAGATGTTGCAGAGGATGATAAATAAATAACCAATTAAGGGCTAGATTACAAGTGGAGCGCTATTTATTGTTCTCGCTCGTTCATTAACTCCGCGAGAAGTAAGCTTTTGCGTGTGTCGGGTAGCACTCGTATTACAAGTTGAAAGTAAAATGTTTTCACTTGCGTGCTAACCCGATGCACGCAAAAAGTCTTTGAATATCGAGATTGCATTAACGTATTCCCCCATAGAAGTCAATGGCGCAAGAAAAGTAGAAGAAAAAAAACTAACACCTTAATCGTGTGCAAACCTGATCGCATTTTCTCAAGTGCGCTAACCCGACATTAAAATATTATATTTCACATTCCAATGTTCCTCATATAGAAGAATATGTTCTATTTATTCATAAATACATATATTTCTATATATCTAATGGTATTTTGGTAAAATATCTCTATTCTCTCCCTCTCTCTCATATATATATATATATATATATATATATATATATATATATATATGTGATAGATAGATACAGATATAAACGTATAGATACACATATATATAAACATATTCCTCTATGTGAAGAATATTGGAATGCAAAATATTTACAGTAAATACACAGTTAAACACTTTATTAAATATGATTATTCCATAAATATGCTTTTACATATTTTCAACTACTTGACTGCAATGCAAATGAAGAGGCCTCAACAAATAGCTAGATATTTCCAAAGTATAGCTTATCCTATTAACATACATAGGACTAAATTACAAGTGCAGTTCTAACTTCAGGATTTCCAATATAGCGACTGTGTTAACTTCTTCTCCCCGTATACTTCAATGGAGCGTGCTTTTAAAAAAACCTAACATTTAGTGCTTGCGTGATAACCCAACACCGTCAGTGGCAACTCTAGGAACAATATATAGTGGGGGGCACATAAGATACCAAAGTCAAAACTGGGGGGGTGCTAATAATTTTCACACACACAGTTATACACACACACAGTTATACACACACACAGTTATACACACACAGTTATACACACACACAGTTATACACACACACAGTTAAACACACACAGTTATACACACACACACATATGCTTTAACATACACACATACATACATACACAGTTACACACACACATATACACAGTTACACACATTATACATACATATACACACACAAACACATATACACACAAATACACACACATACATATACACACACGTATATACTTTAACATACACATACATACATACATACATACAGTTATGCACACATACACAGTCACACACACATTATGCACACACACAATCATACATACACAGAAATACATACACAAACATACACACAGAGACACACATATACATACACACACATACACATAAATACACACACGTAGTTACACATACACAAATACACACACATACATATATACATATATACATAAATACACATACACAAAGATGACAACAAAACAATGAAAACAGTCCATATTGTTTTCATAAGAAAAAACCCCCACAGATATAAATGGAAAAGGAAAGCAACTAAGCAAGTATTAAAAATACAAACAGTATTGCATCTTATATCTTCCTTAACATAAGATACAAGGACATACAGTATATAGAAAATAGAAGTCTGTCAAATTAAATATTAAATGTGGGTTAAGGTAAATTTAGGGCTGGTCTAATATATATATATATATATATATATATATATATATATATATATATATATATATATATATATATATATATATATATATATATACATTTTTATGCCATCAGAGAGAAAAAATACATAGAAAAATGACAGCGCTGCGGAATCAGTTGGCGCTCTACAAATACCTGATAATAATAATAATAATAGTATCTGTGTGTTTTTTTAATTTAATTTATTTTTTGTGATTATACATACTGTGAGTACTGCCACCCTTCACAACAAGCTAGCAAGAACATATTGCCATTACAACACAATAAAACAAGAACTCACACATACACCAAACTCACTTTCCTGCTTTTTTACAGTCATCCACCAGGTTTCAAACACAAAGTTACACAGGCACAAGGATAGCACATATGCAGACACACAGGCCCTCAAAGCCATATACACTCTGACATCCACACACAGATGTTGCTCGCAACACGCACTCATATAGAGCAACACCCCCAAGCACACCACATATACACTGTAAAACACACAGCCATTACCACACCACACACACATGCACAACACATACATACTGTAAAACACACAGAGACAATGTCACCAGGTTACACACACTCATACACAGCAGCTTCCCCAGACCCAACACATACATACTGTAAAACACACACATACATTGTCACCACACAGACACAACACACACACACACACACACACACTGTAAAGCACACATAGGCATTACCACCACACAATCATACACAGCAGCTTCCCCAAACACAACACACACACACACACACACACTGTAAAGCACACACAGCCATTACCACCACACACTCATAAACAGCAAGCTTCCCCAGACACAACACACACACACACTGTAAAGCACACACAACCATTACCACCACACACTCATACATAGCAGCTTCCCCAGACACAACACATACATACTATAAAACACACACAGACATTGTCACCACACACACAGCAGCTTCCCCAGACACAACACACACACTATAAAGCACACACAGCCATTACCACCACACACTCACACACAGCAGCTTCCCCAGAGACAACACACACTCACTGTAAAGCACACACAGCCATTACCACCACACACTCATACACAGCAGCTTCCCCAGACACAACACATACACACACTGTAAAGCACACACAGCCATTACCACCACACACTCATACACAGCAGCTTCCCCAGACACAACACATACACACACTGTAAAGCACACACAGCCATTACCACCACACACTCATACACAGCAGCTTCCCTAGACACAACACACATACTGTAAAGCACACACAGCCATTACCACAACACACTCATACACAGCAGCTTCCCCAGACACAACACACACACACACTGTAAAGCACACACAGCCAAACCACCACATAATCATACACAGCAGCTTCCCCAGACAACACACATACACTGTAAAGCACACACAGTTATTACCACCACACACTCATACATAGCAGCTTCCCTAGACACAATGCACACACACACTGTAAAGCACACACAGCCATTACCACCACACACTCATACACAGCAGCTTCCCCAGACACAACACACACACACTGTAAAGCACACACAGCCATTACCACCACACACTCATACACAGCAGCTTCCCCAGACACAACACACACACACTGTAAAGCACACACAGCCATTACCACCACACAATCATACACAGCAGCTTCCCCAGACACAACACACACACACTGTAAAGCACACACAGCCATTACCACCACACAATCATACACAGCAGCTTCCCCAGACACAACACACACACACTGTAAAGGACACACAGCCATTACCACCACACAATCATACACAGCAGCTTCCCCAGACACAACACACACTGTAAAGCACACACAGACATTATTTATATATTTATATATATATATTTATTTATTTTTTAAAATTAAATTTGGTTACTTGACCACTCTCCTTTGTGCCCCCTCCTCCCATTGCAGTGTATATGGTTTAATCCATAAAGACATGAAGTGCCAGTCTGCTTATCTGTGTAAGCTTGTGCAGGACCTGCTGCACAGGGGAAGATAAAACAGGGAGATATCTGCTTAACCCACACTACAGCACATATAGATTGCACAGTATAGTACAGTCAGTCTTCTACAAATGTAAACAGTGCATTACGATGTACACGTGTAAACTACGCAAAGCAGGCAGCCATGTGTGTACTTGCTTACATTCCAATGCCTCCTCAGAAGCACACGCTAGCCCATTTCCTACCGGCCACTATTCCACCACAGATGCCAATCCAGGGGGTGGGGGTAGTTTGGGAATCATCCAAATTCTCTGACAATGAGCTGTGTCTAGTAGTATCATAATCTAAACTACTAGTAATTAAAGTAACCTGTTGTGTGACAGTCAGTGAGTGACTTACCAGTTACCCCCGAAATTCAGAATCCATCAGATCTTCGTCTTTGCTGCCACTGAGTGCCAGACAGCCAGTGCCTGCTACTGGTGCTGCTCCTTCCCATGCTCT
This sequence comes from Bombina bombina, assembly GCF_027579735.1. Lineage (NCBI taxonomy): Eukaryota > Metazoa > Chordata > Amphibia > Anura > Bombinatoridae > Bombina > Bombina bombina. Next base: position 464,047,917 of record NC_069504.1, on the reverse strand, counting down.
CTCTGCTCTCGTCCTGCACATAGTACCTGCTGGCTGGCTCATCCCTCTTCCTCTCCAGTCTCCGTTCATGTTCCTTGTGCTTTGGCCTATATATGTGACCTGGCTGGAACTGGAGGAGCAAATAGCGCCAGCATACAGGGGCTATTGGAGTGCCGTGGTGCTGCATGTAGAGCCGGCAAGAGGCACTTGTGGTGGGTGGGGGTGGGGAGGCACGGTGCCGCTGTGCATATTATTACTCAGCTCTCTCAGTCATGTTAACTCATTTTCAAAAAAAAAAACACCGGCCCAGAGTAAATCAATTTTAATAAAAAATATATATATATCAGTTCACACTGCAGCATTATGTTGGCGGGGGGCACACAGGGGGGCAAGCCATAACCTGGGAGGGGGGGCAAATGCCCCCCCCCCCGGCCCCCTGTAGTGACGCCACTGAACACCGTGTAAGACCTACAGTGCTAAACCTGAAGGTAGTTATGCATATTTGAAATTCCAATGGTCTTCACATAGAAGTAAATGTCATTTTTATTTTTAAATATATATATAAATATACATTTTAAATATACATTTATATATATACAGGCTATTATTACGGCTTGTTTGCCGAAACGCGTAAGCCAAGTGCTGCGCTCACTCTGCATGCTGCCGAGACTTCCTTGTGAATTTTCCTTTTAATTTGCAAATAACATTTTCATGTTTTAATCTTCTGGCGTGGATCGCAATATCTTTGTGAAGTGCTGTAGGCGATATCCTGAGATCCGAGGCCGTTGATCAGCTGTACACCACGCGCCCTGATGATGAGCCAATCCACAACCCCCTACAGACATTGACGTCACTCGGAAGTACCGGGCCACCTGTGGAGCACTTCAGGCTGGAGACGCCGAGGGAGGCGGAGGTGACCCAAGAGCAGATTGCCTACAATGACAGTGCGGTCCCTTTCTTTCTCAGAAGCCGGAAAGTCGGAGGTGGAGGGTAAGAGTGCACTACCGTATTTTTGTTTCTTTACATACTTGGAGATTACAAGTCTATATTTAATGGACACCGGGGGGTAAACTGTGGTTGGTTACAAGACATTGGGAAGAGCCCAGGAGATTTATTGTGGTGCTGAAACGTTTACACTTAATTGACTCGCACTCTGTTTCTTCTTTGTGTGACTTTATATATATATATATATATATATATATAAAGAGAGAGAGAGATATTTATATATATATATATATATATATATATATATATATATATATATATATATACCTGTATATATTTAAAAAGACAAATAACATTTTCTGCTAAGTAAAGAATATCTCATTCATATATATATATATATATATATATATATATATATATATATATATATATACACACCCATACACATATTTAGGCACATTATATATACAGGGATTTTTTGTGGGGACCCCCACCCCTGCCAACTTATAATAGGTAATATTAGTAATCATCATGTAAATTCTCTAGTTTTCACAATAAATAATGTTGTCCCTTTGTTTTATTCAAAGTTACTGAGCAGAATATATCAATCAATAATCAATAAGTACAACATAGCACTGTGTGTATACATATATATATATATATATATATATATATATATATATAAATATAAAAGTTCAAAAGGGCATATAGAAAGAGAAACTAAGGTGTATTTAACCTTAATTAAAGCAAGGGATTACAGCACTCTTTTAAATATGAAAAAATTCAATACTTTATTATATCAAGCAAGGATAAATATATTTGGCAACAGTAAATATAGTAAATATAAATTTAGGGAACATAATCTATCTGACATACAGATGTTAATTCACCCTAGACTATCATTGTCGAGTGATAAAAATAACTTTGGACATGTAATATGAGCCATGTTCATGCGCAATAACACTGATTTTTTTTATAATCTCTAGACCACTATGTGTAGTAATAACCTTGAACTGCACACACTGCTATGAATCAGTTTTCTGCACTCTAGTTAGGAAGAATAACCCCTGAACCTTTTCACTATGCAGAGAAACCACCAGATTATCTAAAAGGACATTAAGTATGATTTTATTTCTAAAATGCATTTAAAGCATTGTGGTATTACATTGTAAATGCTTACTTGATTTATTTTTAAATAACTTTCCATCACCACCCCTTAGTGCTTGTTTATCATGTGTGCCACAAGCCCTTGTTACTAGAAGGCGGGCAGAAAAGCCAATCGAATACCCTACCATACATCCAATAGACTTCTGACCATAGCCTGCTCCTTTTGTTCTACTATAAAGTCTACAGTATATTCTTTAACATAATTTTATAATTAATAATATACAAAACAGATAGCTACTAGTAAAATATGTTAACTCACTCCATGTGATCCCAATAAAATAATCAAATGGGATACCAGGACAGCAGTGAAGAACTAAGTCACAGTGGCCAAAAGTATAAATCAAAATGATGAGAAAAATATTCATTCACCTTTTACAGTGATTATGTACATCACTGGTGTACCTTTCCAAAACACATCAATAGCCTTTCTCTAAGATAAACAATAACAGAAAGAAGTAACAATGAACATGCACACCATTATCAAAAAGTGGTTCTGACGTAAGGATGCGGCCATCTTGGAAACCATATTTATATTTATCAGCCTTTAAAAGTGTAGATGCTAACATAAAAATGTACGACATTCTCTTTGATAAATTATTTTTTTTGCTTACTTTTTGCTGAGCTATGGGTTGATATTTATATTTCTGATTATTATGATATGGAATAGTACTACTTACTGAGCTAATAACACAGGCCTGAAGCCAATGTAATCTGCAGTATGGATCTGTTTAATGACATATCTGCTGTAATTAATGATATGCCTTACTATAGGATTTTGGCTTTCAATTAGTTAAAGGGACAGTAAAGTCACATTTAAACTTTTATGATTCAGATAGAGCATGTAATTTTAAAACAATTACTTCTCTTATCGAATTTGCTTTGTTCTCTTGATATAATTTGTGGAAGAGTAAAGCCAGGTGGGCTAAAGACACAAACAGGCTCTTGAGCTCACCTAGGATTGCTTTTTAACAAAAGAACTAGGCAAAATTGATAACAGAAGTAAATTGGACATTTTGTTACATTTTCATGGTCTATCCAATCCATTTAAGTAAAATTTCGACTTTACTGTCCCTTTAAGATAACTTTTAATAACCACTAAGTCCAATAAATGGAAAAGAAGTGGATCATTTATATGAAGGAACAAAAAGGTTTACATACTTTAAAGGGGCTAGGTAAAGATAAAATATTTTCCAACATTTTAGATTAATCATAAAATGACTAACTCTGATGTTTTATGCCGTATAACTTAAACCTATAAAAAGGTTATTTTCACTTTATGTTGATTTGTGAGTATTTAACAAATAATGCTTCTTAAACATCCTTCTTAATTTTAATAAAGAAAAGGGCATTAATGAATGATGCATAATCCTCAAAGAAAGAAAGAACGCACAGTTTAGCTGTAAACTTAATACCAGGCAGTAGAAGACATATTTCCTTCCTCTACTGGCTCAAGGTCATAATATTGGCCTTTATAGTCTGAATGCAAAGCAGGAGCAATAAATAATTTAAGTGATTTGATTATAAATGTGTTTAAACAAGAGTGATAAATTACTTGCACACTTACAGAAGTTTAAGTTTCAAAAAAATAACTTTAATTAGGAAGGTGATGAGAGATGCCGAGAATAGTTTCAAAGCAAAGAGCATTTTAGAAGAATGAGCCAAGTCTAAAGCTACTACAACAAATGTGTCTTTTAAATTAGGAAACTCAATTTTTGAACATAAAATGAACAAACTGATATATGTTCAACAAATGCTATTTTTAAAGGGATGGTGTGATCTATTATTTATAACTGTAAAATAACCACTTAAAGAAAAGTGAGTGGTCTCACTATATAGAACAGTTGGCAAAGCATTTTGCTATTTAAAGGGATATATAGGTACCAAAAAAATGATCAAGGGGTCCATCCGATAAAAATCGTTGCCCGCAAAAGTCGGCGACGCCAAGAATTGCGCGGGTTTGGTATCCTATATACGGAGTAAGCTAGAAGTTACGCGCGTAGATTTCTGGCGTCGCCCGTAGTTTTTTGGCCCATAGACTGACATACAAAACACGCGCAATTTGCTATCCAATATACGGCGTAAGGACTTACGCGCGCAGATTTCACAAAATCTACTCCATTCTCAGCTCGCCACAAATTGAAGGCGCAGGAACCCTTGCACTGACTTAGAAACCAACGTAACTCTCAGAAGGCCTAACAAATGCATGCTTAACAATATACATAGCAGCAGCTTGTTCACAAATAGTTAACCTCTCAAAAGCATTTATTATTCCTGCCCCTGCAAGTGTGTCAAACCAATCACAAACAGCACAACCTCTCACCTGCAGCCTTAAAACACCTGCAAATGCACACCCTCATTAGCCACCATGTTTCCCTTGCAGTATATTGCATTTAGAGTGAGACAGCGTCGTGGGGCACAAGGGGTGCTGGAACCCCTACAAGCCCCTGTTTTGGATGGTATCCCTGCTGCTGAGGTCCCTGGTCATGGTGCTGTAGCTGTCCCTGCTCCAGCTGCTGCTGCTGCCCTCCCTGCTCCTCCTGCTGTTGTCCCTGTTCCTGGTGCTCCCCATGCTGCTGTTGCTGCAGCTGCCCATAGGCCAGCAGGGCCTATAAGACGAAGGCATCAGCAGAGGGGAAGAGCACCAAGGGTACACAGGGTTAGGGTCACCCTGTTTGGTATGACAGAAGTGGAGGTCAGGGAAAAATATCGCTTGACATCTGCAAGCCTCATTAACCTATATGAGGTGTTGAAGGATGATATTGACCCTCAAGCGTATAGGAACCGAGCTCTGACTGGTATGCAGAAGCTGTTGTGTGTTGTACACTTCCTGGCAACTGGCTCATACCAGTCAACAGAGGGGCTTGTGTCTGGCCTAGCGCAGTCTACCTTCTCCAGGATTCTAGGGGAGGTTCTGACTGCTCTAGATAACCAGACACAACGATACATTCATTTCCCCCATACCCCCCAGGAATGGAACCGTCTTAAACAAGGCTTCTATCGACTGGGGGGTATTCCTAATGTCATGGGGGCAATTGATTGCACACATGTGCGTATTGTGGCCCCACATGAGGAGACAATCCTCTATATTAACAGGAAAGGGTTTCACTCATTGAATTGCCAGATGGTCTGCGATACCAATCTGAAATTCTTACATGTGTATGCAGGCTTCCCAGGGAGTGCACATGATTCCTACATCCTGCGCCAGACCTCCTTATTCAATATGTTTGAAAATGGAACACTTTCGGGAGGATGGCTGCTTGGTGAGTACCTTCATTCTGTCTGTATATTTCTAATAAAGGGACACTAAACACATATTTTCATCTCATGTTTCAGATAGAGAATACAATGTTAAACAGCATTACAATTCACTTCTATTATATCATTGTATTCATTCTTTATATATCTTATTTTTAAAAAATTCTAATTCACATATATGAGCCAATCATATGAGGCTTCTATGTGCAGCCACCAATCAGCAGCTATTGAGCATATCTAATATGCTTGTCATCAAAAGTTATCTATAGAATGGAGAAAATGATCTAATCTAAGTTAATTATCAAGCTGCTAACAATTGCAGGTTCTTATTAAATGGACAGTCTAGTATAAATTGCACTTCCATTATTCAGATAGGCCTTTTAATTTTAATAAACTATCCTGATTACTTCCATTAATGTTTTTATTAAATCTATCTTTTATATGCGATTCATGTTGTGTCCCTTTAAAGCACATGATGTACCTGTAGTAATCCAAACACATATGTTACATGACAGGTGACGCAGGGTACGGCTGCAGACCATGGCTATTAACCCCCTTGGTGCACCCCATTACAGAGCCACAACTCAGGTACCAGGAGGCACACATAAGAACAAGGAATGTCATTGAAAGGAGCTTTGGCCTATTAAAAACAAGGTTCAGGTGTCTGGATGTTACAGGCGGAGCACTACAGTATAACCCCAACAAAGTGTGTTCCATTGTCAATGCTTGCTGTATTCTACACAACATTGCTGTGGACACAAGTTTGTTGGGGGATATTGACCCTAAGCAGCAGCAGCAGCTGGTTCCTGTACCTGAGGATGTGGACAGGGGGACACTGAGGGGGAATGAAGTGAGGGATTATGTCATCCGGGAATACTTCGCCTGTAAGTTACTTATTCATAAGTACAGTAAACCGTAACATTCACATGTATTATGATGTTTGACAGTACCTCACCAACCATTGCATGTGTATACATCATGTCTTGCAGAATTTCAAACTTTGGATTTCCACTGCATGTAAGTGAAACTACTACATACCAACCCCCTTCCCTTAAAGGGACACTATACCCAAACATATTGTTTCATGATTAAGGATAGAGAAGATAATTTGTAAAAACCTTATAATTTAAATCAATTACCTATTTTCATTTATTCTTTAGATATACTTTAATGAAGACATAGCAATGCACACAGTGAAAAAATCGCAGGAGGCATCTATATACAGCTACTAATCATCAGCTACCAAGCATATCTCGATATGCTTTTCAGCAAAGAATATCAATAGAATGAAGCAACATAAATAATAGAAGGAAATTATTAAGTTTTTTTGGAATTATCTTCTCTTTCAAAATCATGAAGGAAAAAAATTAGCTTTCATGTCCCTTTAACAACCCTAATTACTGTATATTTCTCATTTGTTTCATTCATGTTTAGTTCACTATCATTAAGAATGAGGATAATGGATATCTATACCTTATGTTCACACCTTCTTTAAATACATTATTAGTTATATATACCAACGTGTCAATTTATATTGGATGTGAGAAACCTTGATGTACATCTTAGAAGTGAATATTACTATATGTACCGTTGAGACACAACCATGTGATGTTGTTTATTGAGCAGGAATATGTCAGAAACATTATAATAATACCTTTTTGGTCCATTTCAACACAGGTATTATTATATGTTTTACCAATATTACTGTACTAAAACACACCTCACATGGATGTGGATGACAATTAGATGGTAAATAACAGAGGACAAGATTTTTGATGAAATAGAATAATATTTATTTTCTTTTAGGCCTCTTAGATGAGGGGCCTGGAGTGGGTCTTCTGCCTCTCCTGGGTTGTGTGGATCCAGTAGGAGTGCTGGTCACAGACGAGATGCTTGATGCGATGTCCTGCTGGTGGGTGAAATGCTCCACCAAAACACCCAACAGTTGGTTCTGTTCCCTCCATCTGTGGTCACTCTGTATTTGCATGTCCGATATGACTCGCAGCATTTGGGATTGGTTTTGGACCATAGCTGTTACAGATGCTGCCATGTCCCTTTGCAGCTCAATGGATCTCTGTTGTAAACGCTGTTGGCTCCTATGGAACCTGCGTTGGTCCCTCTGCATTCTTTCACACATTGCCGTTAGACTCTCACATGTCAATGTTTGCCTCCTCTGTAGGGAGATGTATTCCTCACCCATGGCAGAACTCAATGGATCCATGGGCTCTTCACCAGCAGGGACAATAGGCACTGGTTCCATTTCTTGATCCTCAGCTGGAGGTGCAGGCACAGGAATCTCAGCTGGAGGTGCAGGAACAAAAAGCTCAGCTGGAGGTGCAGCCACAGGAATCTGAGCTGGAGGTGCAGGAACAGAAATCTCAGCTGGAGGTGCAGCCACAGGAATATGAGCTGGAGATGCAGGAACAGAAATCTCAGCTGGAGGTGCAGCCACAGGAATATGAGCTGGAGGTGCAGGGCCAGGAATATGAGCTGGAGGTGCAGGAACAGAAATCTCAGCTGGAGGTGCAGCCACAGGAATATGAGCTGGAGGTGCAGGGCCAGGAATATGAGCTGGAGGTGCAGGAACAGAAATCTCAGCTGGAGGTGCAGCCACAGGAATATGAGCTGGAGGTGCAGGCCCAGGAATATGAGCTGGAGGTGCAGGCCCAGGAATATGAGCTGGAGGTGCAGGGCGATGGATTTCAGTTGGTGGAGCTCTTCCAACTGCTGCTGATGGTACAGATGTCGGGATGGACTGATAGTCCCAATGGCCGCTGGTGTGCATCCACTCAGCCTGCTGGTATAATCCTGTAGTGGCATGATATTCTTGTGGGGGGGTAAAGACATCTACCCTTCGGGGCTGGCGTGGCTCCCCCTCCAAGCCAAAGGAATATTCCTCCGGCCAGGGCTCCTGCCAGGTATCCTCCTGTAATGCAGGCGGCATGATATTGGGATTCTCTATTGAGGCAGTCCAAGCCATGTCATGCCTGGCATACTCCTGCTGTATTATCTGGACCGGTGGTTGAGGTGGACATATACTTTGATCCGGTGTTGGGGGATTCATGGGCGTAGGCACCCTGGTGACTGGAGGTTCTGTGGAGGAGTCAAATGATGAGAGGGATTAGTACAGTCAGATATCTATCCATGTGGGCATACAATGTACATGCTAGGGCCTATCCACATTCTCATGTCAAACTCTATAACATGCATGTGCACATTGAGATTTGTGATATGAGGGTTTTTAATATGCAAAGTATACATGTATGTGTTTCATACAATAGTTCTGTGTACATGTCAGTGATGGAGAAAATTTGTTCTTTAAGTGACACTATGGTTGTGATGACTATGGTGTCCATTTACTGGAAAGTCTACATGTGGCTTGTGGCCTGTGTTACTCTGAGACATGTTAGTATTTCACTATTCCACCTCATATCATGATTTTCAATGTTTTAAGTAGCATTAAATGGACATGCAACCCATATTTATTATTTCATGATTCAGCTAGCCAAGCATGGAATTTTAAACAAACTTGTAATTTACTTCCATTAGCTAATATGCTTCATTATCTTGATATTCTTAGCTGAAATGCATTTCTAGATAGGCTCAGAAGCTGCTGATTGGTGGCTGCACATCAATGCCTCGTGTGATTGCCTCACCCATGTGCATTGATATTTAATAAACTAAGATTATGAAAATAATAATGAAAAATAGATAATAGAAGTAAATTGGGATGTTGTTTAAAACTGTATTCTCTATCTGAATAATGAAATAAACTTCTTTGTGTTTCATGTCCCTTTAATGTTAAATCTCATTGTATATTTTGTTGTTAGTAAGCAAAATACCATGCTCCTCATTGTGTACATGAATGTGTGACAATATAGGATGTTATAACTCAAATACATATAATACTAGTGTGTGGGATGTTACTCACCAGCATGCTGTGCTGATGTTGCAGTCCCTGAGTCACGAGCCCCTGGAAGTCCACGGACTGCTGTGAGGCTCAGGGACCTACGAATGAGCTCCTGCCACTCATTGTATTCCGCCTCATAGTGAGGCCCACCTCCTGTTGCCCTCTGGGACATTGCTTCCTGCCCCATCTTCTCTTTGACTCTCCTCTTGCAATCATTCCACCTCTTCTTTAGGCCATCCACATTCCTCCTCTGTTGGGACACACCATTGACGGCCTCCACCACCTTCTGCCAAGCATCTTTACGCCTACGGGCAACTCCTTTGCCCTTCTCTTGTCCAAAGAGGTCATTATGGTTCTCCAGGACAGCCTGGACTAGAGCGAGGTTTTCTGCAAAACTGAAATTCGGACACCTCATACGCTCCTCGTCCTGGGCTGCCTGGCTCCCTCCCTGGGATGTCCCTGGTGTGGGTTCCTCCCTATCCTCTCCCTCCTCCCCCCTTCTATCCCCATGTGCACCCTCTATCCCTCTTCTAAGTGTGCCTGGCCTTGGGGCAACCCCACTCCCATCCTCCCTTCTGGCTCTCCCTCTCCCCACTCCGCTCACTCCCTGACGGGGACCCTGCTGCTCCTCCTGTCCATAATCCTCTCCCTGCGACTCCCCTTCCCTCCTCCCCCCAGCCCTAGCTCTCCCTGACATCCTCACACTACACACACTCACACACTCACACTCACTCCCACTTCAATCACACACAATCACAACCAGACACTCAGCCTTTCAAACTGTAAAAGATAAATAAAAAGTGTAGGGTGTTATCAAAAAAAAGTGTTGTGTATTTTGTATATGTGTGTATGCAAAATGTGTGCAATATGAAAAAAAGTGTAAGTAAATGTACTGGCTTAACAATCCAACAATCCGACCTAACTAACTTAATGAAATGCTCCTTTCTCACTACTCTTACCACTAATCTCTCTACTCGCTGTAGTGTGCTGTAGCTCCAAGAACCAACCAAACACACTAAAGAAATGGCGGCTGCGCAGGTGTTTAAGTATGATTTTTGAATCTCGTCATTACGTGGCGCATCTCTTAGAACTGGCGTTATTTTTTACGAGTCGTAGGCTAATTTGCATAAAACTACACTTTATTGAGACTTTACGTGAACAAAATACAGGCGCAAGTACTTGCGACGACTAAAAGGTGTATTTGCGCACATTTTGCCTGCTCGTCGGTTTTTCTGACTTACGCCAGTTTAGCATCTGACGGCGCTGAATATTGGATAGCTCGAGTTGCGAGCTGAAACTGCGGGCGACGCGGGTTACCTCGCTTGCGCCGAAAACTACGATCTATATCGGATCGCGCCCCTATTGTGTTGCAAATGGGTTGGCACACATAGTTAAAGTTCCACAGCAGCAATGAATGTCTAGGACCTAGCTGAACACATCTAATGAACCAATAACAAGAATAAGCATATAGGCGTCTCCACTAATCACCACTTTGCTTCCAGTAATGCACTGCTGTCCCTGTGCCTACCTAGGTAGGCTTTCCAGCAAAGGATACCAAGAAAACAAAGTAAATTGACAAGACTTTTAGGATGCTGTGTTGGAACTATAAGAATATAATTTTTACTTTCTGCCCCTTTAAGTCTGATTTGACCACTGTTTCCTCTATATTTATAGTCTATCACTCTGCTACCTGGTATTGTTATTTTAGGTTACAAAATATATTTTCTTGGGTGGTACATCTCAATCTCATTTTACCTTGTCTGTATTTATAATTATGCACCAATAAGTTGTGTTTAGTATTCTATGAAAGTTGTGTTTATAAATCCTATACAATTTTACATAATATAGGTACAAACCCCTTTATCCAAACTGCTTAGGACCGGAAAAGGTTTGGATTTTGGAATATTTGCATATTTAAAATGCGACAGGTTGGAGAGGGGATGGAACCAAGTGTTAAAAACATCTTATGTAATTTACGTAATATATACATGTCATTATAAAGCTTAGAAACGATAAGATAGTTTTCCATAATTTTTTAACACTTTTGTACATATAGTACCCTCAGAAAGATAGTACAGTACTGTACTCACAAAGGTAATATCTGTTGTAAATAAATATATACTATTTGCATTTTAGAGTACAAAAAAAAAAAAAGACACAGGCTGAGAAGATTGTGACTTATAGGCAGGGGAGGGAGAAAGTAATTTTAGCTAAAAAAAAATGTATTTTTTAACCCTTTAAGTGCTAAGCACTTTCCCACCTAGGTGCTAATATTTTTTTAATGATTTTTTTTATTTTTTTATTTTTTTTAACAATTTTTTTCTAAACTTTTTTTTATTTTTTATCAGACCCCCAAGACTTACACTGTTGGTGTAAGGCGATTACCTTTCCAATGGTGGGTCTTGGGGGTCTGTAGCTGCTTAGATGCCTGAGATGCAGGCTTCTAAGCAGCATGCCCCCTGCTCCTATACTTAACATTGTTAAGTATAAATAAAGTTGCGCAGTGATGTCATCACGTTATTGCGCGTGACGTCACCACGCAGAACGGGAAGCCCCGGCGATGCCTGTTACTCTGCAGGCATGATCGCCGGGGTAGGAGTGGGTGGGAGACCCCAGATCTCCCTCAAGGTGGGAGAGTGCTAGTGACGGCTCTGAGTCGTCATTAGCACCAGAGTGGAAACTCTGTGACGGCTCAGAGCTGTCATTAGCACTCAAAGGGTTAAATATTAATTTAAAAGTTTAGATTTCAGAATAAGTTTGGATTTGGGGATTTGTACCCGTATAAGCAAAATACACACTTATAAAACTACTAAGACCTGTTTACCCATCAAAATAATGGCAAGTCTTAATTATGACATTATCCACCTATAAAGACAACTTGACTTATTTTCTAATAATTCAAAATAAATAAATTGATACTTGGATTTGAACTGAACAAGATCTGGTGCAGAATAACAGTCAGTAGTAATCATTTAGATATAACTTTCAGAGTGACATTTATTTATTTTACAAAACAAGGTGGTCCTTGTTACATAATTAATTTACAACTACCGGTAAAAGAGAGGAAAAACCTACTGAAATTTCCCAAGCAGTCAGATTGCTCCTGCCATGGGTTATTAAGGAAGTGGTTTATTGTAAAAGAACATGAATAGTCTCTTTAATTGCCTGTAATTTAACATTTTAATTGTTTCTTTTAAAGTGAAAAGCTTTGTACACTGGTCTTTCTCAAGGAATTAGGCAACATTGCAGAAGACAAGGGAAGGAATCGGACACACAAAAGAGCACTATAGATCAAATCTGAAAACCCAAGAAAAAAAAAAGAGAGTGAAATACTGTAAAGAAAATGAAAAATGTATAGAAAATATCAATAGAATGCCCACAGTAAATTAGGAAATGGAACAATTACATTTAGCCACTAATCAGCAAGCACTACGCAGGTGCTGAACCAAAAATGTGCCTGCTCCCAAGCTTACATTTTTGCTTTTCAAATAAAGATACCAAGAGAACGAAGAAAAATTGATAATAGGAGTAAATTAGAAATGTGTTTTAAATTGCATGCTCTATCTGAATCATGAAAAAAAATTGGGTTTCATATCCCTTTAACTGTAAACATGGACTTTATGGAGCAGAGAGTCCAAATGTACATAAATTCTTTGTGAGTATATTCACATTTAAATATGGTAGCATTATTCAACCACACTTTAAAATTCCATGCTGTATTTATTAAAGTCTTGCATTTTTACAGACCATTCATTAAACCATACCATAGGTATTTATGATCACTTTGGGAGAAAACTAATTTTACTTGAATTAAAAAAGGGGGCAATTTACTTTTTTTTATTTTGTAGCTGTCTCAGTGCTAAACAAACCAACTTTATTCAGGTTTATATGAGCCTGTCCCTGTTCTCAAATAAGAATTAATACTGAACTTGGAGTTGTTCTTGTCAGCCAATATGTATTAGCTGTGTATTAAATTACATTGTGTAAGGCTGAAAATGATTTTTTTCCAGTTTTTAGCATACTAAATGTGCACTAATCTCTTAATCCTGATTTTGAATAGTAATATTTTTTATTATTAATTATTATTTTTAAATATTCTAAGAACATTATTACCTGTACATGAATTCACTCTGGAATAATGTGTTATGATGTCACAAAACAAGAAGCTTACATCAAAATTTTAATATAGTCAAATTAGTAAAATTAGAAACCCCAGAGACGGATATTCCACAGATAATTGGGCCATGCAATATCTCAAATGCTATTTTAGGGACATTGGACATTTGTTGGCGCTCTACAGATAACTGATTATAATACTAATAATAATAATGAAATAAATACTAAATAAAATGATGTAATCAAAGCAAATATTAGCCTGAAAAAAATATGTAGATGTATCTTTTAAATTATATTAGTTGTTTAACTAGTGCAAAAATAAGTGTTAAAGCAACAGGCACCACCATGTTGTTACCTAGGTTTGCATTTTCGGTTGAATCCAATTAGGGACAGCTATAAATGATTGCAACCAATCATTGTTTGGAATATAACAGTGTTAAAGTGTGAAGTCGACACACCCACTTTTAGCAAGAAATAGAAAGCCCACAATTTTCAGAACTGAATTATAGGAAAAGAGGACAAAATAAATAAGGAAAGTATATTGTTGTTTTTTTAACCTATAATTAAAACATTTTATATTACACTCTCCAAATGTTCAATGTCCCTTTAAGGGACTGAACTTTACAACAAGAGACAATTGTAGGTAAAGGTATCGTAAGGCAAAGGTTCCAGATTTATAGACAAATATCACAGCAAGTTTGTACCAAGTGTTTAAACCTGCTTGCAGAATATCTGTGTGCATATTTACAGTTACTATTATAATTTTTATATAACTTGCTTCATTTTGTATAAAGCTTTGAAAGTTCAATATCAGTTTACCAATTTCAGTAATAGTAAAAGTGGAATGTCCCAGTATCTGTCACATCACAACATTTTCCCCCTAATGCATTTTATCTCTACACCATCCCTAAAATGAAGTCATTATATCTGAATCATGATTGTATTTTGCAGCGCTTTTGCATAGACTTTATATAACCATTCATCACTTTAGCGCAAGTTGTTTTTGCTTTGTATTATATTGATGCTTTTAGCACAAGACTTCACATGTTTCAGTCACAAAATGATGAATCCCCACATGACAACATTCCCATGCATGATGTGAGGAGAAATTGGGGGAGATTTTAGATGAAATGCTTTGTAATTTAAATAATGTGACATGACATCCTATGACATCCATCTTGTATTACATAATTACAAGAATTGATATAACAGCTCAAATCTGGTAAAACTTTATAAAAAAAAAAGAAGAAGCAGAAAACACACACACACATAAACATTTTGTCTTGTTGTAAATTTGAGACCTTGGAGACTTAAAGGGACACTTTACTTTACAAACAATTATGGCATAATGATTTATTTAAAGCAAAGATTAGCCTGAGAAAAAAAATCAGATATGTTTTTCATATTTGTTGAATAAATATTTCAATGATTCAGACAGAGCATGCGATTTTAAACAGCTTTCCAATTTACTTATATCATCTAATTTGTTTTGTTTTCATGGTATCCTTTGTTGAAAAGAATACCTAGGTAGGCTCAGGAGCTGTCGATTGGTGGCTGCACATATATGCCTCATGTTATTGGCTCACCCAATGCTTTCAGCTGGCTCCCAGTAATGCATTGCTGCTTCTTCAATAAAGGATACCAAAAGAATAAAGCAAATTAGATAATAGAAGAAAATTGGAAAGTTGTTTAAAACTGTATTCTCTACCCAAATCATGAAAGAAAGTTTTTGGGTTTCATGTCCCTTTAAGAAATAAACAAAGTTTAGTTTTAGTAATATCAGCTGCAATGTTATAGCTTAGTTAGTCTTGGTTAAAAAGCAAGTTCTTATGTGATCTCTCCTGCTGAGGCCAATTAGGGACAGTTATAAGTGAACTGAAAAGCAACAGTCTCAGATGGTTTTGTGTAACTTTATCCCATTTGACATCACATGACCCAACTCAATTATTAGTGGAATATCATTCATTGGGATTTCTAACATAGTTTGACAATTCTGGACATTTAATGTAACTTTCTTGCTTTGGGTCATCTGGGTAATTTCATGTTATTTTACATAAACTTAAAATCTTTCTATGAATATTTATAATTTTACCACTCAAACTCTTATAAGTAAGTCTCATTACAAAATGGGGCAGAACATGGTTTAACCCCTTAACGACCAAGGACGTACGCCACACGTCCTCAAAAAAAAATACACTTAATGACCGAGGACGTGTGGCGTACGTCCTTGGTCTGGAAAGCAGCTGGAAGCGATCCTGCTCGCTTCCAGCTGCTTTCCGGTTATTGCAGTGATGCCTCGATATGGAGGCATCCTGCAATAACCCCCCTTGGCCATCCGATGCAGAGAGAGCCACTCTGTGGCCCTCTCTGCACCGGACATCGATGGCCGGTATCGTTGGTGGGTGGGAGCTTACGTGGGAGGCGGGTGGGCGGCCATCGATGCTCTGTATGGAGTGGAGGGGGGCGGGATCGGGGCGGGACCCACGGGGGCGCGCACGGGAGCGCATGCGTGCACGGGGGTTGGTGGGGGGGGGGAACGGGGCGGGAGCGGGTGGGAACCGCTACACTACAGAAAAACATAAAGTAAAAAGTAAAAAAAAAAAAAGAAAGTTTAAACTTTAAAAATATAATCTAAGGGATCTGGAAGGGGTGGGGGGTTGGTCTTGGTGGGGGGGAAAGCTACACTACAGAAAAGGGCTTTTTTTTTTAATAAAAAGGCACATTTTTTGCAAAACTGGGTACTGGCAGACAGCTGCCAGTACCCAAGATGGGGCCCATTAAGGCAGAGGGGAAGGGTTAGAGAGCTGTTAGGTGGGGGATCAGTGAGGTTGGGTTCTAAGGGGGGATCATACACATCAGCATATGTAAATATGCTTTTTTTTTTTTTTTTTTTTTTTAAAAAGGGCCAAATATCTTTTATTTTAGTACTGGCAGAGTTTCTGCCAGTACTTAAGATGGCGGGGACAATTTTGGGGTGGGGGAGGGAAGAGAACTGTTTGGGAGGGATCAGGGGGTCTGATGTTTCAGGTGGGAGGCTGAGCTCTACACTAAAGATAAAATTAACCCTGCAAGCTCCCTACAAGCTACATAATTAACCCCTTCACTGCTAGCCATAATACACGTGTGATGCGCAGCGGCATTTAGAGGCCTTCTAATTACCAAAAAGCAATGCCAAAGCCATATATGTCTGCTATTTCTGAACAAAGGGGATCCCAGAGAAGCATTTACAACCATTTGTGCCATAATTGCACAAGCTGTTTGTAAATAATTTCAGTGAGAAACCTAAAATTGAGAAAAATTTAACTTTTTTTTTAATTTGATCGCATTTGGCGGTGAAATGGTGGCATAAAATATACCAAAATTGGCCTAGATCAATACTTGGGGTTGTCTACTACACTACACTAAAGCTAAAACTATCCCAAAAAGCTCCCTACATGCTCCCTAATTAACCCCTTCACTGCTGGGCATAATACACGTGTGGTGCGCAGTGGCATTTAGCGGCCTTCTAATTACCAAAAAGCAACGCCAAAGTCATATATGTCTGCTATTTCTGAACAAAGGGGATCCCAGATAAGAATTTACAACAATTTATGCCATAATTGCACAAGCTGTTTGTAAATAATTTAAGTTAGAAACCAAAAGTTTGTGAAAAAATTTGTGAAAAGTGAACGATTTTTTGTATTTGATTGCATTTGGCGGTGAAATGGTGGCATGAAATATACCAAAATGGGCCTAGATCAATACTTTGGGTTGTCTACTAAAAAAAAATATATACATGTCAATGGATATTCAGAGATTCCTGAAAGATATCAGTGTTCTAATGTAACTAGCGCTAATTTTGAAAAGAAATGGTTTGGAAATAGCAAAGTGCTACTTGTATTTATGGCCCTATAGTTTACAAAAAAAGCAAAGAACATGTAAACATTGGGTATTTCTAAACTCAGGACAAAATTTAGAAACTATTTAGCATGGGTGTTTTTTTGTGGTTGTAGATGTGTAACAGATTTTGGGGGTCAAAGTTAGAAAAAGTGTGTTTTTTTCCATTTTTTCCTCATATTTTATATTTTTTTTTTATAGTAAATTATAAGATATGATGAAAATAATGGTATCTTTAGAAAGTCCATTTAATGGCGAGAAAAACGGTATATAATATGTGTGGGTACAGTTAATGAGTAAGAGAAAAATTACAGCTAAACACAAACACCGCAAAAATGTAAAAATAGCCTTGGTCCCAAACGAACAGAAAATGGAAAAGTGCTGTGGTCATTAAGGGGTTAAAAAAGCATTGCAACAACCTATGTGCACACAATCAAAATATTTAAAAGGGTCATAAAATCCCCAAATTTTCATTCATGATTCAGATTGAGAATATAATTCTAAACAGCATTCCAATTTACTTCTATTATCTAATTTGCTTCATTCTTTAGGTATAGTGTGTTGAAGAAATAGCAATGCACATGGGTGAGCCAATAACACGAGGCATCTATGTGCAGCCACCAATCAGCAGCTACTGAGCATATTTAGTGCTTTTCAATAAAGGATACCAAGAGAATGAAGCAAATTAGATAATAGAAGTAAATTGGAAAGTTGTTTAACATAGCATGCTCTTTCTGGATTATGAAAGAAAAAAAATTGGGTTTCATGTCCCTTTAACCCCTTAGTGACCACAGCACTTTTCAATTTTCTTACCGTTTGGGACCAGGGGTATATTTACATTTTTGAGGTGTTTGTGTTTAGCTGTAATTTTCCTCTTACTCGTTTACTGTACCCACACATATTATATAGTGTTTTTCTCACCATTAAATGGAATTTCTAAAGATACCATTATTTTCATAATATTTTATTATTTACTATAAAAAATATAAAATATAATTAAAAAATGGAAAAAAACACACTTTTTCCAACTTTGACCCCCAAAATCTGTTACACATCTACAACCACCAAAAACAACCATGCTAAATAGTTTCTAAATGTTGTCCTGAGTTTAGAAATACCCAATGTTTACATGTTCTTTGCTTTTTTTGCAAGCTATAGGGCGATAAGTACAAGTAGCACTTTGCTATTTCCAAAAATTAGCGATAGTTACATTGTAACACTGATATCTGTCAGGAATCCCTGAATAACCCTTCACATGTATATATTTTTTTAAAAGAAGACAACCTAAGATATTAAACTTGGGGTATTTTGACTCTTTTCATGCAACCATTTTACCACCAAGTTTGAAAAAGAAAAAAAAAAGTGATTGACAAAATAGCAATTTAAGAATAAATTTACTGAAAATGTTAAGGGTTACTGCCAAATAACACCCCAACATGTGTTCAGCAACATCTCCTCAGTACAGTAATACCACCTATGTATAGGTGTGTCAGGTTCTCTGGGGGCTGAAAGGCCTAATTTGTAGGGGGCACATTCCATTTTTCCAACTTGGAATTTTCACATCTGTCATCATGCACCCATGTCCTATTTGGGACATTTCTGAAGCCGGCCAATGTAATTTACCAACATATCAAACCATATATTTTTGAAAAGTAGACATCCTAGGGTATTTGAAATGCTGGTATTTTAACACTTTCCATGCACTAATTCAACCACCTGTCTTTGTCAAACTTTTCGGTAGTCATTTTTTTTTGTGTTATTTATCACACACATTTTACTTTAGGCATGGATTTTCAGTTCCTGTTATGTGTTACTGACAAAAAACACCTCAATGTATGTTCAACAACATCTCCTGAGTACAGTGATACCACCCATGAATAGGTTTGTCTGGTTCTCAGGGGGCTAAAAAGCCTTATTTTTAGGGGGCGTTTTCCAGTTTTCCAACTTGGTATTTTCACATCTGTCATCATGCACCCATGTCCTATTTGGGACATTTCTGAAGCCGGCCAATGTAATTTACCAACATATCAAACCATATATTTTTGAAAAGTAGACATCCTAGGGTATTTTAAATGCTGTTATTTTAACACTTTTCAAGCACTAATTTAACCACCAGTATTTGTCAAACTTTTGGGTAGTCATTTTTTGTGTTATTTTTCACATACATACTTTAGGCATGAATTATTGGTTCCTGTTATGTGTTACTGCCAAAAAACACATCAATATGTGTTCAACAACATCTTCTGAGTACATTGATACCACCAATGAATAGGTTTGTTGGGTTTTTAAGGGGCTAAAAGGCCTTATTTTTAGGGGGCGCATTGCACTTTAGGCATGGATTCTTAGTTCCTGTTATGTGTTACTGACAAAAAAACAACTTAATATGTGTTCAACAACATCTCCTGAGTACAGTGATACCACCCATGAATAGGTTTGTAGGGTTCTCAGGGGGCTAAAAGGCCTTATTTTTAGGGGGCGCTTTCCAGTTTTCCAACTTAGAATTTTCACATCTGTCATCATGCACCCATGTCCTATTTGGGACATTTCTGAAGCTGGCCAATGTAATTTACCCCCATCAAACCATGTGTTTTTGAAAAGTAGGTGGTGCTTTTTTTCGCAAACATTTTACTTTAGGCATGGATTTTCAGTTCCTGTTATGTGTAACTGACAAAAAACACCTCAATGTGTGTTCAACAACATCTCCTGAGTACAGTGATACCACCCATGAATAGGTTTGTCTGGTTCTCAGGGGGCTAAAAAGCCTTATTTTTAGGGGGCGCATTCCAGTTTTCCAACTTGGCATTTTCACATCTGTCATCATGCACCCATGTCCTATTTGGGACATTTCTGAAGTCAGCCAATGTAATTTACCCCCATCAAACCATATGTTTTTAAAAAGTAGACACCCTAAGGCAGTGATTTTCAACCTTTTTTTGCCGTGGCACACTTTTCTACATTAAAAAATCCTGTGGCACACCACCATCCCAAAATTTTACAAAATCACACATTGTAGCCTAATACAGCATATACATATGTAGTCCTCCGGTCATGTTCCTTGTGCTGAGAAGAAACGTGAGTGACGTGATCTGGCAGGAACTGTTCTGGAGGAGGAATAAAGCTGGGCCAGCATGCATGGGGGATTGAAGTGTTGCGGCGTGTAGAGCCGGCACTAAACACGTGTTGTGGTGGGTGGGGGTCCCTTCCAAGTGTGAACATGGGTCGGGGAAGCGAGCTGCTGCTGCGCAGTTACCCTCAGTCATCATCTCACTAAAAATAAAAAAACAGCCCAGAAAAAAAACCCAGCAAAATTTAAAAAATATGTCACACTGTTGTCAGACTGCCATGGCACACCTGAGGATCTCTCACGGCACACTAGTGTGCCGCAGCACACTGGCTGAAAAACATGGCCCTAAGGTATTTGAAATGCTGGCATTTTAACACTTTCCATGCACTAATTCAACCACCTGTCATGGCAATCTTTTTGGTAGTCATTTTTTTTTGTGTTATTTTTCACACACATTTTACTTTAGGCATGGATTTTCAGTTCCTGTTATTTGATAATGACAAAAAACACCTCAATATGTGTTCAACAACATCTCATGATTACAGTGATACCACCCATGAATAGGTTTGTTGGGTTCTCAGGGGGCTAAAAGGCCTTATTTTTAGGGGACGCATTCCAGTTGTCCAACTTGGAATTTTCACATCTGTCATCATGCACCCATGTCTTATTTGGGACATTTCTGAAGCCGGCCAATGTAATTTACCCCCATCAAACCATATGTTTTTGAAAAGTAGACACCCTAAGGTATAAATGCTGGTATTTTAACACTTTCCATGCACTAATTCAACTACCAGTATTTGTCAAACTTTTGGGTAGTCATTTTGTTTTGTTATTTTTCACCACATTGTACTTTAGGCATGGATTCTCAGTTCCTGTTATGTGTTACTGACAAAAAACAGCTCAATATGTCCTGAGTACAATGATACCACCTATGAATAGATTTGTCAGATTCTCAGGGGGCTAAAAGGCCTTATTTGTAGGGGACGCATTACAGTTTTCCAACTTCAAATTTTCACATCCCATGCACCCATGTCCTATTTGGGACATTTCTGAAGCCGGCCAATGTAATTTACTCCCATCAAACCATATCTTTTTTAAAAGTAGACACCGTAGGGTATATGAAAGCTGGTATTTTAACACTTTCCATGCACTAATTCAACCACCTGTCTTTGTCAAACTATTAGGCAGTCATTTTTTTGTGTTATTTTAGGCATGGATTCTCAGCTCCTGTTATGTGTTACTGCCAAAGAAGACCTCAATATGTGTTCAGCAACATCTCCTGAGTACAGTGATACCACCTATACATAGGTTTGTTGGGTTGTTTGGGGGGTGCAATGCCAAACTTCTGACATGTGTTTGTGATTTTGTTTCACATTTAACATATCTTCTTCTTTTTGGAGGCCATTTTACATACCCCAATTTATTTGCATGCCAAGAATGTGCATATATTTGAAAAAGTTGACACCCCAATGTATTGTATATGGAGTGTTTTAATGCCTTTGATGCAACAGTTTTAGCCACGAAAAAAATGGAGAAAGCGTATGGTGGCAGTTTTTCAATTTTCATTTTTACACACACATTGCCTTTTGACTATGATTTAGGAGAGCTGGCTGTAAGTTATTACAAGAAAAGACTCCAGGTTGTTTTCTGCAAGACCTCCTGAGTACGCCCATGCCCCCATGCATAGGTTTGCCAGGATTCTGGGAAGGTTCAGTTACAATTGTATGACTTGTAATTTGAGTTGAAAGTGAGAGTATTTCTTCTGATAGGCCTATCTGTAGTTTAGGGCCTATTGCATAACCCAGTTTTATTTATTGCCATGAAAGTGTATGTATTTGAAACATTGACACCCCAAGGTATTGTATATGGAGTGCTTTGATGCAATCGTTTTTAGCCAAAAAAATTGGAGAAAGTGTATGGTGGTAATTTTTCAATTTTCATTTTTACACACACATTGCTTTTTTAATATGATTTAGGAGAGTTTATTGTAAGTTATTGCAAGAAAACACTCCAGGTTGTTTTCTGCAAGATCTCCTGAGTACACCCATGCCCCCCATGCATAGGTTTGCCAGGATTTTGGTAAGGTTCAGTTACAATTGTATGACTTGTAATTTGAGTTGAAAGTGAGAGTATTTCTTCTGATAGGCCTATCTTTAGTTTAGGGCCTATTGCATACCCCAGTTTTATTTATTGTCATGAAAGTGTATGTATTTGAAACATTGACACCTGACACCCCAAGGTATTGTATATGTAGTGCTTTTATGCAACCGTTTTTAGCCCCAAAAAATTGAGCAAGTGTATGGTGGTAATCTTTTAATTTTCATTTTTACACACACATTGCTTTTTGGCTATGATTTGGGAGAGCTTGTTGTAAGTTATTGCAAGAAAACACTCCAGGTTGTTTTCTGCAAGATCACTTGAGTACACCCATGCCCCCCATGCATAGGTTTGCCAGGATTTTGGTAAGGTTCCGTTACAATTGTATGACTTGTAATTTGAGTTGAAAGTGAGAGTTTTTCTAATGTTAGGCCTATCTTTAGTTTGGGGCATATTGCATACCCCAGTTTTATTTTTTGCAATAAAAGCGTATGTATTTGAAACGTTGACACCCCAAGGTATTGTATATGTGTGCTTTGATGCCTTTGATGCAACCGTTTTAGCCACACACAAAAAATGAGAAATGTGTAAGGCGGTAATTTTTCAATTTTCATTTTTACACACTCATTTCTTTTTTACTATGATTTAGGAGAGCTTGTTGTAAGTTATTGCAAGAAAACACTCCAGGTTGTTTTCTGCAAGACCTCCTGAGTACACCCATGCCCCCCATGCATAGGTTTTCCAGGATTTTGGTAAGGTTCAGTTACACTTGTATGACTTGTTATTTGAGTTGAAAGTGAGAGTATTTCTAATGATAGACCTATCTTTAGTTTGGGGCCTATTGGATACCCCAGTTTAATTTATTGCCATGAAAATGTATGTATTTGAAACGTTGACACCCCAAGGTATTGTATATGGAGTGCTTTGATGCCTTTGATGCAACCGTTTCAGCCAAAATAATTGGAGAAAGTGTATGGTGGTAATTTTTCAATTTTCATTTTTACACACACATTGCCTTTTGACTATAATTTAGGAGAGCTGGTTGTAAGTTATTACAAGAAAACACTCCAGGTTGTTTTCTGCAAGACCTCCTGAGTACGCCCATGCCCCCCTGCATAGGTTTGCCAGGATTTTGGGAAGGTTCAGTTACAATTGTATGACTTGTAATTTGAGTTGAAAGTGAGAGTATTTCTTCTGATAGGCCTATCTTTAGTTTGGGGCCTATTGTATACCCAGTTTTATTTATTGCCATGAAAGTGTATGTATTTGAAACGTTGACAGTAAGTCCTCTCATTGTGGATGGTGGTAAGAAGGTACACATCCTTCTTGTCTCTGTAGTTAACTGCCAACAGCTCCTCTTGGCGCAGAGCTGAGGTCTCCCCCCTTCATAGCCGGGTGCATGCAATTTGTCCTGGGAAACCTGCACGGTTCTTTCTAATTGTACCGCAAGCTACTGTATCAAAACAATACAGTAGCTTGAACAAAAGGACACTTGCATAGAAATTGTCTAGATACAAGTGGTATCCTTTATTCATCAGGGGTAATATCAGGTCCCAGACAATCTTGCTAGTGGTTCCCATATGTTCTGGGCAACCTGGAGGGTCAAGGTGGATATCCTTTCCCTCGTACACCCGGAAGGCCTGAGTATACCCAGACTCGCTCTCACAGAGCTTATACACCTTTACTCCATACCTGGATCGCTTGGAAGGAATATACTGCTTGAATCCCAGCCTTCCCCTATACTTCATCAGGGATTCATACACGCATATATTACTTCCAGGTGTATAAGCCTCTGCAAACCTGGCAGCAAAGTGGGTAACCAGGGGTCGGATTTTATACAGTCAGTCAAACTGGGGATA
Source organism: Bombina bombina (assembly GCF_027579735.1). Taxonomy (NCBI): domain Eukaryota; kingdom Metazoa; phylum Chordata; class Amphibia; order Anura; family Bombinatoridae; genus Bombina; species Bombina bombina. Next base: position 464,023,649 of record NC_069504.1, on the reverse strand, counting down.
ATCCCTAGGGGGACATAGGCTGTTGTCGCTGAAGTGCATGAAATGTAGAATAATTTCATACCTCTTCCTTGACATACACAGGGAGAAAATGGAGGTAGAGAAGATGGGGTTACTGGTTCAGTAGGAGCGGATGGAGGGTTTCTTTATTATGCCCATCAGCATAGTCAATGCCCAGAATTTTTTAAATTCTGGCACATCGATGGTGGCCCATTTCTGGTTTGCCAAATATGAGTCAGGCTTTGCAGCATGGAACTGATGGGCATATAAATTTGTTTGGGCAACAATATTCCCCAATACATCATTGCCCAGAAACATCTCCATAACCTGTTGGGGGCTAAATCTAGCCACATCCACATGGATGCCATGATTTTCTGTAAAGGGTGGGATTTCACCCTTCAGCAGCAATGGCAGCTGGAGCAACACGTTTCCTTCTGGCAGGGGGGCTAGCAGGGGGGCTAGCAGCCACAGTATCTAATGATGTATCTGAGCATATGTATCTGGTCAATATTGGAGTCTGAGTCCGGCATAGAGGCATCTGACTCTGACGCAAGGATGGCATATGCCTCCTCAGCACTATATGTTCTCTGTGACATGATTTATTGAATTTAGAAAAAAAATTACTAAAAGAAAATCAACACAAACTTTAAATTTAAATTAACGAAATGAACTAAATGGCTCTGAAAAGAGCTTTTGGGTCTCACAGAAAAACTACTAAAAAAAAAAAAATGAACCCCTAAAAAAATGCACAGAGCAAAAAAGTGCTGTTGTGACAAGCTAGGGGTTAATGGCTCTGAAAAGGGCCTTTGGGTCTCACATTTTTTTTTACAAAAATTAATTTAAACTAGCTAAATGGCTCTGAAAAGAGCCTTTGGGTCTCACAAAAAATGACAAAAAAAAATTAACCCCTAAAAAAATGCACAGAGCAAAAAAGTGCTTTTGTGCAAGAGCCAGTGATAGGGGTTAATGAAAATAACCTTTGGGTCTTACAATTTTGAAACTAAAATAACTAACTAGATCTCTCTCCTAAACACAGATCTCTCTCTCCCACAAAAATGCAAGTGAGGAGAGGGAGGGAGATCCACACTGGTCAGTGTCAATATTTACTAATATTGACTAGGGATGGGCGAATGTGTTTATATTCGAATTAGAATGTTAGAACGAATGTTATTGTAGAAATTCGATTCACATAATAGAATGTTGATAAGAACGAATATTCTTAAAAATTCGATTTTCGAATGTTATTTACAGTTTTCGAATGTCACATTCGAATTTGAATGTCACTTTCGAATTAGAATATTACATTTATAAAACACAATTGTAGACTAGAAACACTATTTCGAATTCGAATGTCACATTCGAATCGAATATCACATTCGAATCGAATATCACATTCGAATTTGAATATTACATTTATAAAACACAGTATTAGACTAGAAATACTATTTCGAATTCGAATGTCACATTCGAATCGAATATCACATTTGAATATTACATTTACAAAACACAGTATTAGACAAGAAATACTATTTCGAATTTGAATGTGGTATTCGAATTCGAATGTCACATTCAAATTTGAATATTACATTTAAAACACAATATTAGACTAGAAATACTATTTCAAATTCGAATGTGACATTCAAATGTAGCATTCGAATTTGAATATTACAATTATTAAACACAGTTGTAGACTAGAAGTACTATTTCAAAATTGAATGAATACATAGCTAAACATTCTATTATTCGAACGAATATTTTTGAATTTTATTGAAAAATTCGAAAACGAAAATTCGAAAATAGAATGTTAGAATGTTATATAAACATTCGAAATTCAATTCGAACGAACGAATGTATCAAAATTAATTTTAAATTTCGAATTTTTAGAAACATTCGCCCATCCCTAATATTGACATGATCAGACAAATGGGATTTTTTTATTATTATAAATGTAATTATAGGGGCAAGCTCATATTGGATGACCACAGCCTGCCCCTATGATGAGGCAGGCTAGGGACACCCCTAGAAGCCCCATGATGCACTGGGCAGCACCATCTTTGAAGCCACATGGGGGAGGGGGCTATATGGGGCTTATTAATTAAAAATGTGTATTTAAAAAAATACAAAGCACTCAGCACACTGTCAGAGCATCAGGCGCCTGCCCGATGGCTTCTGATACTCTGCTTGACTGCCGGGCTCCACGTGGAGCGAAACCGGAAGTGATCGCTCCATGGGAGAGATCAAAACAGAGCCCGGCAGTCAGGAACAGTATTGCAGGATGCCTTAACATCGAGGCATAGCTGCAATACTGTTTGAACTGCTGAAAGTGATCTCGATCGCTTCCAGAGTTCAGATTACCCGAAGACGTGTCAGGCGCGTCCTTGGTCCTTAACTGTATTTTTTGTAGGACGTGCCTGGCACATCCTTGGTCGCCAAGGGGTTAATAGATGTAAAGGTAAGAATATTTAATAGAACTTGGCATCTATTGTATGCAGAAATAGTAGTTGTTCACAATCTATTACAAAAATACCTTTACACTTTACAGAAAAGAACAAAAGTGTATGAAATTATATGTCCTGAAAGGACAGGGTCAGTGGCAGATCAATAATCGACTATAACAACTAAGAGATGCTAAAAATGTCAATAGCTGTTTTGTGACTTTTTCTTTATATTTAGTCAGTTTGACCCTGAAAAGCATTTATTTATCTTAAGACACATTTAGTAAGAGAAGGGTACTATTTTGTAGCTTTACAATCTGGAATTAGAATGGATTTTTTCGTGGTTTGTATCATTTGTTTACACAACATGCCTACCACTTTGAAGATGCAAAATATTTTTTTTGTGACATTTCTCCAGCTTATCATGTAACAAAATGCACAAATATTACAAAATGACATAAATAGTGTAAACTAGAACATCCATTAAACACTATCATAGAGTAATGTAAAATACTAGGGAGAAGGATTATCTCAAAGTGTATAGGTACATATGGAAAGATAAGCCAGTTATGTGGTACCTCCCTTTTTATTATAATTAGGCAGCTAATAAAGTTTTATCCCCACCCCAAGTGGTAAGCTAGGGTTTCTCATGGACCCCTATTAGTTTGACTGAAGGGAATGTGAAGGGGAAGAGGGATTTCCAAGGATGCATTTTCCTGTGCTTAACAAATAAGCAAGGTTATGGGGGGGGAGGAAGCTAGCGAATATGTACTATAGGAGCTCACATGACTATAAATATCGTAACTTAGGATACAATGTATAAAATAGGGGAAATATATTATTGGGTTGCAACGTAAATTAAGTGAGGCATATATGAACTAGTGGGTATGTTCTTCACCTAAGCTTAGAGGTGAGAAAACAAGTTATCAAAGCGTCAAGATCGGCAAATGTTGAAATTTGTGATGTAACATATAATCCCGTGCTTTCAATCCGACGCAGATCGATGCTTACGTCATTACAGATGTTCCGAATACACATTTGACTCTATTTGACACTTTTCCCAATTTATCAAATATTTAACAGGTACGCTCGTGGCTATTCCGACACAGCGTACCTAGTTTTCAATCCGCCACGCTTGAGGCCGCAGATGCCATAGAAATCACTGGGAGTCTGAAAGCACCGAAAGCTTATGTTCGATGCTGCACCCTAACATAAACCCCGAGTCTAAACACCCCTAATCTGCCACACCCGACATCGCCACCTAAATAAAATGTATTAACCGCTATCTCGCCGAGCCCCGACACCGCCGCCACTAAATAAACTTATTAACCCCTAAGCCTCTGGTCTCCCACATCACCACCACTAACTAAACCTATTAACCCCTAAACCGTCAGTCCCCCACTTTGCAAAAAACTAAATTAAGCTATTAACCCCTAAACCTAACAACCCCTTAATAAATAATAAATATTGGCTGTTCAAATCAACCAATAGGATGAGAGCTACTGAAATCCTATTGGCTGTTCAAATCAGCCAATAGAATTTCAGTAGCTCTCATCCTATTGGCTGATTTGAATTTAACATTCAAATCAGCCAATAGGAATGCAAGGGATGCCATCTTGAATCGCGTCCCTTGCATTGAAGCTTCAGTTTACGGCGGCGACTGTAAGAAGAGGAGCTCCGTGTCGTATGGCTTCAGGATGGTCCCCACTCCGCGCCACAGGGGTGAAGATAGAAGATGCCGCTTGGATGAAGACATCTCTGCTTGGATGGATAAAGACATTGCCGACTGGATGAAGACTTCTCCACCTGGATGTCAGGACTTCAGCAACTGTAAGTAGATCTTCGGGGGTTAGTGTAAGGATTTTTTAAGGGTTTTTTGGGTGGGATTTTAGTTTAGTTTAGGGTTTGGGCGATTCCTAAAAGAGCTGAATGCCCTTTTTAAGGGCAAGGCAAAAGAGCTAAATGCCCTTTTAAGGGCAATGCCCATACAAATGCCCTTTTCAGGGCAATGGTTTGCCTAGGTTATTTTAGATAGTTTTTTTAATTGGGGGGTTGGTTGAGTGGTGGGTTTTACTGTTGGGGGGGGTGTTTGTATTTTTTTACAGGTAATAGAGCTGATATCTTTGGGGCAATGCCCCACAAAAGGCCATTTTAAGGGCCATTGGTAGTTTATTGTAGGCTAGGGTTCTTTTTTTTGGGTGGGCTTTTTTAGTTTGATAGGGCTATTAGATTATGTGTAACATTTTTTATTTAGGATAATTTTGTTTGTTATTTTTTGTAATTTAGTGTTTGATATTTTTCGTAATTTAGTGTTTGTTATTTTTTGTAACTTAGTGTTCGTTTGTTTTTGTAATTTAGTTCTTTGTAATAATGTTTAATTGTATATTTCAATAATTTTAGGAATGTTAGATTTTTAATATGTCATTTAGTTTATTTAATTGGTAGTTTAATGTAATTTTAGTATAATAGTTAGAGTAGGTTAATTTATAGTTTAAAATTAGTTTTTTTTAATTATACAGGTAAGTTTTAATTTATATTAAGATAGGGATCTTGTAATTTTAATTTAAAGTTAAGGGGTTGTTAGGTTTAGGGGTTAATAGCTTAATTAATTTTTTTGCGATGTGGGGGACTGACGGTTTAGGGGTTAATAGGTTTAGTTAGTGGTGGTGATGTGGGAGTTCAGAGGTTTAGGGGTTAATACATTTATTTAGTGGAGGCGGTGTCGGGAAGCGGCGGAATAGGGGTTAATATTTTTATTAATGGCGGCGATGTCGGGAGTGGAAGATTTGGGGTTAATAACTTTATTATAGTGTTTGCGATGTGGAAGGGCCTCGGTTTAGGGGTTAATAGGTAGTTTATGGGTGTTTAGTGTACTTTGTAGCACTTTAGTTATGAGTTTAGTGACATGGTATAAATAAAGTTGGGAAAAACCCGAATAGACACGAGATTGATGACTGCTAGTTAACACCATTCCGATGCTCATCGCCCCGTACTTTGTGCATGTGTTTTTAACGGCTTTTCTCATAAATATGGAGACCGTATTCAGATTTGCAGCCGCAATGTTTGGCGATGTTAGGCGAGCGTATTGACGCCCACGAATGCAACACAGTTGACAATTTGATAAATATCTTCCATAGTCTCTTATCACTAGAGGGCACCTTAAATACACTTTTTTGGATATCGTTTAAACAGACACAAGGTAAGTTTTTAGCACCATAAAAACACATATATGACAAAAAAATAAGTGCACCTCTTGCTATTCTCAGTTTTACTCTCAAGGAAGGCTAGTGGTATAAACTCATATATGCTGAGTATACCACGCTGAGTTTGATCTTACTTAAACAGTTATCCTCCCCTGCTAGGACTAAGACTGGTCACTTGTGTTAATGGATACGCTCGTCCCCATAGTAAAAAACTATCTAATCTATATATATTCTCAAGAATAAGGGGCACCCTGAGTAGCGTAAATAGCTGTAAAATCTAACTTCTAGTATTAAAGCTAAGTTAGTACGAGCATCTACCCTCAGAAACATCGTTGAACATATTCACAGACTGGGATCACAAAGGTAGGAGCATATGTCTAACAACTAGTACCCGTTAGTTATAAAGGAGGTTAGGACATACATAGGGCAGTCCGCCCCTATACCATAGTCATGTTAGTCAATCTATTGACTAAAGTTTATCTTATCCTAAGTGGGGGAGTTGTATGCTGTTGTATATCTGGGGTTATGTAATCCTAGCTACTGTATAACCCATCTATGTGGCATCATGTCGTACAATATAACAAGAACAGTATTCCTCTTGTACCGCAAAATACATCAGAGCCTCAGTATTGGGATAGTTATAACATATTTGTGTAATGGGAAATCTGCGTTGAACAAGAATCATTTCCATTATCCTTCAGTAACAGTCAATGTATATTGTCTCATTGTATTGCACAGTCACAGTTGCCAACCTCAAAGTAGAACATTAAGCCATCATAAAGAGATGAACATCATTGACTATAACTATCTCTCTAGAGGTTACTACAATATAGATTATTCTCATCCTAGACTGATCAGCCTACATTTACAACATGTATAACATAGAGACAAGCAACTTTAAAGCTCTTAAAACAGATCCAATAGCATAGGACCCTAATGTTAAGTAAGCAGAAAATTCTATACAAGCATATCTAACAGAGCTTGTGCACCTCTAGAAATATCACATGCTGCTTTACTATATAGAGCAGACTGGATGGCTGATATATTATGCAAATATAGTGGACATAAGAGACCCATGTAATTACAGGATAATAAAGATGTAGACACAATTGGAGTTGGACAGGTAGGCTTTGAGATGGACACAGTTAGAGACGTCATCAGAAATGAAACTTGGACAAGTATACTGCACTTCAGGATTATAAAGTCTACTAAACACACGACTAAAAAAAAAACAGTAAACACAACTGTGTATATATAAGTGCAACCGATATACATGTAATATGAGTGTAGTTAGATATTTTCAGTTTAAACCTCTCCTGTACTCGACTAGGTAATTTATCTATACTTATGTGTCACAGTTAGGGGGCCTCTATGAATGTTCCTTATATAGAACCCTATATCACTGAGAAGGTTCAGTCCGATCACTTAAACGTGATTCTGTGGGAGGCCTATGTATTCTATGTTAGACCTTCTAATTTCTTTTATAGCCTAGTGTAAGGAACAATGGACTCTTCCTGACATTCAATCTATTAAAGTACCACACACTGACTGTTACCAGCAGTGGCCAGTTTGTAAAAAATAACAATATAAACAAAGAACAGGTATACATATGTTCTACATGCATAATTTTTCATAGGGTCCCAACTTACTCCGCATTTGTAACCGCTATCCTTAAAAATATATATACAAACATAGAGAGAGTCTGCCAGGTGCAAGTGCCTGGTTGTGCACATCTACCAACACAGAGCCAGTTATAACCTGCACATCTAACAGATACCAGTCAATAGGCCTCAGCACGGAATCCTTTAGCAGTCATTACAGAATGTCCACATGCCAAAACACTAAACTCACACAACTCAAACCCAAATGTAGCGTTCGGCAAGCTACACTCTGCTACTTCAAACGCTCTTTCCTCAGCCCACTCCGGTCCTCCGGCATTGACCATCTAGCCAATAATGAAGCCATGTGGCTAGAGTAATTAGTTTGTTGGGAATGGCTGTTCTTCCCTGTAGCTCATCCAGACTGATCATTGTGGTGTATTCTATCAGAGGCATTAGCTCTGGTAGTCTGTCTATCCATTTTCCAGGTCTAGACTTCCCGTCCAGAGACACATAGGACACAGACATCACCACCTCTCTAGTACTCTTCGCCCGACAGACCCGGTCCTCCACCCTCTCCACTAAGTACTCCAGAGGTTCCAGATTTGGGTTGTATATTGCCGCACTAGTAGATGGCGTATTGGCATTGAGGTCTCCCAGTCAGTACCAGGGCTGCACTCTCCGGGCCATATCTGTAGAGGTGGGAGTGCTGGTGAGCTAGATGTCATGTGAGAGTAGTCCGTATCGGACATAGCCGTTCTCAGCATCGCCACAATAGCTAGTTCAAATTTGTCGAAGCAAAGATTCAAGCGCTCAGCGAGTGTCGCCAATATGTGTTCTGTGGAAGGTGCCATAGTTGGAGAAGCAACCCATGTAACGGGAAATGCTGACTAGACTAAGATGCTTCTTTGAGGTCTAATTATTTAAGTAGAGCCCCGGTTTATTGCAATCTTCAATGGTAAAGCTTTTGTTTGTCTCTTATACATTCAGTTGACGGAAGGTATGTAGACTATCCTACAGGATCTCATTCCACTTTGTCTTTAAGGGCTGGGACCTCCAAATGGCACACCAGATATTTAGTAGCCTGTTCTCATGGCTTCTGATGTGTCTGTAGGGCTCCTGATATTGAAGACCGCTGAGTCGTTTCATAGGTGTCTTACGTCTCTCTGCCCCTAAACATGTCCCCAAATGAAAGGAAGTTACCAGCTTAATTAAGAGTTCATTAGGAACATGCTACGGAGCAGATCAATTGTGCGGCCATTTTCCATAGCGGCTAGGTCCTTTGCAAAATATTTTTTATTGTGAAACAAACTAGAAATAAGACAAGAAAAAAAAACCTTTAGTCTGTTTGTAGAGCCACCTTTTACAGCAATTACAGCTGCAAGTATCTTGGGTTACATCTCTATAAGCTTGGCACATCTAGCCACTGGGATTTTTGCACATTCTTCAAGGCTAAACTGCTCCAGCTCCTTCAAGTTGGATGGGTTCTGCTGGTGTAAAGCAGTCTTTAAGTCATACCACAGATTCTCAATTGGGTGAGGTCTGGGCTTTGACTAGGCCATTCCAAGACATTTAAATGTTTCCCCTTAAACCACTTGAGTGTTGCTTTAGCAGTATGCTTAGGGTCATTGTCCTGCTGGAAGGTGAACCTTACACCCAGTCTCAAATCTTTGGAAAACTGAAAAAGGTTTCCCTCAAGAATTTCCCTGTATTTAGCACCATCCATCATTGCTTCAATTCTGACTAGTTTCCCAGTCCCTGCCAATGAAAAACATCCCCACAGAATGATGCTACCACCACCATGCTTCACTGTGGGAATGGTGTTCTCGGGGTGATGATGAGAGGTGTTGGGTTTACGCCAGACATAGCATGCTCCTATCCCTGTCCACAATTATTTAGCTTAGCAAATAATAAAAAATAAAATAATAATAATTGTGCAATCTGTAAAGTGGGGCAGGTTGGACCAAGTGTAAAAAACTATATTTTCTGTTATTTAGGCAATATTTACATGTCATAATACAACTTATTTATGTAACTTAAAGATAGTTCATATCATTTTTAATAATTTTACATAAATAATTCCGTCATAAAGATAGTACAGTACTGTAAACAAAAAGGTAGCATTTGTAGAGCATTTGCATTTTAAAGCACAAACAAAACAAAAAAAACAAAGTCATAGAAGATTTTGACTTACAGGCAGGGAAAATTAGTAATTTTGATAATTTTATTAAAAAAAATATTAATTAAAAAGTTTGCATTTCAGAATAAATTGGGACTTTAGAATTCCTGATTTGGGAATTTGTACCTATATATATATTTATATGTTTAGGAGGTACATCTTTACAGTGGCCAATGGTTTGATTCTCTAAAGTTCTCTGGTCTGGCAATATTAAAATTAATTAATATTAGCATCAATGTACTTTATGTTAAGGGTGAAGTTATTTCTCTTCATGCCGGCACATTTTTGAGACTCAAGCGATAAGTACACTAAAGAAGAATGATTGCTGTGACGTACGTCATAGTCATAATTTCTCAATATTTAAACTCATAATTCCCCATACATTTTGATTATGGAATAAAAAAATTGAATGTAACTTCATATACTTGAATGTAACCCTAAATAAATAGTGCAGTAACAAATATGGGACTAGTAAGAAATTGTAGGAGACGAGAAGTAAGTAAATTGGGCGTTTTTACCACTCTAGCACTAAATACTAGCACTCAGTACTAACTACAGATAGATATAAAGTAAAACAATGATAAAAAGCTAAACTTAAATAAAGACTAAACTCTAGGAAGAACCCTAGCTCCATCCCTTTAGAAATATACAATTTTTTAAATATTCAATTGGTAAATGAATTACTGATTTCCATGAAACACAGCCCTTCTTCTAATTGCATTATAGAACATTATGAGGTTTAAACTGAAATATAGGAAAAACTACACTTCATTATATGGGCACAGTTAATTTATGAGGCTTCATTTTGCTCTTTGGTTGTGAAATGGTTATTTTTATCCATCAGCCTCTAACATTCTCAAAGCCTAAGTGAATGCACTGTATAAAACTCTGCTAAACACTTCTTAAAAAGCCAAAGTAAGTACAAATGATGACTTCATACTTCTCATAACATTTTTTAGAAAGGGGGATTCTAAACATTAAATCTGGCTTCTGGTAAATAAACATCAAATTGTTTAGAATAATAAAAGCTTATTTTTAAGCCCTGCAGAAATTTTCAGAACTGTACATCTTTAGTAGATCAAAAGATCTAGACTCCGTTTTAGAAGTTTATTTTTCTTACAATATATATATATATATATATATATATATATATATATATATATATAAATATGTATATATATATATACATATACATACATACACAAACTATATAAGAACAATTCATTCTCCTTTAAACTTTACATGCATATGTGGTATCAATAGTATTTGAAATTAAGACTGAATAAAAAAAATAAAAGAAACTTCCAGGCAATTAGCTTTTTTGCCAACCATTGAAAGGTGCATTCACGTAACCCAGTGACACGTTTCTGCCATTAGTTCACATTGGTCCTGGGAGAAACTGCCCCTTTAAAAGGTTTTCCACAAAACACTAATGGTAATACATGGCTTGAAAAACATACTGAATAGAGTACAGACCACTTCAAACCAATTAGGATCTTGAGAATTTTACCCACACAGCAAGAAGCATCTAACTTGTACTATTCATTGTGTTCTTGCCAGAAGGACAAAACAAGAGTGCCTCTCATAGACTGTAACTACTTTTACAGAATAAATGCATAATTATTGGCACTCAGCTAAATAGTGAAGACAATGAAGTCCATGGTTACCTGGTCACTATGACTATTTGCCCTCTTCCTTACAAAGCATCAGAAAAAAAAAGCCATCTGATGTTTCCTTTTTGCAAACATTGAGGTCTTAGGCAGGTATACTGCTACAGATTGTATTTTTCCATGTTGTCTTTATTAATTTAATGGAACATTAAAATCAAAATTCCATTTACCATAAATATTTAATTATGCATAAATATATATAAAAAAAAGAGAGAACAAAAAACACCTTTCACTTTCATTATTTACTTCTCCTTGTTTTCCAATAATTTATCTCTAAAAATGTAGTGTTTCCACTACTCCCCAGAGAGGCTGAATGCATTTTGTGGAACCCTGACATTGCTGAACAGTGATTGGTTGATATGTGGTATATATATATTTGCCCTTATTGGCTGCAGAAAAGGAAGTAAGATAAACAGCATTCCAGAGGCTTTTCAAGGAACCTGTGACTGGCCTGCAAAACTATGCATATTTTACTAACAAATTACTTTTATATTGTTCTAAGACATTTAATTTGCAAGCAGATTTTTAATTATGTGAATCATTTCTAATGCCAAAAATGTCCTTTTAATAATATATAGCCCAAGTGTCCTATAGATATCATATCCCTTATTTATATGCAATAATGATAATCCTTTATAGCAGAAAAGCTTTTGTGAAATAAGAGTATATCATTTTGCATCTATTTATCATCTAAACCAATTGTTTAATGATCAAAGAGCTATCTGACTAGAGCTTCTCTCTGTTCTACATTTGTCAGCATTAGCAAACCTGAAAATCTCAATGATGCACACTCGTTGCACATGCCCGTCCTAAGCTAATATGCACACACAATCACTCCATCAACGGAAAAATGGGTTGGGCAATATCACCAATTTTCAATTTACTTGAATTTTTCTTGTTTTCCATCCCTTAAGAGCATACTGAGGTATACAAAGAAGCATGCATGTGTCTTAAGTGCAAAAATATTAACGCTATTGAAAATTAAAACCACTCAAGTAAATCTAATAGTGCTTATAATTTTGCACTCAGATTAGTAAAAAGTTAACGCTTGTGCAAAAGCCTGAGGCACACTAACATCTAAAGGTCTGAGAGGGGGGCAGCACTAACTCTCTCTCCTCATCAACTTCTATGAGGCACACTACAAAGCCCTGAGCTGCCTTTTGCTCTAGCGTTAACCTAAAGGTGCACTAAGTGAAAACACGCTAAGCCGAAAGAGCAATAAAAAATACTTTAAATAGCATTTTTCTTCACACACATACACACACACACACATATATATATTTATATTGTCACTGATACTGGGCTGCAAGGGTTAAACCCCTATCCCCTAATATTTCACCCCCTCCTGTTTCTCAGAGGAAATGGGGATCCTGAGAGCAACCGCGATCTCCCAGACCTGTTGTTTTGTAATGTGGACTTTGTCAGAGAAGAGCTGATCTCTGACCGGGAAAACCCTTTTAGGCTGGCCTAGCTCCTGGAACTGCTGGCCGGCCGCACCGCAACAGATACCCGCCTAACCCCTCTCAGGCTAGCCAGGCTCCTGGAACTCCTGGTCGGCCGATTCACGCTGGACACCCGCTAAGTTTACCCCTGGTCGCTCCAGCGGCCCTTTGCCTCAAAACTCTGCTATTTGGAGGATTGGTAGCCCCTAGGGAGGACAAGAGGTGGGGTGATTGCCGGAAGGGAGCTCCTTTGGGAACCAGAGTTTTGGACACCCCTACCCCCCCCCCCCTATATTTACCGGGCTGTAACTCTGGCCCCCAGTAACAAATCACGCCATTTTTTTAACTTTTGCATTTGCGGACCGAGACCTTTCAAATGACACCATGGAACTGCCACCACTCCAACAGGATCACCCCAAAATTACCACCTCTGGGTCCTGGGGCTCTGTGGGAATGTGGCTGCTATGACAGGCGCCAGCCTGTCTGTAAGGGCGGGAATGGCAGGAGATTTGGGAGTGAGATAAGACCCTTTGGTTGTGTATAAAAGGAGTGTTTGTTTCCCAATAAAATCAGTTCTTGTTTCACCTGAATGCTAGTCTGTCTAGTTATTTGGGTGGGTTCCTGCTATAATCACTTTCTCTGCTACATAGCGACCTGTTGTCAGGGATAGGAAGGACCCTCTGGCAGAGCTACCCAGTCGGGGTAGCCGGAGTCTGTCACAGGTTGGGATCCTGAATACTGGTGCTGTCTGGTATCAGGATGGGCTACTGGCTGTAGTCACTTGGCGGCTACACAGCTGTAGTCGGCAGGGAGGAAGCAGGACCCTTTTGGCGGAGATACCCAGTCAGGGTAGCCGGGGTATACATCACATATACTGTATATATATATATATAAAAAAACAAGGAAAAAAACACCGCAAAAAAATATGCAGGTAAAAGCAGACTTTATTGTAAGTCTTAGACAGACATACAGGGTACATTCAAGCTCAGGAGGGAGCTAGAAACAAACTAGACGTCCGACGCGTTTCCTGCCCGTAGGCACTTCATCAGGGACTGAACATAGTGATTCCAATGTATCTTAAAAAGGCACTTCCTACTGCGGCAGACTAGTAACACCTGTTGATAATTCTTTAAAGGTGTACTTACTCCTCAGTGTTATAACCACAAAAGATTTACATTATGTATACTTTTATCACATTAACATAAGCTTAACTGTACAGAGACATTTAAGTTTACAATGTATATAAATCTTGTATCAAACAGAGCTTAATGTGAAGAGTATATATTGCATACATAAAAAAGTAGTTGTTATTCCTCCGGAAATGGAAATAGTGCCCTTTATAATCATCATTTAAGAAATTAAAACATTAAAAAAGAAAGTTTCTAGAAACTCTGGATCCCAGTTAGATAAAAAATAACACATTATTAAATATGTATGTTGTTACGCTTTAAGAGAGAAAGATCGACAATATAGCGAACCAAAAGTAACAACATAAATGCCATTAGCAATAATTCCTTATCCATCACTAAATCTAATCATATCATGAAAAAATGCAATTAATAGCTACATTATAATAGCACCTTCATTCAACTAGATAAAAACTGGCTGCTATCAATGAGTTAAAAAAATATTATTTCAAAAGTGGCGCTTCAATAGCTTTAAGTATTAAAAAACAATGGTCTTAACTAATACGGTCAAATTACCAGTACCTTCAAATAATATATAGGACCCAGAAAAAGGTGGTAATATTATATTGAACAAGTTGCTTATATCAGCTAAACCCCCAAAAAAGAATTCAACAAAAAATGTTTTTTAAACTATTATTTAATAATATATAAACATTAATAATAAATAATTGTAGATTCAATTAATCGAAACATCTTCTAAAGTTTAGTTGATCAACTTAAAAAACAAATCAAATTAAAAATCTATGTAAAAAATTGGTGTATACAAACATAAGTAAAGCAATGAGAGAGAGCCCAGAAAAAAAGTCTGTAGAGATAAAAAATTGTTCCTTTTTAAGACTGGATCTCTTAATCCAAAAACACTTTATGTTCTTTAGTGCAAATAGGAATAGGATATAGGTAAACGAAACGATTTTTTAGATTGGATATCCTAATCCAATAGGTGAGACCTTTTTTTCTTAAGTCAGATAGAAATAAGATAAAAATAAACGTTTATATACAGACACTTATTATGTGCCTGTGATTAGAAAGCTGTGTAATTTACCCCTGCGTACACTGAAGTACTAAGAGCAGGATTTGTGGAAAAAAATTACCGGTTTATTACAGGTGACTTGCGCAAGTCTGAAGATAACCGGAACCGACTACCATCTGCAGTTTGGAGAGCCGCTACTCAGAGGCACCCCTGATCTTGGAGAGAAAACGCCGGAGGGTGAGATCACCTGCATAGCAGGTCACATACATTTCCACCCTAAGCATTTGAAATCTGCCATTATAGATCTGTGCCAGTGAACTATGCTCGAAATTTACACATAGCGGAACCGAAGAAGTTTAAAATAGCGGCTGGCCACCACTGTTTATACTTTATCACCGCAATACATTTCTAACAAAATTCTGTGCCAAAAAAGACATTTCATCTATATTTCTAATCACAGGCACATAATAAGTGTCTGTATATAAACGTTTATTTTTATCTTATTTCTATCTGATTTAAGAAAAAAAGGTCTCACCTATTGGATTAGGATATCCAATCTAAAAAATCGTTTCGTTTACCTATATCCTATTCCTATTTGCACTTAAGAACATAAAGTTTTTTTGGATTAAGAGATCCAGTCTTAAGAAGGAACAATTTTTTATCTCTACAGACTTTTTTTCTGGGCTCTCTCTCATTGCTTTACTTATGTTTTTATACACCAATTTTTTACATAGATTTTTTATTTGATTTGTTTTATAAGTTGATCAACTAAACTTTAGAAGATGTTTTGATTAATTGAATCTATAATTATTTATTATTAATGTTTATATATTATTAAATAATAGTTTAAAAATTTTTTTTTTTGTTGAATTCTTTTTTGGTGGTTTAGCTGATATAAGCAACTTGTTCAATATAATATTACTGGGTCCTATATATTATTTGAAGGTACTGGTAATTTGACCATATTAGTTAAGGCCATAGTTTTTTAATACTTAAAGCTATTGAAGTGCCACTTTTGAAATATTTACTATTTGCTATACTGTCTATAACCAGGAGGAGGTTATAATAAAGGAGGCCTAAGTATTTTAAGTCCCGCTCTAAAAACTTATCTTTAAACCAATTAAAAAATTATTATGTTCATTATCATTTTCATTGTCATCATCCATATTTCATTCATTATTCCTGTTTGTTGGTATTGTTAAAGTATATTTTCTTATTCTGTTTCATTCCATTATATTTATAACCTCATATTACAAAGATTTCATAAATAAAATAATAATAAAAAAAAGGTGAATACATAAATAACGTGTATATTTGACTAAGTGCAAGGTCATATATCCCAAGTCAAACTCAATCGGCTCAAGTATATGAACGTTAGTATACAAGTACAATACATAGGGATATGAGGCAATTGTCTCATGTGATGTGTTGAAAATAATATTGTGCATAAATGTAAATATATCTAAAGTGAACAAATTGATTGTAAACTAATATAAATAATGTGAAAAATAAAACTGAATCTCTGTGAATGTGAATATTAGAGATCTAGTCCCATGCATAATGTGTATTAACTCAGGTTATTAAGGCTCTTCTGCATATAATGAACAAACATCTATAAATCCATATTGGACTAGCAACAAAGAATTAAAAGAATGAGAAAAAAAGAAGAAAGGAGTTATTTCTCCTGTAGGACCTATCCAGTATACAGAAAATCTCAAATCCATAGAAGTTTTTTATGAAAACTATATTGTGTTCATATATTTATATTCATATTTATCCTCGGTGATTTACCTTGTTAGTCTAGTAGTAGATCCAGGTAACCCTTATTCCATATTAGTGGCCACCTTTTCATCTAGTCTACAAAATATCTCAAATCAGTAATTTTATTAATTCCTCTGGGGCCACCAGTAGAAAGAGTAAAGATCCAAAAAGCCTCTTTCCTATTGAGGATTGCTTCTCTATCTCCCCCTTTGATACTATTCTGTACTGTGTCTATACCTTGAAACCCAAACATCGTAACCAGGTTACTATCATTGATAGGCAAGTTCAGAGAAACAAAGTGAGAAGCAAAATGTTTTGCAACCGGGGTTTTGGGGGAATCATTTTTAATAGAGAGTAGATGCTCTCTAATTCGGTCTTTCAGCAATCTAGTTGTTCTACCTACATATTGTTGATGGCATATGTTACATGTAATAAGGTAGACCACAAAGTTTGAATTACATGTTAGTCTAAATCTAATATCAAAAACTTTTCTCGATGTAGTAGATCTAAATTGTGTGCCTGAAATGACATGGTTACAACTTTTGCATGGATTTCTCCTGCATCTGTAAAAGCCTATTGTTGGTTCAAGCCAAGAGCTTGTATCCCTTCTAGAAAAATCTCTAGATAGTTGATTACCTATGGTTCTAGCTTTTTTACTTACATACCTGATCCCTTGTTCTGTCAATGTTTGATGTAGTAGTGTATCTCTTTCTAGAACTGGCATGTATTTGCGTATAATATTACTAATGAGGTTAAATTGCTTGCTGTAATGTGTAACAAATGTAACTGGTGATTCACATGTAGTAGTTTTTTTGGGGGTATCCTTTAAGAGATCCCTCCTATTCATTTTCTCAACTTCATTATTTACATTTTGAAGAGATGTATAATCATACCCTCTAATTAGAAGGCGTTTAGAGAGAGAGTTAGCTTGCTCTTTATATATATATCCAAGTTACTACAGTTGCGCCTCAATCGCATATATTGTCCCTTAGGTATGGCCTTTTTCAAGTGAACCGGATGATGTAAGTCTGCTCTTAATATGGTGTTCCCTGAAGTAGACTTCCTAAAAGTAGACTTCCTAAACGTAGCTGTGCTAATATTAATATTATAATATTAATATTATTACATCAGGTATGTAAGTAAAAAAGCTAGAACCATAGGTAATCAACTATCTAGAGATTTTTCTAGAAGGGATACAAGCTCTTGGCTTGAACCAACAATAGGCTTTTACAGATGCAGGAGAAATCCATGCAAAAGTTGTAACCATGTCAATTCAGTCACACAATTTAGATCTACTACATCGAGCAAAGTTTTTGATATTAGATGTAGACTAACATGTAATTCAAACTTTGTGGGCTACCTTATTACATGTAACATATGCCATCAACAATATGTAAGTAGAACAACTAGATTGCTGAAAGACCGAATTAGAGAGCATCTACTCTCTATTAAAAATGATCCCCCCAAAACCCCGGTTGCAAAACATTTTGCTTCTCACTTTGTTTCTCTCAACTTGCCTATCAATGATAGTAACCTGGTTACGATGTTTGGGTTTCAAGTTATAGACACAGTACAGAATAGTATCAAAGGGGGAGATAGAGAAGTGATCCTCAATAGGAAAGAGGCTTTTTGGATCTTTACTCTTTCTACTGGTGTCCCCAGAGGAATGAATAAAATTACTGATTTGAGATATTTTGTAGACTAGATAAAAAGGTGGCCACTAATATGGAATAAGGGTTACCTGGATCTACTACTAGACTAGCAAGGTAAATCACTGAGGATAAATATGAATATAAATATATGAACACAATATAAGTTTCATAAAAAACCTCTATGGATTTGAGATTTTCTGTATACTGGATAGGTCCTACAGGAGAAATAACTCCTTTCTTCTTTTTTTTCTTTTCTCATTCTTTTATTTCTTTGTTGCTAGTCCAATATGGATTTATAGATGTTTGTTCATTATATGCAGAAGAGCCTTAATAACCTGAGTTAATACATATTATGCATGGGACTAGATCTCTAATATTCACATTCACAGAGATTCAGTTTTATTTTTCACAGTATTTATATTAGTTTACAATCAATTCGTTCACTTTAGATATATTTACATTTATGTACAATATTATTTTCAACACATCACATGAGACAATTGCCTCATATCCCTATGCATTGTACTTGTATACTAACGTTCACATACTTGAGCCGATTGAGTTTGACTTGGGATATATGACCTTGCACTTAGTCACATATACACGTTATTTATGTATTCACCTTTTTTTTTATTATTATTTTATTTATGAAATCTTTGTAATATGAGGTTATAAATTTAATGGAATGAAACAGAATAAGAAAATATACTTTAACAATACCAACAAACAGGAATAATGAATTAAATATGGATGATGACAATGAAAATGATAATGAACATAATAATATTTTTTTAACTCATTGATAGCAGTCAGTTTTTATCTAGTTGAATGAAGGTGCTATTATAATGTAGCTATTAATTGCATTTTTTCATGATATGATTAGATTTAGTGATGGATAAGGAATTATTGCTAATGGCATTTATGTTGTTACTTTTGGTTCGCTATATTGTCGATCTTTCTCTCTTAAAGCGTAACAACATACATAATTAATAATGTGTTATTTTTTTATCTAACTGGGATCCAGAGTTTCTAGAAACTTTCTTTTTTAATGTTTTAATGTCTTAAATGATGTTTATAAAGGGCACTATTTCCATTTTGGGAGGAATAACAACTACTTTTTTATGTATGCAATATATACTCTTCACATTAAGCTCTGTTTGATACAAGATTTATATACATTGTAAACTTAAATGTCTCTGTACAGTTAAGCTTATGTTAATGTGATAAAAGTATACATAATGTAAATCTTTTGTGGTTATAACACTGAGGAGTAAGTACACCTTTAAAGAATTATTAACAGGTGTTACCTGTCTTCCGCAGTAGGAAGTGCCTTTTTAAGATACATTGGAATCGCTATGTTCAGTCCCTGACGAAGTGCCTACGGGCAGGAAACGCGTTGGACGTCTAGTTTGTTTCAAGCTCCCTCCTGAGCTTGAATGTATGTCAGTCTAAGACTTACAATAAAGTCTGCTTTTACCTGCATAATTTTTGGCGGTGGTTTTGTCCTTGCAACAGGTATAATCTTCAGCGTTGTTCATTTGATCTTCTTTTCTGGGAGCCGGGGGAGTGTCTCCTCACCTGACGCAAGGTGTCTCAAAGTCAGCCTGTAAAGCGGTGTCGTTATAACAAAGTAACTTTACATTGTAATAGAGCTAAAATTCAGGCACATTATGCCAGTAGCTAATACTCCTTTTTCACCGTAAAGACTGACAACAGACTAGCATTATTAAATACTTGTTGCATAAGTTACATTTACAAACAGTTCGGGAGGATAAAGCATAACCGAACAGGTGTACAATTACAGATCTACGTCAGCAGCGAGTTATACCCACATTTTCATGTATGAGCTGCAACATTTGTTGTGTGTATATATATATATATATATATATATATACACACATATTGCCAAACACTCAGTCCCTTATCTTCATAGTTCGGCCCGGGTGCTTTCCTTAATATCTTCAATACAATCAGATCAATCACAAAATCACAGAAGAGTACTCACAGGTCTTTAAAATCCTTCCCTTTATTATTTTCACAAAGTATAAAATCCAAGTGTCAAATATATATGTGTGTGTGTATGTATATGTATGCACATGCATATGTATACATACACATATATTATATATACATACACGCATACAAATATACACACACATATATATATATATATATAATAAAACTTGGAAATGAAGGGCACTCTCAGGACATTTTAGAGAACCACAATAGACTTTTTATTCAAAATCTCAACAGGTCATCAAAGACAGAGTCGACGTTTCAGCTCAAAATAAATCTTCCTTCGGCAAGAAGTCGTACTCCTGTTTGGGAGTACGGCTTCTTGCCGAAGGAAGATTTATTTTGTCTTGAAGAAGGCTCTAAAGTGAGCCGAAATGTCGACTCTGTCTTTGATGACCTGTTGAGATTTTGTATAAAAAGTCTATTGTGGTTCTCTAAAATGTCCTGAGAGTGTCCTTCATTTCCAAGTTTTATTCTATATGAACTTTGAGGATTGCACCCAGGTGGCTGATACAGTGCCAAGGTTGGAGTGCTGGGACACCTGCTACATATATATATATATATACAGTATCCCACAAAAGTGAGTACACCCCTCACATTTTTGTAAATATTTTATTATATCTTTTTATGTGACAACATTGAAGAAATTACACTTTGCTACAATGTAAAGTAGTGAGTGAACAGCCTGTATAACAGTGAATATTTGCTGTCCCTTCAAAATAACTCAACACACAGACATTAATGTCTAAACCATTGGCAACAAAAGTGAGTACACCCCTAAGTGGAAATGTCAAAATTGGGCCTATTTAGCCATTTTCCCTCCCCAGTGCCATGTGACTCGTTAGTGTTGCAAAGTCTCAGGTGTGAATGGGGAGCAGGTGTGTTAAATTTGGTGTTATCGCTCTCACACTCTCTCATACTGGACACTGGAAGTTCAACATGGCACCTCATGGCAAAGAACTCTCTGAGCAACTAAAAAAAAGAATTGTTGCTCTATATAAAGATGGCCTAGGCTATAAGAAGATTGCCAAGACCCTGAAACTGAGCTTCAGCACAGTGGGCAAGACCATACAGTGGTTTCACAGGACAGGTTCCACTCAGAACAAGCCTTGTCATGGTTGATCAAAGAAGTTGAGTGCACGTGCTCAGCGTCATATACAGAGGTTGTCTTTGGGAAATAGACGTATGAGTGCTGCCAGCATTGCTGCAGAGCTTGAAGGAGTGGGGGGTCAGCCTGTCAGTCCTCAGACCATACGCCGCACACTGTATCAAATTGGTCTGCATGGCTTTCGTCCCAGAAGGAAGCCTCTTCTAAAGATGATGCACAAGAAAGCCCGCAAACAGTTTGCTGAAGACAAGCAGACTGTGGTCCGATAAGACCAAGATAAACTTATTTGGTTCAGATGGTGTCAAGCCTGTGTGGTGGCAACCAGGTAAGGAGTACAAAGACAAGTGTGTCTTGCCTACAGTCAAGCATGGTGGTGGGAGTGTCATGGTCTGGGCCTGCATGAGTGCTGCCAGCACTGGGGAGCTACAGTTCATTGAGGGAACCATGAATGCCAACATGTACTGTGACACACTGAAGCAGAGCATGATCCTCTCCCTTCAGAGACTGGGCCACAGGGCAGTATTCCAACATGATAACGACCCCAAACACACCTCCAAGACAACCACTGCCTTGCTAAAGAAGCTGAGGTTAAAAGTGATGGACTGGCCTATTGAGCATCTGTGGGGCATCCTCAAATGGAAGGTGGGGGAGTGCAAGATCTCTAACATCCACCAGCTCCATGATGTCGTCATGGAGGAGTGGAAGAGGGGTTTACTCAATTTTGTGGGATACTGTGTGTGTGTATATATATATATATATATATATATATATATATATATTATACATACAAAGAGAGAAGCGCACTACCAGGATTGTAAGTTCCCACGGTAACTGGGCTCCCAATTCCCCCTGTATTTGTTTGTTAAAGGAACAGTTCACCCAAATAATGTTTTATTTTTAATTGAAAGTACTTGATTATTAACATATGACAGACTGAAACAATAAATACAAATGTTTACCTTCAAAATTATTATTTTTTTTACTACGATGAATTTCAACAGGCTTGTCTATACCCTTGCTTGCCATATTAATACGTACGTTTAGCCCTAAATTGCATCACTGTTGTGACCCGCCCTCAATATGATGTCTCCCAGAAGTGTGAACACATACGAGCACTGCATAAAAGCGCTTCCATGTTCTTCATTGCATATTTATTTTGCTAGTGCCCGTTGAGCGGTCTCAGAAGGCAGCACTTCTGTATCATCTTTATACTGAAGGTAAGTAGATCCTTATATGATCCCTGTTAGCACCATGGATTGAAACTAGTCTGTCAGCAGTGCGGGTACAATTGTATATTAGGAATTACGGGTAGAAGTCTACTGTCAATTGCGGCTAAAAATATATAGTACATTACGGGGACAAGTGATCATTGGTTTGTAATGTCAGTTGCGGATAAAAATATATAGTACATTACGGGGACAAGTGATCACTGGTTTGTAATGTCAGTTGCGGAAAAAAATATATAGTACATTACGTGGACAAGTGATCATTGGTTTGTACTGTACTGTCAGCTGCGGCTAAAAATATATAGTACATTACGGGGACAAGTGATCATTGGTTGTACTGTCACTTGCGGCTAAAAATATATAGTACATTACGGGGACAAATGATCATTGGTTGTACTGTCAATTGCAACTCAAAGTGTATAGTACATTATGGGAATTACGGTCATCAGTGTATTTTGAAATTCATACACAGCTTGCAGGTTATCTCCCATAGCCCTCACGTAACGCTTCTTAGTACAAAGCTTGCAAGATGTTGCTTATACTTGTAGTACTTTTTATTGTTGATACTTAGGCTAGCAGTGACTATATGTACCATATATTTTTAGCCGCAACTGACAATACAGTACAACCAATTATCACTTGTCCCCGTAATGTACTATATATTTTTAGCCGCAATTGACAATACAAACCAATGAACACTTGTCACCGTAATGTACCATATATTTTTAGCCGCAATTGAAAGTAGACTTCTACCCGTAATTCCTAATTCAATTGTACCTGCACTGCTAACAGTTGGAAATGCACTTGGATTCCTTTGAAGCGTGCCCCCGTCACACGCGCGCTCTTCCTTGATGTAGAGAGCGCGCTTCTCTGCTAGTTAGCATGCAATTCAATAAAGCTATTTGATAGGCCAAGGGGCAGGGTTACACATTTTGGAAGCACAACCCTTTTATCAGGGTGTTCCGGGGTTGCCTAGCAGTAAGGCTAAGAAGCAAACTAAAAAGTTAAAAATGCGGCATATTGAACTAAATAAAAAAAAACAGTGTTCTCCTTTCCTTTTAATCATACTGTGATAATCATGCTAAATAACACCATTTAGATTGAGTGAACTGGTCCTTTAAATTTTGTCTGGTGTCTCATATTGTACTGTCCTTTTATCTGTGTGGACAGTGCTGCGGAATCTGTTGGTGCTTTATAAATAAATAATAATAATAATATATATATATATGAAAAAAGGACGAAGCAACTAATCGTGTTGCGAAATGCGTAAGGCTCCGCCCCGCCACACGTACGGCCCGATACTCGACTGACACCAGGAGTAAACGGTACATTGTATCACACAGAGCTGTGTGATCGTGACCTAGTGCTACCAGGTGTAGAGTGGGACTAGACTTTTATAAACTACAAGCAGCTCAATAACGGAGGGAGTGTTAAGTATAAACATCCTATACTGACCCTACCCGTTCGTGCTGCATTTTTTACCATAGCCATACAAATCGTCTTTTTATCATTCACTATTTATATGTGTCGACATGTTATTGTATATATAAATAAACTTGGTATTTCCTACTATACCTCATGTACTACGGTTTATGCCTGCCCCTGTACACCCCACATACACCCTGTCACTCATAGTCGATTAAGTTTCACATCTACAGTCTGGAGATACAGAGACTATACTGTGATAATCCAGGAGCTGAAGGATCAAAGTGGGAAGCGGGAAAAGGGGAGAGCAGAAGGAGACATCGATTATACCAACTATAACAAGTGTCTTATCTATACCTCATATTGGATGAGGTCAAATCACGTGAGTGGTTAAATTTTATTTTGTTCTGTCCATATTACTAGTGCAAACAGACTTCACTAGGGGTGCCTTTCTTGTGCGCTTCTCTACTCTTTATTGTTTCATATATATATATATATATATATATATATATATATATATATATAGTATATATATATATATATATATATATATATATATATATATATACACACACACACGCATACACAGTGCATACCTTTTGAGCCCTTCCCATTCAAACACCTTATCATTTACCATATCAACTTAAAACATGTTTTATACATTTATTTTAATTGTAAACCGTGAGTACCTGTTGTGGATTAAAATATATATACAGTATATTTATATAAATATATATATAGTTACTTACATATTAAGTACTCGCTGGACTCCAGTCACCAGACAAACCCGAATAAAATGACAAACACGCATTTAAACATGTAGAAAAATACCACTCCCCTACGCTGTGCCAATACGAGCACATTGTATGCAAAATACCATGTGTATACACCTAATATCTTCATAACTCCACCTATCTGACTAAACCACCCCATCAGCTGTCTTTCAGGAGGTGAGAGTACACACATGTGGAGGATTATATATACATATATATATATATATATATATATATATATATATATATATATATAGTCCATGTAGAAAGCAAGGTAACAGCACCACAGTACAAAATCTTCTTTTAAAGGTGAAAAATCTTTATTTGAGGTATAGCAACCAATAAAAAGCGACGTTTCGGACCTACATAGTCCTTAATCATGCATAAGTTAAAAACAAACAGACAGACTTTAAAAAGGGTATCTGGACCAATCAGGCTTCAATTCTCAATATTAATTGGTTTAACCCATACCTGTCCAGGTTTGTTAATTTCAACAACACAGTGGCCTCTAGTGGTACCAGAATATATTCCATCATTTAAAACCATTATAAAAATAAATACAAATCATAATCTCTATTCAGACCATATGGATGTAGTGTGTTCAAACGTTTAATCCACCATACTTCTTTCTGTTTTAGTTTTAGTTCCCTATTACCCCCTCTTCTATGATGGGGGATATGGTCAACTACTTGAAAGCGAAGCTGGCTTACTGTATGACCCATATTTGTAAAATGTGCGGATACTGGAAGTGACATATCTTTTGATTTAATGGATGCTTTGTGTTGACTAAACCTATCCCTGGCGGCTTGGGTGGTCTCGCCAATGTAACAAAGGCCACATGGGCATTTAAGTAAGTAGATTGCATAATTAGTTTGGCATGTATATAACCCATTAATTGTATATTGCTTTCTTTTGTCATTTTGTGCTAAATATTTCCCCTTTATAACTGAATTGCATTGAGCACAGTGTAAACAGGGGTAACAACCTTTATTAGGGGTAGTTAGATAATTTACATCAGACGTTTTAGTTGTACCTACATCAGCTTTTACTATGTGATCCCTAAGGTTTTTTACCCTTCTATATGATGGCATAGGGGGAAGTTTAAATGATTCTATCTCTGGATTATATTTTGACAAGAGATGCCAGTACTTTCTTACTATTCTAAAGATGTCATTACTCTTATCACTGTATTCCATTGAAAGCACCAATCTATCTGTTCCTTTCTCTGTTTGTTTTTTATCATATATTCTATCCAAATCCTGAATATTTTTAACAATGTTTTCTTTTGGATACCCTCTTTGGATAAATTTATTGCCCATAGATTCCAATCTTTCTGTCAATATTTTCTGATCTCTAACTATTCTTTTAGTACGCAAAAGTTGACTCCTGGATATAGATTTAAAAACAGTGTCAGGATGAAAACTTTCGTATCGCAATAGAGTATTTCTATCTGTAGGTTTTACATATAGATCTGTACTTAGTGTATTTCCATGTCGATATACAGTTGTATCCAAAAAATTAATCTTTTGGATAGAATAAGTAAGGGTAAATCTTAGGCCTGTCATAGAGGCGTTAATATCCTCAACAAACTGTATCAAGGACTCCAATGAGCCCCCCCATATGCCAAAAATATCATCTATATATCTTTGCCACAGCTTACAATGGCTGATGAATGGCTGATTAGTATAGACAAATTTGTTCTCAAAGCAACTCATGAATAAATTGGCATATGAGGGGGCTACATTGGAGCCCATGGCTGTTCCCCGCTTTTGCATGTAATAAGTATCTTGAAAGAGAAAATAATTGCAATATAAAACAAGTCTCAACATATCATCAAAAAAATCAATCTGAGATAGATTATATAAACCACTGTCACTCAAAAAGCTTTTCACGGTCAGTAGACCTGCCTCAATGGGAATAGAGGTATATAAATTTACCACATCCAGTGAAAAAATTAACCAAGTATCCTCTATTTCAATCCCCATAAGTTTTGTAAGAAAATCATTTGTATCCTTAATAAAGGATTTTTGCTGTTTGACAAATGGAAAAAGGACTTTGTCCAAAAAGATAGAGATATTAGAAAAGATAGAATCGGTACAGGCCACAATAGGGCGTCCTGGTGGGTGTAATAAGTTTTTATGGACTTTTGGTAATGTATAAAAAATTGGTGTTATAGGGTATTTATTATACAAAAAATTATAAACCTGTTTTGAGATAATGTTGTGGGTCAAAGCTCTATCCAATATGCCCTTAAGCTCTTCTTTGTATTTCTTTAAGAGGATCATGATCCAATATTTCATAAACCCCTCCATCTGACAGCTGTTGTAATATCTCCTGCCTATAATAGTCAGTGTCTAACACTATTATTGCTCCGCACTGCCGGAAATTAACTCCTTAGAGTGTGGCATAATAGATAGTACACTGTCTGAGTTTACATCTGTGATATCCAATGCTAGTCCACAGGCAAATGTTGAAACTAACCTGGTTATTAATATCTCTAAATATAAGCTTACAGATAATGAACATAGCTTATTAATGAAGGGCTTGTCATATTGTCCAGTGAAAGATTGTGATGAGTTTGAAATTGACGAAGATTTATACAAATTTTTTAGGCTGTTAAGGTTGAAATCAATGTATGGTGGTAAAAATATAGTCAATGTAAGTTCAACTAATGTAATAAATGAAGATGATATGCAAAGCGAATGTTTGAATTTAAAAAAGTTAAATTTGCACAAAAAATCTTCATATGTACCTCCAACAAGTAACTCAGGTGTAGAAACATTTGTTAAATTTGTTCAACAAGATGTTGCTAATCTAATGAAAAAAACTAGATTAAATCCTTACACAAAACAACATAACCTCACAAAAGGGGAATGGGAGGCTATATCTACTTTGAAAAATAACAAAAATATCACCATAAAAAATGCCGATAAGGGCGGAGCAATAATAGTGTTAGACACTGACTATTATGTGCAGGAGATATTACAACAGCTGTCAGATGGAGGGGTTTATGAAATATTGGATCATGATCCTCTTAAAGAAATACAAAGAGAGCTTAAGGGCATATTGGATAGACATTTTTATAGAGGATTTTAAAAATAATAAATTTGGTATAGATTTAACCTATGAAAAAAGTAAAACAAAAAAAAATTTTTTGGATATAGATGTAATAATCGCTAACAATAAGATCACCACTAAAACACATTTTAAAGAAGTGGATTCAAATAATTTTATTCACAATAACAGTTGCCACTATAAAAAGTGGCTTGAAAATATACCTAAAAATCAATTCTTGAGAATTAGAAAAAACTGTAGTGAATTAGAGGATTTTTCCCAACAATCCACAATTCTAGAAGAGAAATTTAAAAAGAGAGGCTATAATTCAAACCTAATTAAAACAGCCAAATTAAAAGCGCAAGAAAAAACACAAAATGAACTTTTAATAGGTAAACACCCTAAAAAAACTATAGAGGGTCTACTAGATATACCTTTTATAACTGATTTTAATATTGACCATAATAAATTAAGAGGTGTCCTGAATAAACATTGGCATTTGTTGCAAAGAGACCCTTTTTTAGGAGAATCCCTTACTGATAAACCAAGAGTCATTTTTAAAAAAAGCGAGAAATTTGAAATCAATTTTAGCACCTAGCACTTTCAAACCAAGAAAAACAAAAAGTATGGATATTGATTTAAAAGGGGACAAATTAGAAGGTTATTTCCCTTGCATATCATGTAAAGCCTGTAAATTTAGTTGTAAAAAGACCAGTGTAACATCTACAGTGACACAAAAAGAATATAAAATTAAAGATTTAATTAGGTGCTGTGATAAGAATGTAGTCTACCTGATAGAATGTCCGTGCAAAATGCAATATTTAGGGGAGACCTCTTGCATGTTGAGAGACAGAATTAGGGAACACCTTCTCAATATTGAAAATGGAGTAGAAGGTCACCTACTCTCCAAACATTTTAAAGAAGTCCATAATGAAAATCCCAAGGGACTAAAATATTGGGGTCTAAGAAAAGTCACACAAGATTGGAGAGGTGGAGATCTTAATAAGAAACTTTTAAAAACTGAAGTTGAGCTAATTTTTAAATTTAAAACTCTTACACCCTTAGGGTTAAATGCTGAATTGGACCTCAACCCTTTTATTTAGTTTATAATAAAATAATAAAATTTCATCTGATTTTATCTAATAAATAACATTGAATTTTATATATTATTATCAGTTTTTTACACTAAGATGTATTTTAGAATTTATATAACTACTTGTTTTCTCATCCCTATATCTTTTAACATTTTTAATATTTTTAATATTTTTAATATTTTTAATGTTTTAAATGTTTTAAATATTTTAAATGTTGATTATAGACTAAATCTGTTTTAAATGTCGAAAGAATTTTAAAATGTGCAAATACTAATGTATACAATATAAATTGACATCTGTATGCACAAATAAATCGATATATATATATAAAAAGTTAATTTTTTCCCCCTAGAAACTAAGTGTACTAAATAAGTTCTTATAATATGTATTTTAGGCTTAGGTAGATAATTGTTGAAGTAGGTTATTATTATTAGACTAAATTGTGTATATATATAATCCACAAATGAAATGTGTTGTGCGTTTTATTTAAAAAAAAAATTGGAATTGCTATATGTTAGAATTATAACCACAGTTGCTATCAAATATTCATCGTATTAAATGTTCTTTTTTCTGTATAAAGAGTAACCTCTAAGATAGGAGGTTTAAGCGTGCTAAATTAACTTTTCCAAATTAACATTTCCGATATCAAGCATCCAATAGAAGCTTTGCAACTCAAAACAAACATGTATAAAGGCATGATGGGAAGTCCACAGGTACATCTTGAAAAAAGCACTTTTGCTGAAACGCGTAGATGACCTGTACCTACGCAAGCTGGCCAGCTAAACGTGGACTTCCCAAAAAGAAAATACCAACTATATCGAAGGAAACAAAGTGGGTACAAGTTTGGATTATTGGCAGGATCCCAGGAAGCAAAGGTGTCACAGTAATCTGCATTGGTGGTTTTGGAGCAATTACTGACACTTTGCACGGAACATCTTGCCGCTTCTTTTGAATATACAACTCACCGGTAATCTGACCCAGTGATTGGCGGATGAGCCTAGCACGTGTAAACAGATGCGTCAGAATCCGGCCTGACAGCTAACGGCTAACAGAACGCCGACTACCCATCGTAAGAAAGAAGGTGTAAAGAAAGACATTGGGTCAGAGAAAGACAAAAGTGTATGCTATAACTTTCGGATTCCGGTGAGTAAAACTATCTACAAGGGCATTGCTTTACCCTCATTGCCAAATCATTATATGAGACATTTAACATCTGGAAATTATTTGATAAATTGCAAAGACTTGCCTATCCAGTTCAAGATTGTTGCAAAGATTGTTGCAAAGTTTGGATACAAAAAGCAATACGCTGATATAATGTAACACGCTGAATCTTATACATTTTAATTATATTTTGTTATTATATTGTGTGATTTTAAAAGGTGCACCTTTAATATATATATGTGTTTATATGTTTCATTTTTAGTGGAAAATAAATTTAAAAATATTTACTCGCAATAGGTTTTCCAAAGAGATTTTATTTATGTACTTCACAATACACTTTTACTAATATTATGGTAGAGCTCTCCTGAGCGCACTCTTAATTTTTGTACATTTTATATCATTGGTGTGATTATTGGGGATTATCACGCATAAAGAGTTGCATATTCTACCGATAGGGTAATCCTTTGTTTTACTCATATTGGATAGAGCTTTGACCCACAACATTATCTCAAAACAGGTTTATGATTTTTTGTATAATAAATACCCTATAACACCAATTTTTTATACATTACCAAAAGTCCATAAAAACTTATTACACCCACCAGGACACCCTATTGTGGCCTGTACTGATTCTATCTTTTCTAATATCTCTATCTTTTTGGACAAAGTCCTTTTTCCATTTGTCAAACAGCAAACATCCTTTATTAAGGATACAAATGATTTTCTTACAAAACTTATGGGGATTGAAATAGAGGATACTTGGTTAATTTTTTCACTGGATGTGGTAAATTTATATACCTCTATTCCCCATGAGGCAGGTCTACTGACCGTGAAAAGCTTTTTGAGTGACAGTGGTTTATATAATCTATCTCAGATTGATTTTTTTGATGATATGTTGAGACTTGTTTTATATTGCAATTATTTTCTCTTTCAAGATACTTATTACATGCAAAAGCGGGGAACAGCCATGGGCTCCAATGTAGCCCCCTCATATGCCAATTTATTCATTTATGCTTTGAGAACAAATTTGTCTATACTAATCAGCCATTCATCAGCCATTGTAAGCTGTGGCAAAGATATATAGATGATATTTTTGGCATATGGGGGGCTCATTGGAGTCCTTGATACAGTTTGTTGAGGATATTAACGCCTCTATGACAGGCCTAAGATTTACCCTTACTTATTCTATCCAAAAGATTAATTTTTTGGATACAACTGTATATCGACATGGAAATACACTAAGTACAGATCTATATGTAAAACTTACAGATAGAAATACTCTGTTGCGATACGAATGTTTTCATCCTGACACTGTTTTTAAATCTATACCCAGGAGTCAACTTTTGCGTACTAAAAGAATAGTTAGAGATCAGAAAATTTTGCCAGAAAGATTGGAATCTATGGGCAATAAATTTATCCAAAGAGGGTATCCAAAAGAAAACATTGTTAAAAATATTCAGGATTTGGATAGAATATATGATAAAAAACAAACAGAGAGGAACAGATAGATTGGTGCTTTCAATGGAATACAGTGATAAGAGTAATGACATCTTTAGAATAGTAAGAAAGTACTGGCATCTCTTGTCAAAATATAATCCAGAGATAGAATCATTTAAACTTCCCCCTATGCCATCATATAGAAGGGTAAAAAACCTTAGGGATCACATAGTAAAAGCTGATGTAGGTACAACTAAAACGTCTGATGTAAATTATCTAACTACCCCTAATAAAGGTTGTTACCCCTGTTTACACTGTGCTCAATGCAATTCAGTTATAAAGGGGAAATATTTAGCACAAAATGACAAAAGAAAGCAATATACAATTAATGGGTTATGTACATGCCAAACTAATTATGCAATCTACTTACTTAAATGCCCATGTGGCCTTTGTTACATTGGCGAGACCACCCAAGCTGCCAGGGATAGGTTTAGTCAACACAAAGCATCCATTAAATCAAAAGATATGTCACTTCCAGTATCCGCACATTTTACAAATATGGGTCATACAGTAAGCCAGCTTCGCTTTCAAGTAGTTGACCATATCCCCCATCATAGAAGAGTGGGTAATAGGGAACTAAAACTAAAACAGAAAGAAGTATGGTGGATTAAAAGTTTGTACACACTACATCCATATGGTCTGAATAGAGATTATGATTTGTATTTGTTTTTATAATGGTTTTAAATGATGGAATATATTCCGGTACCACTAGAGGCCACTGTGTTGTTGAAATTAACAAACCTGGACAGGTATGGGTTAAACCAATTAATATTGAGAATTGAAGCCTGATTGGTCCAGATACCCTTTTTTAAAGTCTGTCTGTTTGTTTTTAACTTATGCATGATTAAGGACTATGTAGGTCCGAAACGTCGCTTTTTATTGGTTGCTATACCTCAAATAAAGATTTTTCACCTTTAAAAGAAGATTTTGTACTGTGGTGCTGTTACCTTGCTTTCTACATGGACTGTATACACTGGAGTTTGGCTGATACTCCTTGGTAACGTGCACACAGGTGGGAAAGAAATCTTACTAAAACCTATGGTGCTAGATTCAACTCACTTTTTTTTATATATATATATATATATATATATATATGTGTGTGTGTGTGTGTGTGTGTTGTATTACTTTATTGTATTACGTTTTACAAGTCTTCAGTGGCACAACATTTTTAGCACTGTTACATGTTGTGCTCACCACTTGTAATCTAGTAATTAATTTTTGCTATTCTCTTGTAATACAAAATTATGCGCTTTTATGAGTTCGGGCCCAGGATATAGCAAAGCATGACCTCAGCACTGCTGATGCTGATAGGCTGTTGTTTTGTTTTTTTGTTTGTTTTTTAACTTGCAGCTGGAAAGTAGCTGACAAAGCACTTACTCTTGTGATCTGAAGATAATTTGAGTTAAAATATCTTTCTTTTTTACATACAGATGTT
Organism: Bombina bombina; assembly: GCF_027579735.1. NCBI lineage: Eukaryota > Metazoa > Chordata > Amphibia > Anura > Bombinatoridae > Bombina > Bombina bombina. The sequence goes on along the minus strand of NC_069504.1, from coordinate 463,990,766 downwards.
CATGTGATATTTTCTTGTTAGCCTATTACATTGGTGCAATTTGCTGCAAGTGATCTAGCATATGGGCAGTATTTCTCTTTAAGATAAAGTTTGCCTAACTGGTGTCTGTATGTAGATTGATCACTGTCACATAAGGACAATTCCCACAGATCTATTAATAGACAGTGACATTACAAAGAAGCATAAAAACAAAAATGTAAAACACATTAAAGCCCCTTCCCCCATTTTGGAGATTAAATAAAAGAAGAAAAAAAGAAAGAAAAAAGGGGAAAATTACTTAGAAGGTGGAATTGGGAGGTTTGACTTAAAAGTTTCTACAACAGCAATAGCAAACAAGATATAGATACAATTAGAAGTGGAAGGTATTGCCCCTCTTCCTGTTAATATAACCAAGATTTAGGGGAAGAATTTGCATAAATATGATTGAGAGGCTAAAGGTATGACAGAAGCCGCAAAGACAACACTTGCGGAAAACAATAAATATTGTCACATATCACTCATGATCCAGGGGTATCCAACCATGTGTTCTTTACTTGTTAAATATGTATAATGTGGTAATATTAGCACTTCATTGTAGCAATTCTGGAACAATTTATTCCTCAGACTTGAGTAGATTTTGTAATTGCTTTCTAGTACATTTCCTAACTCTCAGAATAAAGATAACAAAAAAAGAGATGTTTGAAGGGAAAAATAACATAACTCCAGCTGGTCCAAATGCTTACTCCCCCTCTGTAATGGCGCCCTGCTGAGATTAATTCTCACTTAAAGGATGGATCAAACACAAGCCAGTACTTTTAGATAATTTCATCACCCCTGGTGTAAACATAGAAGTTTAATAATGTGTTTTGAAAATGCAGGAGCTTAATTTTGCCCATGCAGTTTGTCAATTACCAAGATTTAATCCAGTCTCTTTTTGTTTTATGCAAGAATGCATAGCTTGCAATTTCCCCACATATTTTAGCCTTGATAATCGAGGGTCCATTGTTTCAAATTAATTAATTTGTGTTCCTAATGCTCAAATAATACATTTTTTGGCAATCTTCACCTTGTAAATCACATTCATGAAGTTCAAATATCCCATTATATGGAAAAAAAAGACACACATTTTGACACTAAAAGACACACATTTTACCTGTAATTATCTAACCATTTTATCTCAACAAAGATAATAATTGAATATTACTGTCTTATCACACATACAAATGCTGAACAATGTGCACAGTCATGGATATATAAGTAGATTTGTATTAATTGTGGGCTAAAAGTCTTATAGTATACATCCTGTTAAAATGATTAACCCACTCAAAAATATGTAATTCATGTTTGTGATAGCTTTCTTTGTTTTAATAATATTTTCTCATTCTTGTAACTAAATACAAGAAGGAAAACAAATGAATATGCGTTGGATAGTAGCCAAATGTATAACAGGGTCAAAGGCTTTTTTTTTGTAAGAACAATGCCAAAGATTCATCCATCAGTTTGGTATCCATGCTAAAATCAGCTTACAGCACACATTTTCTAAATGCACTCTAATATCCATTATATACAATTTCAAAAGATCATAGCACTATTGACCCTGTGAAAGAAATTTGAGAAAATCACAGGCAGCATAACAAATATCCATCTTGCCAACTCAAGCCTCTTTAACTCTTATGTACTTTAAGAATTCATAACCCTCAAATAGGTCCTTAAAGGACCACTAAAGATAAATTGTTAACTACATGATTTTAAATCTTCGTATCTGAGAGTAACTCTGCTATGAAAACTGCAGCTTTATTTTGTCAAATGAGTATATTGTTTTATGTTTATTCATTTCACTGATATCCCTGTCCCCCAGAACAAAAGAATAATTGCTAACCAATCACAAACTAATATTCAAATATAGCATAAACTCCTTTTACACATGTGCAGTTGAGAGAGACTGGGGAAGCCTGCCCTTATCTCTTCCCTTAAAGGGACAGTATACTATAAAATAGTTTTTTCCTTAATGTGTTTCCAATTACTTTTTTACCAGCTGCAAAGTATAAAATGTATGAGATTTGCTTTTTTAAGGCTTATTTGTGTATATGAATTAGCTGATTTTGTGTTTTGAAGTCACAACCTAATCAAATGAGTTGAGCTTGTAGGTATAATCAGATCTCATTACTTTATCACATTGTGTATATATACCTGCTTCTTTATCTTATATCTGTTCATAAACCAATCACCAATATTTGGAGAGAACAATGGAAAAATAACATTTTATTGCCTTATCTCTTCTATAAATCACTGGGATTGTAATTCCTTCTACTGGCTGTGTTAACACAGCTTGGCATTCATGCCAAAAACGTTCAGGATGGCTGTGGATACCACAGGCTAAATAAACTATTTAAAATGCCAATATAAGGGTAATGGAAATACTTGTAAACAGTTTAATACACTCCAGCAGGCAAAGTGGATAATTGGGAACAAATTAAAGGGGAGAAAATGTTTGAGTAAACCGTCCCTTTAAGGTGGTTTACCACTGATTCAACTTCGTTACTATTGCAAGAATGCTTCTCCTATCATGATTGTTGATGAAAAACTGATCATCCACCTTTTACAAACATGTGACTGCTTAGATTCTTAGAATGGGAGGGTGAAGTAAACAAAAGCTTGTATACATTGCCTAAAAGTATTAACCAAAGCCTCCATGGGAGAAAGTAAAACAAGCTCAATTTTAAGATGTATTTGTAAGGCAGGAAAATAAATAATGAATGTATATTGCAATAATGTTTCACTTGCAATAATAAAAAAAGCATTTTATTCGTGCTTGAAATGTCAAGTTTAATGGTCCTTTAAAAGGAGTTGGATAGTATATATATTCAATTAAAATCAGGAGGTTATATGTTTTTACACTGCTTTTAAGATCCTTTAATGACCCCATAGATGAAGCTCTTCAACTTGTAAAGTACATTGTACGGTATATTGGTCATTTCTCATAGCTTCTTAAAGGGACATTATCATGAAAAATATCCTGCTCTGATTCATTGGGGTAATTTATTTTAACACTAGTGTCACTTGTAAAATAACTCATTGCAGAACCGTACACTAGACACAAGAGTCCATTGCAAACCATGGTTTAACACCCACAAAGACATTAAATATATAACCAAAAGGTCTCTGGCCCCAGCTAATCTTGCCATTAATAACGATATAAAAAAGTTTAGGTGCCCCTGTTCCATACATACAACCTACAAGCCAGTTAATGTCTACTGGGCCCAGAGCTGCTTGTTTAAATCTTTATTTTACCATGTACTTTCAGTCCAGTAAGACTCTACTGGCCACTCACAAGCCTGCAGGTTTCTTCTTCTATGCTTTAGCAGGTCGTACAGACAACAGCCCGCTACATTCATTTGTAAAAGTGTGCGCTCCAGGCATTGCAGCATTTGCACAGCACCTACTGTAGCACACCCTATAACAAGTAAAAGAGGCAGTCAGTCTGTTAATTGTTGTATGTATGGCCCGCTGCAGCATAGAAGAAAAAGGAGAGCGTTTATTCTGACTGAAAGAAAAAACGTAAATTAAAGATTTAAACTTAAAGGAACATGAAACCCAATTTTATTTCTTTCATGAGTCAGATAGAGCATAACATTCTAAACCACTTTCAAATTTACTTCTGTTTTCAAATAAGCTAACAGTTTGAATTGTTGTCCAATTAGCGTTCTAGATACAACAAAAGTGCCATATGGGGAGAATGCTGATTGGAGAACAATTCAAACCTTTAGCTCACATAAAAATTTACTTTTGAAGTGGGCGGTGGAGCACAGAGTGTTTGAATGTCATATCTATATAAAAAAAGTAAGTTATAGCGCATCTTCGTTACAACTGATGAATTAAACGCCATCTAAAATATCACTAACATTTCCGGATCTGATTTTAAAAAGGGGAGAGTTTGCCATCACTTTAAAGGAAAAAATAATCTATACTTAAAAAAATAAATAAAAACATAACATTTACAATCCCTTAAAGATGGTAGTAACACCCACTATTAAAAAACTTCAGTATGAGTCACATACAACTCAAAATACAATCGGCTAGATTACGAGTTGTGCGTTAGGTTGAAAAAGCAGCGTTAAGAGGTCCAAACACTGCTTTTTTAAGCCCGCTGCTATTACGAGTCTTGAAGGTTTAGGGTCACCGCACACATTTTTGGCCTTACCCTAAAACGACTTACGTAAACTTCATAAAATATTTTTTCTATAGAACTTCCATAGCGCCGGTATTACGAGTCTGTCCTGGGAGGCCAAAAAGTGAGCGGTACACACTACCCCGTCAAGAGTCCTAACGTATTTAAAAGTCAGTAGTTAAGAGTTTTATGGTACAACGCTGTAACATAAAAATCATAACTAAAGTGCTAAAAAGTACACTAACACCCATAAACTACCTATTAACCCCTAAACCGAGGCCCTCCCGCATCGCAAACACTATAATAAAATTATTAACCCCTAATCTGCCGCTCCGGACATTGCCGCCACTATAATAAACATATTAACCCCTAAACCGCCGCACTCCTGCTTTGCAAACATTAGTTAAAAATTATTAACCCCTAATCTGCCATCCCTAACATCGCCGCCACCTATCTACATTTATTAACCCCTAATCTGCCGCCCCAATGTCGCCGCCACTATACTAAATGTATTAACCCCTAAACCTAAGTCTAACCCTAACACCCCCTAACTTAAATATAATTACAATAAATCTAAATAAAAATGAATATTATTACCTAAATAATTCCAATTTAAAACTAAATACTTACCTATAAAATAAACCCTAAGCTAGCTACAATATAACTTATAGTTTGTATTTATTTTAACTAGGTAGAATAGTTATTAAATAGTTAAATATTTAATAACTACCTATCTAAAATAAATACAAAAGTACCTGTAAAATAAAACCTAACCTAAGTTACAATAACACCTAACTAAACTCTACAATTAAATAAATTAACTAAATTAAAAACAATTAAATACATTAAATTAAATTAGCTAAAGTACAAAAAAACAAACAAACACTAAATTACAGAAAATAATAAACAAATTACAAGATATTTAAACTAATTACACCTAATCTAATAGCCCTATCAAAATAAAAAAGCACCCCCAAAAAAAAAAAAAAAACCCTAGCCTAAACTAAACTATCAATAGCCCTTAAAAACATAATTTATGTAAGAACTTACCTGATAAATTCATTTCTTTCATATTAGCAAGAGTCCATGAGCTAGTGACGTATGGGATATACATTCCTACCAGGAGGGGCAAAGTTTCCCAAACCTCAAAATGCCTATAAATACACCCCTCACCACACCCACAATTCAGTTTAACGAATAGCCAAGAAGTGGGGTGATAAAAAAGTGCGAAAGCATATAAAATAAGGAATTGGAATAATTGTGCTTTATACAAAAATCATAACCACCACAAAAAAAGGGCGGGCCTCATGGACTCTTGCTAATATAAAAGAAATGAATTTATCAGGTAAGTTCTTACATAAATTATGTTTTCTTTCATGTAATTAGCAAGAGTCCATGAGCTAGTGACGTATGGGATAATGACTACCCAAGATGTGGATCTTTCCACACAAGAGTCACTAGAGAGGGAGGGATAAAATAAAGACAGCCAATTCCTGCTGAAAATAATCCACACCCAAAAATAAAGTTTAACGAAAAACATAAGCAGAAGATTCAAACTGAAACCGCTGCCTGAAGTACTTTTCTACCAAAAACTGCTTCAGAAGAAGAAAATACATCAAAATGGTAGAATTTAGTAAAAGTATGCAAAGAGGACCAAGTTGCTGCTTTGCAAATCTGGTCAACCGAAGCTTCATTCCTAAACGCCCAGGAAGTAGAAACTGACCTAGTAGAATGAGCTGTAATTCTTTGAGGCGGAGTTTTACCCGACTCAACATAGGCAAGATGAATTAAAGATTTCAACCAAGATGCCAAAGAAATGGCAGAAGCTTTCTGGCCTTTTCTAGAATCGGAAAAGATAACAAATAAACTAGAAGTCTTACGGAAAGATTTCGTAGCTTCAACATAATATTTCAAAGCTCTAACAACATCCAAAGAATGCAACGATTTCTCCTTAGAATTCTTAGGATTAGGACATAATGAAGGAACCACAATTTCTCTACTAATGTTGTTGGAATTCACAACTTTAGGTAAAAATTCAAAAGAAGTTCGCAACACCGCCTTATCCTGATGAAAAATCAGAAAAGGAGACTCACAAGAAAGAGCAGATAATTCAGAAACTCTTCTGGCAGAAGAGATGGCCAAAAGGAACAAAACTTTCCAAGAAAGTAATTTAATGTCCAATGAATGCATAGGTTCAAACGGAGGAGCTTGAAGAGCTCCCAGAACCAAATTCAAACTCCAAGGAGGAGAAATTGACTTAATAACAGGTTTTATACGAACCAAAGCTTGTACAAAACAATGAATATCAGGAAGAATAGCAATCTTTCTGTGAAAAAGAACAGAAAGAGCAGAGATTTGTCCTTTCAAAGAACTTGCGGACAAACCCTTATCTAAACCATCCTGAAGAAACTGTAAAATTCTCGGTATTCTAAAAGAATGCCAAGAAAAATGATGAGAAAGACACCAAGAAATATAAGTCTTCCAGACTCTATAATATATCTCTCGAGATACAGATTTACGAGCCTGTAACATAGTATTAATCACAGAGTCAGAGAAACCTCTTTGACCAAGAATCAAGCGTTCAATCTCCATACCTTTAAATTTAAGGATTTCAGATCCTGATGGAAAAAAGGACCTTGTGACAGAAGGTCTGGTCTTAACAGAAGAGTCCACGGTTGGCAAGAGGCCATCCGGACAAGATCCGCATACCAAAACCTGTGAGGCCATGCCGGAGCTACCAGCAGAACAAACGAGCATTCCTTCAGAATCTTGGAGATTACTCTTGGAAGAAGAACTAGAGGCGGAAAGATATAGGCAGGATGATACTTCCAAGGAAGTGATAATGCATCCACTGCCTCCGCCTGAGGATCCCGGGATCTGGACAGATACCTGGGAAGTTTCTTGTTTAGATGGGACGCCATCAGATCTATTTCTGGAAGTTCCCACATTTGAACAATCTGAAGAAATACCTCTGGGTGAAGAGACCATTCGCCCGGATGCAACGTTTGGCGACTGAGATAATCCGCTTCCCAATTGTCTATACCTGGGATATGAACCGCAGAGATTAGACAGGAGCTGGATTCCGCCCAAACCAAAATTCGAGATACTTCTTTCATAGCCAGAGGACTGTGAGTCCCTCCTTGATGATTGATGTATGCCACAGTTGTGACATTGTCTGTCTGAAAAAAACGATTCTCTCTTCAGAAGAGGCCAAAACTGAAGAGCTCTGAAAATTGCACGGAGTTCCAAAATATTGATCGGTAATCTCACCTCCTGAGATTCCCAAACTCCTTGTGCCGTCAGAGATCCCCACACAGCTCCCCAACCTGTGAGACTTGCATCTGTTGAAATTACAGTCCAGGTCGGAAGCACAAAAGAAGCCCCCTGAATTAAACGATGGTGATCTGTCCACCATGTTAGAGAGTGTCGAACAATTGGTTTTAAAGATATTAATTGAGATATCTTCGTGTAATTCTTGCACCATTGCTTCAGCATACAGAGCTGAAGAGGTCGCATGTGAAAACGAGCAAAGGGGATTGCGTCCGATGCAGCAGTCATAAGACCTAGAATTTCCATGCATAAGGCTACCGAAGGGAATGATTGTGACTGAAGGTTTCGACAAACTGCAATCAATTTTAGACGTCTCTTGTCTGTTAAAGACAGAGTCATGGACACTGAATCCATCTGGAAACCCAGAAAGGTTACCCTTGTCTGAGGAATCAAAGAACTTTTTGGTAAATTGATCCTCCAACCATGATCTTGAAGAAACAACACAAGTCGATTCGTATGAGATTCTGCTAAATGTAAAGACTGAGCAAGTACCAAGATATCGTCCAAATAAGGAAATACCACAATACCCTGTTCTCTGATTACAGACAGAAGGGCACCGAGAACCTTTGTAAAAATTCTTGGGGCTGTAGCTAGGCCAAACGGCAGAGCCACAAACTGGTAATGCTTGTCCAGAAAAGAGAATCTCAGGAACTGATAATGATCTGGATGAATCGGAATATGCAGATATGCATCCTGTAAATCTATTGTGGACATATAATTCCCTTGCTGAACAAAAGGCAAGATAGTCCTTACAGTTACCATCTTGAACGTTGGTATTCTTACATAACGATTCAATATTTTTAGATCCAGAACTGGTCTGAAGGAATTCTCCTTCTTTGGTACAATGAAGAGATTTGAATAAAACCCCATCCCCTGTTCCGAAACTGGAACTGGCATAATTACTCCAGTCAACTCTAGATCTGAAACACATTTCAGAAATGCTTGAGCTTTTACTGGATTTACTGGGACACGGGAAAGAAAAAATCTCTTTGCAGGAGGTCTCATCTTGAAACCAATTCTGTACCCTTCTGAAACAATGCTCTGAATCCAAAGATTGTGAACAGAATTGATCCAAATTTCATTGAAAAAACGTAACCTGCCCCCTACCAGCTGAGCTGGAATGAGGGCCGCACCTTCATGTGGACTTAGAAGCAGGCTTTGCCTTTCTAGCTGGCTTGGATTTATTCCAGACTGGAGATGGTTTCCAAACTGAAACTGCTCCTGAGGATGAAGGATCAGGCTTTTGTTCTTTGTTGAAACGAAAGGAACGAAAACGATTATTAGCCCTGCTTTTACCTTTAGATTTTTTATCCTGTGGTAAAAAAGTTCCTTTCCCACCAGTAACAGTTGAAATAATGGAATCCAACTGAGAACCAAATAATTTGTTACCCTGGAAAGAAATGGAAAGTAAAGTTGATTTAGAAGCCATATCAGCATTCCAAGTTTTAAGCCATAAAGCTCTTCTAGCTAAAATAGCTAGAGACATAAACCTGACATCAACTCTGATAATATCAAAAATGGCATCACAGATAAAATTATTAGCATGCTGTAGAAGAATAATAATATCATGAGAATCATGATGTGTTACTTGTTGCGCTAAAGTTTCCAACCAGAAAGTTGAAGCTGCAGCAACATCAGCCAAAGATATAGCAGGTCTAAGAAGATTACCTGAACACAGATAAGCTTTTCTTAGAAAGGATTCAATTTTCCTATCTAAAGGATCCTTAAACGAAGTACCATCTGACGTAAGAATAGTAGTACGTTTAGCAAGGGTAGAAATAGCCCCATCAACTTTAGGGATTTTGTCCCAAAATTCTAATCTGTCAGACGGCACAGGATATAATCGCTTAAAACGTTTAGAAGGAGTAAATGAATTACCCAATTTATCCCATTCTTTGGAAATTACTGCAAAAATAGCATTAGGAACAGGAAAAACTTCTGGAATAACCACAGGAGCTTTAAATACCTTATCCAAACGTTTAGAATTAGTATCAAGAGGACCAGAATCCTCTATTTCTAAAGCAATTAGTACTTCTTTAAGTAAAGAACGAATAAATTCCATTTTAAATAAATATGAAGATTTATCAGCATCAACCTCTGAGACAGAATCCTCTGAACCAGAAGAGTCATCAGAATCAGAATGATGATGTTCATTTAAAAATTCATCTGTAGGGAGAGAAGTTTTAAAAGATTTTTTACGTTTACTAGAAGGAGAAATAACAGACATAGCCTTCTTTATGGATTCAGAAACAAAATCTCTTATATTATCAGGAACATTCTGCACCTTAGATGTTGAAGGAACTGCAACAGGCAATGGTACTTTACTAAAGGAAATATTATCTGCTTTAACAAGTTTGTCATGACAATCAATACAAACAACAGCTGGAGGAATAGCTACCAAAAGTTTACAGCAGATACAATTAGCTTTGGTAGATCCAGCACTAGACAGCGATTTTCCTGTAGTATCTTCTGACTCAGATGCAACGTGAGACATCTTGCAATATGTAAGAGAAAAAACAACATATATATAAAGCAAAATTGATCAAATTCCTTAAATGACAGTTTCAGGAATGGGAAAAAATGCCAAAGAACAAGCTTCTAGCAACCAGAAGCAATGAAAAATGAGACTAAAATAATGTGGAGACAAAAGCGACGCCCATATTTTTCGCGCCAATAAGACGCCCACATTATTTGGCGCCTAAATGCTTTTTGGCGCCAAAATGACGCCACATCCGGAACGCCGACATTTTTGGCGCAAAATAACGTCAAAAAATGACGCAACTTCCGGCGACACGTATGACGCCGGAAACGGAAACAAATTTTTTGCGCCAAAAAAGTCCGCGCCAAGAATGACGCAATAAAATGAAGCATTTTCAGCCCCCGCGAGCCTAACAGCCCACAGGGAAGAGTCAAATTTTTGAAGGTAAGAAAAAATGATTAAATCAAATGCATTATCCCAAATATGAAACTGACTGTCTGAAAATAAGGAAAGTTGAACATTCTGAGTCAAGGCAAATAAATGTTTGAATACATATATTTAGATCTTTATAAGCAAAGTGCCCAACCATAGCTTAGAGTGTCACAGAAAATAAGATTTACTTACCCCAGGACACTCATCTACATGTTTGTAGAAAGCCAAACCAGTACTGAAACGAGAATCAGCAGAGGTAATGGTATATATAAGAGTATATCGTCGATCTGAAAAGGGAGGTAAGAGATGAATCTCTACGACCGATAACAGAGAACCTATGAAATAGACCCCGTAGAAGGAGATCACTGTATTCAAATAGGCAATACTCTCCTCACATCCCTCTGACATTCACTGCACGCTGAGAGGAAAACCGGGCTCCAACTTGCTGCGGAGCGCATATCAACGTAGAATCTAGCACAAACTTACTTCACCACCTCCATCGGAGGCAAAGTTTGTAAAACTGAATTGTGGGTGTGGTGAGGGGTGTATTTATAGGCATTTTGAGGTTTGGGAAACTTTGCCCCTCCTGGTAGGAATGTATATCCCATACGTCACTAGCTCATGGACTCTTGCTAATTACATGAAAGAAAGGGCCTTTTGCGGGGCATTGCCCCAAAGAAATCGGCTCTTTTACCTGTAAAAAAAAATACAAACACCACCCATACAACCAACCCCCCAAATAAAATACTATCTAAAAAAAACTAAGCTCCCCATTGCCCTGAAAAGGGCATTTGGATGGGCATTGCCCTTAAAAGGGCAGTTAGCTCTATTGCAGGCCCAAACCCTAACCTAAAAATAAAACCCACCCAATACACCCTTAAAAAAAACCTAACACTAACCCCCTGAAGATCGACTTACAGTTCTGAAGACCAGACATCCATCCTCAAGGAAGCGGCAGAAGTCTTCATCCAAGCCAGGCCGAAGTCCTCAGCGAAGCCAGTAGAAGTCTTCATCCAAGCCGGGCGAAGTGGTCCTCCAGACGGGCAGAAGTCTTCATCCAGATGGCATCTTTTATCTTCATCCATCCGACGCAGAGCGGCTCCATCTTCAAGACATCCGGCACGGAGCATCCTCTTCAAACGACGGCTTCTTACTGAATGACAGTTCCTTTAAGTGACGTCATCCAAGATGGCATCCCTTAGATTCCAATTGGCTGATAGAATTCTATCAGCCAATCGAAATTAAGGTAGAAAAAATCCTATTGGCTGATGCAATCAGCCAATAGGATTGAAGTTCAATCCTATTGGCTGATCCAATCAGCCAATAGGATTGAGCTCGCATTCTATTGGCTGTTCCAATCAGCCAATAGAATGCGAGCTCAATCCTATTGGTTGATTGGATCAGCCTATAGGATTGAACTTAAGTCCTATTAGCTGATTGTATCAGCCAATAGGATTTTTTTCTACCTTAATTCTGATTGGCTGATAGAATTCTATCAGCCAATCAGAATCTAAGAGACGCCATCTTGGATGACGTCACTTAAAGGAACCGTCATTCAGTAAGAAGCCATCGTTTGAAGAGGATGCTCTACGCCGGATGTCTTGAAGATGGAGCCGCTCTGCGTCGGATGGATGAAGATAGAAGATGCCGTCTGGATGAAGACTTCTGCCTGTCTGCAGTACCACTTCACCCGGCTTGGAGAAGACTTCTCCCGGCTTCGTTGAGGACTTCGGCCCGGCTTGGATGAAGACTTCTGCCGCTTCCTTGAGGATGGATGTCCGGTCTTCAGAAATGTAAGTCGATCTTCAGGGGGTTAGTGTTAGTTTTTTTTAAGGGTGTATTGGGTGGGTTTTATTTTTAGGTTAGGGTTTGGGCCTGCAATGGAGCTAACTGCACTTTTAAGGGCAATGCCCATCCAAATGCCCTTTTCAGGGCAATGGGGAGCTTAGGTTTTTTTAGATAGTATTTTATTTGGGGGGTTGGTTGTGTGGGTGGTGGGTTTTACTGTTGTGGGGGTTGTTTGTATTTTTTTTTACAGGTAAAAGAGCTGATTTCTTTGGGGCAATGCCCCACAAAAGGCCCTTTTAAGGGCTATTGATAGTTTAGTTTAGGCTAGGGTTTTTTTTTATTTTGGGGGGGCTTTTTTTATTTTGGTAGGTGTAATTAGTTTAAATATCTTGTAATTTGTTTATTATTTTCTGTAATTTAGTGGGGCTATTTTTGTACTTTAGCTAATTTAATTTAATTTATTTAATTGTTTTTAATTTAGTTAATTTATTTAATTGTAGTGTAGTGTTAGGTGTTAGTGTAACTTAGGTTAGGTTTTATTTTACAGGTACTTTTGTATTTATTTTAGCTAGGTAGTTATTAAATAGTTAATAACTATTTAATAACTATTGTACCTAGTTAAAATAAATACAAACTTGCCTGCAAAATAAAAATAAACCCTAAGATAGCTACAATGTAACTATTAGATATATAGTAGATAGCTTTGGGTTTATTTTATATGTAAGTATTTAGTTTAAAATAGGAATTATTTAGGTAATAATATTAATTTTTATTAAGATTTATTGTAATTATATTTAAGTTAGGGGGTGTTAGGGTTAGGGTTAGACTTAGGTTTAGGGGTTAATACATTTAGTATAGTGGCGGCTACGTTGGGGGCGACAGATTAGGGGTTAATAAATGTAGGTAGGTGGCAGCGATATTAGGGACGGCAGATTAGGGGTTAATAATATTTAACTAATGTTTTCGAGGTGGGAGTGTGGAGGTTTTTTGGGGGCGGCAGTTTAGGAGTTAATAAGTGTAGTTAGGTTGCGGCGACATTGGGGGAGGGAGATTAGGGGTTAATAAATATAATGTAGGTGTCGGCGATGTTGGGGGCAGCAGATTAGGGGTTCATAAGTATAATGTAGGTTAGCGGCGGTGTCCGGAGTTGCAGATTAGGGGTTAATAAGAATAATGTAGGTGTCGGCGATGTCGGGGCGGCAGATTAGGGGTTAATAAGTGTAAGATTAGGGGTGTTTAGACTCAGGGTTCATGTTAGGGTGTTAGGTATAAACATAAAATGTATTTCCCCATAGTAATCAATGGGGCTGCGTTACTGAGTTTTACGCTGCTTTTTTGCAGGTGTTAGACTTTTTCTCAGCCGGCTCTCCCCATTGATTCCTATGGGGAAATCGTGCACGAGCACGTACAACCAGCTCACCGCTAACTTAAGCAGCGCTGGTATTGGAATGCGGTAAGGAGCTCAATTTTGCTCAACGCTCACTTCTTGCCTTTTAACGCCGGCTTTGTAAAAAACTGTAATACCAGAGCTGCATGTAAGGGAGCGGTGAGACAAAACTGCTCGTTAGCACCGCACAGCTCATAATGAAAAACTCGTAATCTGGCCGAATGTTAGTGCAGTCTGACTTGAATTTACTTGTTGTTTTGTATACATTTGTATGTCTGTTTAACCAGATTGTCTTTCAGATAGCCCTACAAACATAAGGAAGGAATGTGTGAGTCTTGCAGAAAAGTGAATGAATACAGCAAAAACAAACACTTCCAAGAACCACCCTTGCGCAGCCCAATTGCTTACATTGCCAGATCTCTTTTACATACCAGACACTCACCAAACAGGAAGTTCCGGCTTTATTTCCTGTCTTCCAGATAGCCATGATACTGCATTAGTAAATGTAACCAACTCTTACCACTGCTCTATGTAAGCTAAGCAGAGCTGCTGAGTAAGCACTAGCACTTTTACAAAGCATACTGTACACAGACATCCCAACTTTCCCTGAAGTTCAGGGAGTCTCCCTGATTGTAATAGCGGCTCCCTGATGCCAGCAAATCGAGTGCAATCTCCCTGAAACTCCAAGTACTATGATCCAATGTGGCCCAAATCCGGAAAAGTGTTTCTTTAAGGAATTCCTTTAGTTGCTGGGACGTTATAGAACCCTTAAAGCATGTATCAGTAACCAAAATGCCCCCACTGATTCTAATAAAATAAAACACAAATACTACCTTATTTACTGCACGTAATTAAACTTCGTATTGTAAAAGATTTAAAGGGCCATTAAACCCAAAAAAATATTTCATGATTCAGATAGAGAATACAATTTTAAGCAACATTCCAATTTACTTCTATTACCTAATTTGCTGCAATCTTTAGATATCCTTTGTTAAATAAATATCAATGCACATTGGTGAGCCAATCACATGAGGCATCTATGTGCAGCCACCTATCAGAAGCTACTGAGCCTATCTAGATATGCTTTTCAGGAAAGAAAATCAAGAGAAGGAAGCAAATTAGATAATAGAAGTAAATTAGAAAGTTGTTTAAAATTATATTCACTGGGGGGTAGTTATCAAGCCGTCTACTTTTCTGGCTTCGCCGGCCCAATACGCACGCCTAAGCTCGCCTAACTTCGCCGCCGCGGACCTGAAAAAATACGCCTAAGTTATCAAATAAAGCTGTCAAAAAGCCGCGGGGCGATGAGCAGCGGACTGTGACAGTTATCACTCATCCGATCTCGCTGCTCTTCGGCTTTTTCCCAGCTTTATTGCTAGCCTGTCACTAAGCACTCACACTAAACTACACTGTTCTATCCCTATACCGGCGCCCCCGGAGCCTCCCGCAACTCAATAAAGTTACTAACCCCTAAACCGCCGCTCCTAGACCCTGCCGCAACTCTTATAAATGTATTAACCCCTAAACCGTCGCTCCCGGACACCGCTGCCACCTACAGTATACCTAGTAACCCCTATCCTGCCCCCCCTACACCGTCGCCCTCTATTATAAAGTTATTAACCCCTATCCTGCTGATCCCGCACCTCTCCGCAACTAAATAAATAGTTTAACCCCTAAACCGCCGCTCCCTGAACCCGCCGCAACCTATATTAAACCTATTAACCCCTATCCTGCCCCCCTACACCGTCGTCACCTATAATAAATTTATTAACCCTTAATCTGCCTCCCCTACACCGTCGCCCCCTATAATAAATTTATTAACCCCTATCCTGCCCCCCACTACGCCGCCGCCACTGTAATAAAATTATTAACCCCTAAACCTAAGTCTAACCCTAACGCCCCCCTAACTTAAATATTAATTAAATAAATCTAAATAAATTAACTCTTATTAACTAAATGAATCCTATTTAAAACTAAATACTTACCTTTAAAATAAACCCTAATATAGCTACAATATAAATAATAATTATATTCTAGCTATCTTAGGATTTATTTTTATTTTACAGGTACCTTTCAATTTATTTTAACTAGGTACAATAGCTATTAAATAGTTATTAACTATTTAATAGCTTACCTAGCTAAAAGAAACTGAAATTTACCTGTAAAATAAATCCTAACCTAAGTTATAATTACACCTAACACTACACTATACTTTAATAAATTATTCCTATTTAAAAATAAATACTTACCTGTAAAATAAACCCTAAGATAGCTACAATATAATTAATAATTATATTGTAGCTATCTTAGGATTTATATTTATTTTACAGGTAATTTTGTATTTATTTTAGCTAGTTAGAATAGTTATTAAATAGTTATTAACTATTTAATAACTACCTAGCTAAAAGAAATACAAAATTACCTGTAAAATAAATCCTAACCTAAGTTACAATTAAACCTAACACTACACTATCATTAAATTTATTAAATAAACTACCTACAAATAACTACAATTAAATACAATTACATAAACTAACTAAAGTACAAAAAATAAAAAAAGCTAAGTTACAAAAAATAAAAAAATAAGTTACAAACATGTTAAAAATATTACAACAATTTTAAGCTACTTACACCTAATCTAAGCCCCCTAATAAAATAACAAACCCCCCCAAAATAAAAAAATGCCCTACCCTATTCTAAATTAAATAAAGTTCAAAGCTCTTTTACCTTACCAGCCCTTAAAAGGGCCATTTGTGGGGGCATGCCCCAAAGAAAACAGCTCTTTTGCCTGTAAAAGAAAAATACAACCCCCCCAACATTAAAACCCACCACCCACATACCCCTAATCTAACCCAAACCCCCCTTACAAAAACCTAACACTAATCCCCTGAAGATCATCCTACCTTGTCTTCACTCAGCCATCCGATGAAGTCATCATCCAGGCGGCGCTGAAGAAAAGTCTTCGATCCGGCCGATGTCATCTTCAAAGAGGGGCTGAAGAGGTCTTCTATCCGGGCGATGTCATCTTCCAAGCCGGGTCTTGAATCTTCCTCCCGCCGACGCGGAACCTCCTTCTTCACCGACGGACTACGACGAATGAAGGCTCCTTTAAGGGACGTCATCCAAGATGGCGTCCCCTCAATTTCGATTGGCTGATAGGATTCTATCAGCCAATCGGAATTAAGGTAGGAAAAATCTGATTGGCTGATGGAATCAGCCAATCAGATTGAGCTCACATTCTATTGGCTGTTCCGATCAGCCAATAGAATGCAAGCTCAATCTGATTGGCTGATCGGATCAGCCAATCGGATTGAACTTGATTCTGATTGGCTGACTCCATCAGCCAATCAGAATATTCCTACCTTAATTCCAATTGGCTGATAGAATCCTATCAGCCAATCGGAATTGAGGGGACGCCATCTTGGATGACGTCCCTTAAAGGAGCCTTCATTCGTCGTAGTCCGTCGGTGAAGAAGGAGGTTCCGCGTCGGCGGGAGGAAGATTCAAGACCCGGCTTGGAAGATGACATCGCCCGGATAGAAGACCTCTTCAGCGCCTCTTTGAAGATGACATCGGCCGGATCGAAGACTTTTCTTCAGCGCCGCCTGGATGATGACTTCATCGGATGGAAGATTTCTTCAGCGCCACTTGGAGGATTAACTTCTTCCGCTCCGGATGTCCACTTCGGTTCCATCGCTGCTCGGCTGAGTGAAGACAAGGTAGGATGATCTTCAGGGGATTAGTGTTAGGTTTTTGTAAGGGGGGTTTGGGTTAGATTAGGGGTATGTGGGTGGTGGGTTTTAATGTTGGGGGGGGTTGTATTTTTCTTTTACAGGCAACAGAGCTGTTTTCTTTGGGGCATGCCCCCACAAATGGCCCTTTTAAGGGCTGGTAAGGTAAAAGAGCTTTGAACTTTATTTAATTTAGAATAGGGTAGGGCATTTTTTTATTTTGGGGGGGTTTGTTATTTTATTAGGGGGCTTAGATTAGGTGTAAGTAGCTTAAAATTGTTGTAATATTTTTAACATGTTTGTAACTTATTTTTTTTTTTTTTGTAACTTAGCTTTTTTTATTTTTTGTACTTTAGTTAGTTTATGTAATTGTATTTAATTGTAGTTATTTGTAGGTAGTTTATTTAATAAATTTAATGATAGTGTAGTGTTAGGTTTAATTGTAACTTAGGTTAGGATTTATTTTACAGGTAATTTTGTATTTCTTTTAGCTAGGTAGTTATTAAATAGTTAATAACTATTTAATAACTATTCTAACTAGCTAAAATAAATACAAAGTTACCTGTGAAATAAATATAAATCCTAAGATAGCTACAATATAATTATTAATTATATTGTAGCTATTTTAGGGTTTATTTTACAGGTAAGTATTTATTTTTAAATAGGAATAATTTATTAAAGTATAGTGTAGTGTTAGGTGTAATTGTAACTTAGGTTAGGATTTATTTTACAGGTAAATTTCAGTTTCTTTTAGCTAGGTAAGCTATTAAATAGTTAATAACTATTTAATAGCTATTGTACCTAGTTAAAATAAATTGAAAGGTACCTGTAAAATAAAAATAAATCCTAAGATAGCTAGAATATAATTATTATTTATATTGTAGCTATATTAGGGTTTATTTTAAAGGTAAGTATTTAGTTTTAAATAGGATTCATTTAGTTAATAAGAGTTAATTTATTTAGATTTATTTAATTAATATTTAAGTTAGGGGGGCGTTAGGGTTAGACTTAGGTTTAGGGGTTAATAATTTTATTACAGTGGCGGCGGCGTAGTGGGGGGCAGGATAGGGGTTAATAAATTTATTATAGGTGGCGACGGTGTAGGGGGGGCAGATTAGGGGTTATTAAATTTATTATAGGTGGCGACGGTGTAGTGGGGGGCAGGATAGGGGTTAATAAATTTATTATAAGTGGCGACGGTGTAGGGGGGGCAGGATAGGGGTTAGTACATTTAATATAGGTTGCGGCGGGTTCAGGGAGCGGCGGTTTAGGGGTTAATACATTTATTATAGTTGCGGTGGGCTCCGGGAGCGGCGGTTTAGGGGTTAATATGTATAGAGTAGCTTGCGGTGGGCTCCGGGAGAGGCGGTTTAGGGGGTAATAACTTTATTTAGTTGCGGCGGTGTAGGGGGGGACAGATTAGTGGTGTTTAGACTCGGGGTACATGTTAGGGTGTTAGGTGTAGACAGCTCCCATAGGAATCAATGGGATGTCTGTCAGCAGCGAACTTGTACTTTCGCTATGGTCAGACTCCCATTGATTCCTATGGGATCCGCCGCCTCCAGGGTGGCGGATTGAAAACCAGGTACGCTGGGCCGTAAAAGTGCAGAGCGTAACTGCTAGTTTTTGGATAACTAGCAAAAGTAGTGAGAATGTGCCGCACTTGTGTGCGGAACATCTGGAGTGACGTAAGAATCGATCTGTGTCGGACTGAGTCCGGCGGATCGAAGCTTACGTCACAAAATTCTACTTTTGCCGGTCTCGAGCCTTTGATAACTAAGGCGTATCAGCCTCGCCACAAATACGCTGCGAAATTCCAGCGTATTTGAGGTTGACGGCTTGATAACTAGGCCCCACTATCTGAATCATGAAAGAAAAAATGTGGGTTTAATGTCCCTTTAAGCATTCAACAAGTGTACGATCACTGGAAAATAGGTTTGTTGTATGTGGTTGTGCAATAAAGCTACTTTAGTGGGAAGCTTCTTTAATGACAAGTCTCTATCTTATTTAGGGTTTCAAGGTGTTCAATATATAACTGGGGGGGGGGGGGGGGCGGCGGCGCAGCAGTGGGAGAAGCCACCTCCCTGAAATGAGTTTTTGCAGGTTGGGATGACTGCTGTACATGCCTCATCTCATAGAAAACATGGGCCTTTCAAGTCTCTTCTGTTAAGCCTATGCCAGTTTCCTCATTTTGAATGTTGGGGGGCAAGAACATACAATACAAAAATTATAGACTTCATACATTTATTTTCTAAAGTGTAGACATTTATTTTTTCATTAAAGGAATATGAAACCTAGAAATTTACTTTTGTGATTCAGGCAGAACATACAATTTTTAAAAAATGTCAAGTTTACTTCTATTATGAAATTTGATTTGTTCCCATTGTATTCTTTGTTGAAGAAATACCTGGGTAGGTTTCTGGCGCACTACATGGCAGGAAATAGTGCTGCCATCTAGTGCTCATGCTAATATATAACATTTGTTTGACTGTGAGCCTCCATTGTGTGGCTGTTTAGGGACCCAGGTGTTTGGAAGAGACCTTGACATGGTACCTAGGTTGTCCTATTTGGCCAGATGCGATAACTAACTCTTCCATTGTTACTTGTAAGTGAGTGCTGGACTTTCTCTGTGTGCTATATTATTTTATAATTTTTTTTGTAATTTACCCATTTGGGCCGTGCACCCAGACCTGTCTGGGGTTAACTGCCTGTGGCTCTGTGGACAATGCAGCTTCCTGAGAGTGCTGTTTTTGCACCCAGGGCTGTGCATGTTGCAGGGTCATAGGATGTGTACCCGTTCGGGCCTGAGAGTGCTGTCCCCTTCCGTGTTTTGTATGCCTGGGGAGATTACATAAGCCTGTGCACCCTTCATTTTTTCCCAGTTTGTTTGACTGTGAGCCTGCATTGTGTGGCTGTTTAGGGACCCAGGTTTTTGGAAGAGACCTTGACGTAGTACCTGGGCTTTTCCCATTTGGCCAGATGCGGTAACTAACTCTTCCATTGTTACTTTTTATCTTAATTGAGAGCTTGTAAGTGAGTGCTGGACTTTCTCTACGTGCTATATTATTTTATATATTTTTTGGTAATTTACACATTTGGGCCATGCACCCAGATCTGTCTGGGGTTAACTGCCTGTTGCTCTGTGGAAAGTGCAGCTTCCTGAGAGTGCTGTTTTTGCACCCATGCTGTGCATGTTGCAGGGTCATGGGATGTGTACCCGGTCCGGCCTGAAAGTGCTGTCCCCTTCCGTGTTTTGTATATATATATATATATATATATATATATACCGCATTTACCATTTTGTATGCCTATTGAAAAAGGTGTCAGTCGGACACCGAAACGTTTGGGATATGGCGTTTTAAATTGTTACAATAAAGGTGACGTTTTAAATCTTTTGAAAAATCTGGTGCATTCATTTTGACTTTGTTCTCATGTGCATTTCCATACGCATTTGCACCCCTGTTAATGCTGATTGATGGAGCAAGTGCACTTGATTCAGATCTTTTTATATATATATATATATATATATATATATATATATATATATATTATTCTTTATATATATATATACACACACACACACACACACACACAACTTGGGGAAGTCTCCCTAAGGGTAATGAGGGAAACCAGACTATATGCTTAGAGGAATATGGCTGCACCTCCCTAACGAGGTCTACTGAAAGCCAAAACGATCATCCAATTGCCTGGTATTTTAAACATCATGTTAGCCCAATAAAAAGTTATCACTGCATACTGCAATACACTGTTTATTGGGATATCTTTTCTACTTGACTAATACGGCTAAAACATACATACATATATGTATATATATACAAAAGGCAAAGTGCACTCCAGACATCACAGATAAAGCCTTGGGTGCAGCAAAAAACAATGCATAGTCCTGAAGAAAAGCGCACTCCTAAGGTCTTGATAATATTCCCACTTTAATATGGGAATATTATCAAGACCTTAGGAGTGCGCTTTTCTTCAGGACTATATACATTGAAATCTATAAACAATCAACATTCAAATATTACATTCTGATATTTGGTATGTGTTTCTTAAATCTTATATAAAGAATTAGTTGTATAAAAAAAATCTGAAAATTAAAATGAATGCCAAGGACAAATGTCCTACCGTTGTCATAAATTAGACATTCCTTCTATCACTACTAAAAAAATAACATAAAACATATAAATACAATTTAGAGTAGATCTGACTAAACGCATGTTTGTGATATATACAGTATTTGTTTGAAAACATGCTTCAGAGATAAGCCTTGTATGTGCAGGTCCCCTAGAGCAGTGTTTTTCAACCAGTGTGCCGTGGCACACTAGTGTGCCGTGAGAGATCCTCAGGTGTGCCACGGCAGACTGACAACAGTGTGACATATTTTTTAAACTTTGCTTGTTTTTTACTCCCAGTGCAGGGGTAGTTTGTAGGAGGCATGGCATAACAGCACAATACATACAGTATGTGTGTGTTTGTGTGTATGTATATATATATGCTGTATTATGCTAGAATGTGTGATTTTTTCTAAATTTTGGGATGGTGGTGTGCCACAGGATTTTTTAATGTAAAAAAGTGTGCCACGGCAAAAAAAAGGTTAAAAATCACTGCCCTAGAGTTCCCAGGTCCATCACATGTCTAAACATCCGATGGTCACACATACTGCAAGTGATTATATAGCATGATGTCACCATTATCACTCAGGACATGCATCAGCATCTCACAGGTATGCTAATGACTTACCTGCACAGCGTAGGCAAATTGTGTGCACAAGACAAATGAAAACAGAATTCAAAGTAAATTTTCTCAGAAATATTTTTGTAAAGAAAAATCTGTTACAAAAACTTTTAGTCAATTTTGAAATTCAAATGTATATTGAAATACACAAACAAATATATAAACATATAAACATATATACACACTTCTCTAGTCTCTGTTACCTCTTGTAACCTATACATAACCCTAAACATAACATTCAACATTCCATTTTGTCATTTAAAAAAGATAAAGGACAGGGGCATCAGCAGCCACCCAGACAGCTGCATGTATTTGAAGTGCATTGTAAAGTAAACAAATAAAGTAGCCACTGATAAACATGAGCATGCTTGGGTCACTTTAACCTTTTAGATTTGCTGGCTTCTACTTACAAACATGTCACAGCTTACTTGTCTTCAAAAGAATAGCTACACATGTGAAGAAACTGATAAGTGCTTTAATAAATAAGATACAACACTTGTATAAAGAACTATTCAGATTAACATATTTTAAATACATCTGTGAGTTGTTTTTATTTATCTCTACAAAGGTAACTTAATGTTATAAAGGACAGTGTTTCTTTCTGAAGATTCCAAGCCCACACAGAGATATACACACAGATGTCCTCAGTTGTCACTTTGTAAATGTCATACTGAATTAAAGTTTCCATTTAGGGGACTGGAAAAATATGTTATGTTATGCAAACAATGTTTACCATGAACACTTACAACTCTCTTGGGATGCAAAGAATACATTCATTTTCCTTATCTGAATAGATAAAAAAAAACTAACTGACCAAAATCCCAAACCTTGTAATCATTCATGCAGTTGTAAAATATTGATAATTTCCTGTAAAAGAAGCAAAACAAAGCTAAGAAAAAATAGGAATAGAATGGCATTTTCTTCTGATTCAAACAATTGTAGCAAATTAAAGGGACAGTCAACACAAAAAGTGTTATTGTTTAAAAAGATAGATTATGCTTTACTACCCATTCCCCAGCTTTGCGCAATCAACATTGTTATATTAATATACTTTATAGCATTTAAAACCTCTAAATTTCTGCCTGTTTCTAAGTCACTTAAGACAGCCTCTTATCACATACTTTTTAATTAGCTTTTCACAACAAGAAGTGCTAGTTCATGTGAACCATATAGAGAACATTGTGCTCACTATAGTAAGCAGATAGTAGGTAAAGTAGTACTAATGGTAAGTACCTATAGGTGCCAAAGTATTTTTGTAATGGTAGGGGTCTGGCTTTAGAGAGTATAACTCTCATTTTTTAACCACTTACTCTCTATGATAACTGTTGACTGCAAATTATTACCAAAGAGCTTGTAAATGAGTGCTATATTCTGAGACCAGACGTTATGCTATGATAGTGAAACAAGTCAGTTAAACGTTAATCCAGCCCCCGCTATAGAAGGGGCTTAAGCAGAAAGAATCTGTTACACTGAACAGCTGTGCTAAAGTAAACCGTGATAGCAAGGACTTTATAATTACAGATAGAGTATTAGCTAGATAGTTTTAATCTCGAAATCTGACATCGTACATATTAACAAGTCCTCTTGTTACCACGTTATTTCTGAATTTATCAATAGCCAGCTACAATAGAGATCTTTTGTATCTGACTGCGTGATATTATACAAACCAATTACGTTTTACATCTAGATACATGACTCTCAAGGGAATTATTCACACACCAATGCTATATATTGATTATATCTAGAGAGTTCAAGTGTTTTTAAACGTGTATGATTGAATAGTTAACCCAATAAAGATAAAGTATGAATGGTTAAACAATTTTAGTTCCTGTATTACTCAGTGAGAATTTATCTTATACAATTGCAGGGGTTAGGCACTCTATTTGTCTGTTACATATCTTGTAACTCATTTTTTCTATGCACAACACAGCACTAATTGGCTTAAATGCAAGTCAATAGATGATAAATAAAAAGTCATATGATCAGGGGGCTGTCAGAAGATGCTTAGATACAAGGTAATCAGAGAGATAAAAAGTATATTAATATAACTGTTTTCTGTGCAAAACTGGGGAATGGGTAATAAAGGGATTATCTTTTTTTTTTTAAACAATAACATTTTTTTAGTTGACTGTCCCTTATATCATATCCACTGTAATATAGATTTATATACATATTTTATATATGGTGCTAGCTGGTGAATGTAAACCAATATCCCTTTTAATATTACATATGAAATATGTTATCTGTCCAATAATGCAACATCATCAAGAGAGAAATAACTGTATCAGATGTATATACAGCATCACCCTGCCCAGAAAGGTGAGTTAGTGTTGCACTTCTTTTTCCTCATTGGATTCTGTTTGTTTTCCTTACTTATACAGTATATGACAAAGTCTTACTATAATCACAAATCATGTTATGCACAAAATTAGCTCTTATAACAGTATAACAACAGCTACATATTTTTTTAACACTATCTATCTATCTATCTATCTATCTATTACTAAATAGATACAGACATACACACATACATACAGATAAATATAGATATACAGGTCATAAAGCATCAATGCCTGTAAACAGTGGCTGCAACTATCTGGTGCACAAGCAAAACCTGAGAGAAAGTTATGCACGCAGCACGCAACATCTTTCAAATCCCTCCTAAAT